>NW_009260435.1:3003382-3015767 GCF_000687185.1 Egretta garzetta | reverse complement strand
CTCCTCTGCCCTGGTGAGACCCCACCTGGAGTACTGTGTCCAGTTCTGGGCTCCCCAGTTCAAGAAAGATGAGGAACTCCTAGAAAGAGTCCAGAGGAGGGCAACTAGGATGATAAAGGGTCTGGAGCACCTCCCCTACGAGGAAAGGCTGAGAGAGTTGGGCTTGTTCAGCCTGAAGAAGAGAAGACTGAGAGGGGACCTTATCAACACATACAAATATCTTAAGGGCGGAAGTCATGAGGATGGAAGCAGTCTGTTTGCAGTGGTGTCCTGCGACAGGACTAGGGGCAATGGGTGCAAACTGAAATGTAAGAGGTTTCAGTTGAATATGAGGAAAAACTTCTTTACTTCGAGGGTGACAGAGCACTGGAACAGGCTGCCCAGGGAGGTTGTGGAGTCTCCTTCTCTGGAGATATTCAAGGCCCGCCTGGATGAAGTCCTGTGTAGAATGCTCTAGGAGAGCCTGCTTTAGCAGGGGGGTTGGACTAGATGATCTCCTGAGGTCCCTTCCAACCCTTGCGATTCTGTGATTCTGTGAATAAACTGTGTAATTATGCCATAGATATTCCTGATGCATACATTATTTTCATTATCTAAGTTATCACCGCCCATTGTTGTAGTGCAGTAACACTTAGAGGCGGCTATTAGAAATGAAGCTCTGTTGTGCTAGATACTGTACAGGCATATAGTAAGCTGCTCCAGACTGTCCTGGAGAGGTTACAGCTTTACTGTACTGTTGTACAGCAGCCCATTATAGCACCCTTATAGACATTAGTTCCGTGGGTTCCATAGTGGAAGTGGCCTAGCAGACTTTTTAACTCGTGAAGGCTGTGGTGTTCCTGAATTTACTTTTGTCCATATTCTTCCAGTGTTACCAGTGCTGAGGCTTGTTAGAATTTTAGGAAATTACAGTTTCAAGCATGCTTGGAACTGGCCACTTCTCCTTTCTCAGTGAGTCCTCCTGAGAGTGGAAGATTAGAGCCAGGCCATCCTCTTTCATATCCACAGTGTGGGTTTCTGTTTTGTCAAATGCATTTTATTGCGAGCTGAATTCTTTCCTGGCTTTTCTTGTACTTCGCCAGATTCCCTTGACCTTGCGCCAATCAATGATGAATTGTATACGTCCCCATCGAAAACGCTGCAGAAGCCAGAGGAATGCCAGCCTTACTGTGTAGTACATTAAGTCAAAATATTTTAAGCTTAGGACTGATGGGTATGATTCTTCTATTTCAGTCTGCTCCTTCAGATTAAAAAGCTGCTAAAAGCTTCGGCTTGTCTTGATGCATCTGCTGCTTCATGACCAATGAATGGCATGTCCAGGACTGGAGGCTGTGGGTAGGAGGATGATATTTTGTGGTAAATGTAGCTGATGGTGTTTTATGTTCAGAAAGTTTTTTAAAAGCCTTTACAGCAAATCAATCTGTTAGAGGTTGCTGAAATAGCATTTAGCACTCCTCTGACTTTGAGGAACAAGTTAAGTCTAAAAAGACCATAGACCTCTAACATAATGCAAAGTCACTTTTTGCTTATGCCTCTCGCCTTCCCCTCTGCTATGCTGTTACCGTGCTAGATTGGCTATAACTGCAGAATATAATTCTGTCGTATGTTATGTATCAGATCTCTTATTAATTCTGTAACACTTTTTACAGTTTTGTGGCTATATGATTAAATCTGTAAGGTATTTGTATGAAAAACTATATAATAACAGATTATTGTTATTTTTCACTTGCCATGCATTCAGTTTTCAGTGTCAAGGGTTCAATGAGCCAGATTCCGTGGTGATGGGAATCAATGGTGGTAGAGTTGATTGATTGGAATTTAATGGTATGAGAATATGAGGATTTCCTGAGTAAACTGGGAAGCTGGAAACATGTTCAAAGCTAGACTGTAAAACCTTTGAAATGATGCAAAGGCATAAATATCAGGCTTCTTCCTGTCAGACTACTGTGATCTGTCACAGCACCCGTGGTAGAAGGAGGAGAGATGCAGAGGCTACAAAAGGCAACTCATATTTCTGGAAGTGGCTGGTGGGATTTAGAACTGGTTTTAGCTCGCATGGATTTTGGGACTGAGGCCAAGCACTATTTCTGGAAGTTGAGGTTAACCCATGGATTAAGGGCTTGCATTTGATTTAGTTTAAATCTGAGGCTGAACTTAGTTGACATCTACTGGTTGGGATTCTAGGAAATCAAAGGAAGCTTCACTGACTGATGTGAAATTCAGTTTCCAAATACTGGTGAGAAATAAATACGTTTGAGCCATGTTCCAACAACAAAACGAGAACCCAAACTGATGACGCTTATGTCTGACCTCAACACCCTAATTTCTCCGTCATTTTGGAACCTGACAGGGGCAGAGAAGAGAAAAGATGTCTGGTAATAGAAATTCAATTGGTTTAATATACAGACTATTTTGCTGCAGTCTAACTGGAGTCTCTTATTCAGAATCTGATGGCACTTCTGAACAGGGAGAGCTGCTCCCTTGGTGGGGGCAATCTCCAATCATACGCCAACATTGCTTTTGACATATTTATGACTCCAATAAAATCTCCCATCTGGTATATTTTAAAATAAAATTGAAAATTTATCACTTTTCTTTAGTTGGTTTGTCGTTCTTCCCGAGAGAAGATAGCCAGGCTGAGATTATTGCATCGGCAGCCTGTCAACTGAGGTTAGGCTGAGGTGTGATTTAAATTTCAATACTTTCCACATTACAGCTGTCTGGGGTGGGGAAATTACAAGGAGAAAAGCAGAGAGTCTGTTATTTTTATTCATTAGTCTCTCCTGATTTATTTTGTTTTTCTTTTGGTTATCTCTACTCACCACATAGGGCACCTGGGGAAAAAAGATACTCCCCATTTTTCTGGATTTCCACAACCTTTGCTCAGTCAGAGGGACTTGGGAAAAGGGGTGAAGTAGGACCTGAGTGTGTCTACCCCTTCACTTTACCATTAGGCTGGGCTGGGCTGTGATAGCAGGAAGAGATCCTTCTCCATGTGAGGTACAGTGCAAGTTTATGGCATTTAAGACAGGCTCTATAAAGACACTGTAATTTTTGGTAGAGCAGAGCTAAGGAGGGCCGTGCGGATTCTGATTTCCTTGACGAAGGGCCAAGGGAGAGATGTGGGTGGCATTTTGTGTCACTTAACGTGGACAGCTATATCTAAGCAAATCTAGATTTCATCACAGCAGAGAGAAATGGGCATTTCTGGAAGCAGGAGCAAATGTGCTGTGGATATGCCTGGCTGTTTCTAAGCCTTTCTGATGACTTTAGATCAGGCACTTTTAAACAGTCTGCAATAGGTGAAATGAATCACCTGCCACAGGATTCCTTTACATGTCCATAGCTGAAATGGGTCTGGAACTTGAAACAGCTGAAGCTGAGTCTAGTGCTCTATCTGCAGCCCAGAATCTGGCCCCCAGTGGATCACTGGGATTTCACATTTAGCCTGTAGTGGACAGAAACTGTGGAATAGGGGTGACATGTGAATAAGGTGCTTCCTTACAAAATTGTATGCAAATCTTTCTGAAGTGGAAGACTGTCTGTAGGCCTTATGGGGCCCAGGCATGCACCAGTGTATTCTGCCTCATACTTTTGATTAATACTGGAGTCATGCCTGGCTGGCTGGTCTGCCATTGCCCACTGATGCATTTGATTAGGTGCATTTGTTCTGTTTAGATACTCGATCATTTGACTGCAAAATTATCAGAGGTCTTATCTGGGCAATAACTCCACCTCCTGCAGTTGCTTCATTGCTCAGATTGTTGACTTGAGCTACAGCAGGACTTGACTGATGCTCTCCACTGTAGTTGTATAGGTAGTAAGGTGGGAGGGCACAGTGGTGATTAAGATGCTGCGTGAAGGTTGCAGTAGTTTACACCCCATACACTCGAATCCTGGGTCCCCTAGTCGGGGGGAAAGAATGGGAGAATTGCAAGTGAATCTCCAAATGGTCTCTTGGCTGGTGCAGCAGTGTGGCAGTCCTGACACAGTAGCTTATGTATAGGCTAGCTTTGGGGAATTACATCCAGTGATGCAGGTGCTTACTCTGGGAGCAGATTAAATCCTACATGTGGTTTATCAGCTGTAGGTATTGAAGGTAAGCTGGGACTTCAGACCCACTGTCCCATGTGCCATGGTGTACTCTGAACTACAGGGTAAAATGCAACCCCCAGTGCATTAGGCTTACTAAATGCAGCCTTCATTTAAGACATATGGATTATTTTCTGTGGAGCACATATAAAACTTTTATGTGTGAGTTGGGTATTTGTGTAGTGTGTTTCTCACTTCTAAAGTGTGCATTTTGGGCTCCTTATTATGTGCAATGGGCTTTTGTTCTCCTGATATATATTTGTGCAGGTGAACATATGGTTAAGGATCTGCCGGTGTGCATTTGAGCACAGCATTAGTGTATGGATAAGTCTTCTGGGAATACTGTGTTTGTTTATGGCGTTGTGCTTTCACCAGCATACATTTTGTATGCATACAGTGCATATGTGTGTGTCATTTAATTTAATTGTTCTGTTTTCCTATTTTCTGGACTTGAACAATTAAAGGTATTTTTTGAGTGCATCAGATATATTATTTCCTTTCACAGAAATTGTACATTTGCTAATGTCAAATTTATTCTAAATGGATATACAGGTGCAATTCTTGATTTGGCAGACCTAAATCTTTGCTACATTGAATGAATGGATGTTTTGTTTGCATGGTCAATGTATGTACACTCCCTCAGTACCCATGCTTTTGTTGTCTATAGAAACAAGAGGTGCTTTGCACTGGAAATAACCTGTGCCTTCCTTATGTGTAATAAACGTGTGTCTGTGAAGGTGGGGGTTATACCATGTGTGTGCTCAATGTGTAGTAGAAGTGTGGTTTATGTCTAAAAATCAGTGTGCTCAGTTTTATATTTGTGCAGTGTAAGCACGTATTTTTCTGCATTTGCTGGCAGAGTTACCAAAGTGTTGAGTCTTCATATTGTTAAAATAACAGAAGAGTTGTCCGCATATTTTCTAATTTTCTAAAACATCCTCTAGCTTCCATGGTTTAAATTTCTAAGTGTCTGCCCAAGTGATATATGTCAAAACATCAGGAAGGATATTTAAGCAGTTATGTCAGTGGAATGGAACAAACTCATGAGTTAATGCTTTTCTGATGCTATATAAAAAGGAAAATGGTGAAGAAGAGCCACAAGTAAAATACAAAATGAACAGGATCAACTAAGTGAAAGTCAGGAGGTTTGTTCTTAAATTGGAGGCATCTACAGTGAAAGAATTCACATGACTGTATTTCTATTTTATGCCATCCTATGATCATACCATCCTGTCCCAGATCTCACACTGTCTAGGGTCAGTCCCCAGGAACCAGGAAGGATGATGTAGCTCTCCTAACTTTGTTGCTTCCTCTTGGCTGTCCTGTCAGGTGCTTTGAAAATGAGTCAAGGCCTTCATTATCCCACTGTTTCTTTTCAATGACATTTTAAGAGACCTGACACAGAGTAGGAATGATTGAAGCGCCTGCTGCTTTTCTCTGTAATTACCCAGTTTCCTTGTTGGGACTGAAATTATTGCCCTGCAAGAGTGCAGCATCCCTATTGCCACGTAAGAGCTAGCCACAGACCTGTCTGGCTGCAACTAGCACCACTCCACATATTCAGACATAAAAATGTTTTTCCTTGGCTGCTCGGCTGGACCATGGAGTACGTGACCCAGACTAGAGCAGCAGAGCTGGAGAGGCAGTGCACTTTGACAAGGCTGGGAAAAGGACAGAGAAGGAGTGCAGTGGAAGGAGATGGGGGAGAGAATGGGGATGGCAGGAGGCAAGCAATGCCAAAGGATGGGGCAACGCCCTGAAGACAAGGATAAGAGGGACACAGCGTGGCTTTGGGAACAAGGAACTGTGAAGGTCTTGGGAGGGCCAGGGCACTTGAGGGCTCTGTTGGGATGGCTGGAGCAGTGTCAGAGCAGGCTTGGGGGGGTCTCCAACCCACAGGGTCAGTGGACCAGTCTGAGCAACAGTGAAGCCCCATGCACAACCAAGGGGAGGTTGGTGGTGTGCTAGTGAATCACTAGGAGATGGTTACAAGTGGCTTATCTTCTTTTTTTCTGTGTGCGTGTCTATGAACGGTAACAGTAGTACACTGAAAGAAGGGAATATTGGCTGGAGCAGTGTCAGAGCAGGCTTGGGGGGGGTCTCCAACCCACAGGGTCAGTGGACCAGTCTGAGCAACAGTGAAGCCCCATGCACAACCAAGGGGAGGTTGGTGGTGTGCTAGTGAATCACTAGGAGATGGTTACAAGTGGCTTATCTTCTTTTTTTCTGTGTGCGTGTCTCTGAACGGTAACAGTAGTACACTGAAAGAAGGGAATATGGTCCCTGAACTGTATTTAGGTCTCAGTCTGCCTTTCCTATGGTTTGACCAACTGAAGGCCTTGTATGTAGCCTGTGGTAGGAATAAGAGAACACAGCCAGGAGGGCAAATGAACAAATATGGGAAAAAAGAAGAATGGGGGTTGAAGTCAGAGGAATAAAATTATGATTGAGGAAAATTCTCACTCAATTATGGTGTGCCTTTTGCAGCGTCTGCTTTTTAGAAGGTGTTCAAGGAGTGTCTGCAGCCATTGCCAAGGGAAACTAGATCTGGAGATATGCGGAAGCACAAAAACTGGGAACAGTTGAAGCTTTATCAGCCTTTTAGCAAAAGGCAAGAGTGTGCCAGGGATGGTGTGAGACACCAGAGGGAGTTGACAGGGATTCCTGTAGGTATTCGTTTCCCAGCTGCTATTTTGTAGTCACATCCTGAGGAGTCAACAAATAACTAGCCTTGATGCTCAAGGACTGTCCTTCTGCAGTCTGTCGAGTTCCCCGTCTCCACCTGGATTGTAAATTCACTTCCATGATGGATGCTGGAGTGTTTTAGATGTGCAAGGTGAGAGAAGGAGGGAAAGAACGGGAGGATTAGTCTGAAGAATCAATGCAGTGAATAACTTCCTCGCTCAGAGAGCTTGCATGATCTCTGTAATAAGGAAGGAGGCAAAAAGAGATCCTGCATGGCCTCCGAGGTATGTGGATAAACCCTACCTCAGCCTATGGGGTGTTGATGGAGCTTAGCTTGCACCCCAGCTGCCTGGCCCTTGCTTCCCTTGGCAACACATGTCGCCTCTCCCCTGCCCCCTCTCCCTCCGGTTCCTGGGGACAGGCTTACAACTCTCGGGACCCCTGACGCTGGAATGGCATTTTGGCCTAGCTGGAAATGTTTATAAGCACAGAGCTTTGATGCTGTCTCCAAAGCCTCTGGAGAGCTGAGAAGGGCTATTTTTCATGTGATGCTGTTGGAGAATGCTATGGGAAAAGGTCAAGGGACAGAGTGGGAATGAGTAGGTCACATACTCATTGGTTTAGGGCACCACGACAACATTGGTTCTTTAAGATCTCAGAGCCTGCTTTGTAAAAATAAGCACCTCTCGCTGAGCTGCCTGGGAAAGAACAGGGGCATGCCTCCCGCAAGCGGATGTTCGCTGCGTTCCTCTGGGTTTGTTCTCTTGCCTTGGCAATTGCTGTGTCCCTGTGGTGAACTGGACAGATCCCTCAAACAGTGTGCAGCATTTTAAAAAGTCTCTTTGCTTACCACTTTGACCTTTGTAACACAAGGAGAAATTCAATAAGAGCAGGGGCTAGCTGCCTGCACCTGATGCAGATGGCTGTCTTTTGGTGAGGTCTGGGAGCAGGATCCCTTAGTCCATCCCTGTGTCACAACACTGGGTCTGTGGGCAAAAAGAGCTCAGGGCTGACCTTTGTTTTTGCACATTATCTTTGCTTATTTAAATTGGGGTGGAGGGATGCAGTCTAACAAGGATTGTCCTTTTTCCTTTCTTCCTTCCTGATGCACACATACTACAGATATCAGCCAGAGTGTGGGGAGTGTGTGAAGGAACAGGAAACAGAGGGGTGAGGTGGCAAGTCATTTACATTGGAAATATAAGCTGAATGTGCATTTCCCTTTTCTGCTGCCATCAATCACTCAGATTTCCTGTATGCTACGGAATAGAGGAGTGGAGTTTGCTTGCTTCCCACTTCCCCCGGGAATGGAAACACTCATTTGTTTCACTGCCTAGAAATGCTGATTGCTCAAAACATTTATTGTTTTAAAGACACATGCAGTTCTGAAGCTGAACTTTTCAGCTTCCTTTTATCTGGTCCTTAGAAATGTTTTCAGATGGCCTGCAGACCTGGAGGAGTAGTCTGCTGGTGTTCCAGCTCTGTTACGGATGCAAAAGTGCTGCTGCGGTAGTACAGGAAAGCCCATGGCCAGCTGAGCAGATGCTTTATTGCAGAGCACTGGCAGATACCCTCTGTTCCCCATCAAACCAGTTGCCTTAACTTGTTCATGTGATCTGGCACCTGATCCAGTGAGGTGAGGTTTTCAGAGGCCCAAGTCCTGCTTGTCATTGGAAGCCATTTAGTGACTATTCTGTGGGGTTAATGTTGAGAGAAAGTTATGGTAGAGATTTACATGAAATAGACAGATCAGCACGTGCTCACTGTTTAGCTCTGTTGGAAGGGATGGGAACAGTAGTAGAAACACATCGTGGGACTGGGAAAGGAATCGAAAAAGAAGAAAAACAGAAATAGAAGGAAGGAGTAGGACAAACAGGGGAGCGAATGAGAAGTCCATCTCTCTATAGCAAATAGCAGAACTGAAATAAGTATGGAAGAACTCAGATAGCCTCACCTACTGAAGAGGCATGATACAAAATGCCCAGTTGTGTGTTTATTCACCTTGTGATACTGCTAAGGTCTGGCATACTTGTGCAGTTTTTAGATGGTACCTGGTCTCTGATTAAGAAACATCGTCTTCTCATTTAACAATCTCTCATTAGCCAAATTCTTGTTCTGTAGAGGAGGTGCTGACTTAATTCCTATGTAGGTATGGACAGTTTGGGACTCGTGGGTAACCAGAGGGATGGGGCACTATAAAACTCTCATGTGACTTCAGCAGCCCTTGTTTGGTTATGGCATGGTGTGTGTGAAGCTTCTGTGATATGGCTGGGACTGGGACGTTGTCAGTATTCAGTTCAGTTGCTACAACAAAGAGGCCGATGAGGCATCATGTCCTTGGAGCATGGTCGTGGCCAGGAAACTTCTCCTGGTTTGGGGGGACTGGAGCCCCATTCCCTGGTGGTGTGAGCTCAGCAGCTTCTATGAGCTCAGCCACTGCGGGTCTGAGTGGTAACTCACAGGGCAGACCTGTTGGGAAAACCCAAGGGCTGGAAGGAAATGCTGCTGATGACTCAATAGGCAGAGCTCTTCCTTCTGTTGATGTTGGAGCTGAGCCACACAGACACATCCCTCCATAATTACCTACTAGTTACTTATAGTTCATGTTTTGTAACCACTGGCATTCTCATTTGTTCTTCATGCATCCAAACATGCGAGGCTAGAATCCATACCATGAAATCTAGTATCGCACTGATACTTGCAGCCTCCAAGGAACAAGGATGTGTTTGCCTCCAGAATGAGGCATGTTTGGCCCATGTGTGCATGTCTCGGGCGTGCACGGATGTCGTGACTATGCAGACAGATCATGGACAGGGTTCACTGCTGTGGCTCTGTCTGTGTTCTGCTTGCCCAGGAAAGCTTGCGTGTGGGATTGCATGCACATAAAACCCCCAAAAGATGTGTCATTAACCACTCGGATCGAGACTGGTGAGAGGAGATGATGTGAGGTGTTAGTGGTTTGGTGTTCTGAGGAACTGTGGGATGGTTAGGTAGCATCCACGGGGGAAGGGATGAATTTGGATGACAAAACATCACGACAGAGGGAGAAAAAAAAAAATCTCTGCTGTGGCCCATATTAAGCAAGAGAGACCCTTAGTGGTCACCCAGAGAAAAACAGTGGTGCTGAGTCCAGCGCTGTCTGAATGATTTGTTTTCTTTTCCATTTGCTCATTTCAGACATGAAGTCATGTAATAACTTTAACTCTAGAAATAAAGCAAGCTTTGGTTTCAAGTGGTTTAACTGCAGTGAATAGTTTCACTTTTTTTTTCATATCTTAATGATCCACTTTGAAATGGAGAGGTGTTTTGTAAAACTGACACCTTTCCAATCCATATTGATTGCCATATGATATTGGTGTATTTCATTGCAATTGCTGCCTTGTTCTGAGAAGTTATTACTTCAAATCTTCTTGTAATTCTATTTCACCTGCTGTTGTGCTTCCATCCAGCCACACACCTCTTCTCCTTTGCTTCCTGCCAGCCCAGTGTCTTAAGTGTAACTGGATTTGGTGAATACCTTTAGCTGACCTGATTCTGCAACACCCTCATCCACCTTGCTATCAAATGCACAGATAGATCTGCTTGCTCCTACAGGAATCGTTTCTGTGTAACTAGCCACTTTGCTATGACTGGCAGTGGGATCACCCACCCATGCAGTGGCTCTGTTCTGACTCTGCAGCAGCACTGCCTTCCTGTCCCAGCAGGGATGCTGACACATATGGGCAGCCCCGTGCTTTTTGTGAGAACAGCCTCTCTAGAATTTACTCAGGTAACAACCAGCAGCAGGAAAATCCTCCCAGCTCCTGTGCTCTTCATGGGGTTTGCTCACTGGTCAGGGACTGCTGCCTTCCAAGGGATCTGTTGTTGTAGCTTGATGAATGACAGGCTGTGAATTGGAAAAGACGGGCTGGACATCTTGAGGGGTGGATCATTTTTGGTAAGTCACTTTGGGTAAATCACATGGAGATGTGCAAAACAAGGATAATGGTCTGACTCACCTTTGCAAAGAGCTTAGAGAACTCAGCTGAAAAGCGTTTTGAAAGAGCTATGCTCTGTTACAGTGACATTGCCTTTTTCTGCCACCCCCAAACTCCAGCAAGGGCAGGCTCCCAAGGCTCTGACAGCAGGATTTCTGCTGGTCTAAGAGGGAGCACAACAAGATGTTGCGGGGCTCTTCCTTATTCTTCTGTCTCTTCCAGTGATGTTCAGCAGTGGTACACAAGTTACCACAAAATCATCATTGCCATCATTAGGTTGCTGTGTGTCATCACTGCTCAGTGTGTTTACTGAGTCAGCTCTTTCCTTGGCTTCCACAAGTAGACTGATTGATCAAAACTAAAATGATCCTGCAAAAAATCTAGAAAGCTAAGATCTCTCTTCAGCCCAAATTCCCTTCTGCATTGTTTTTATTATTATCTATCAGTGCTATAAGGAGTAAATTTTCTGAGGCCATGAGCTGTTACTGCATCAAGAAAAGCTGCAAGTGATGCTGCATACAAACAGGTGATGGACAGATGGCCTTAGAAGAACTATGGGATCCCAAACAACTTCTGTGTAGCTGGATAAAGGATTCCAGTAGAAACCAGACCTTAAAGCTAGTGTCTTGATCACCATTAGACCACTTCACAGAACTTCCAGCTCTTGTGTCTGTAGGAGACAATATGTGGTGGTTATTTCTTTAAGGTCCCCCTCCACTGCTCTTCTCTCGGTATTCCTCCTGACACAGATTTTCCTCCTTTGCTCAGTTTCAATGCACCTGCTCATACAAACTAGGCTGTGCAGAGTTTGCTCAAGCTGAGCTTGAGTATGATAGCAGAAGCAGCACCCAAAAGCATATTCGTAGGCTGAGAGGAGCCATTAGTATGCAAAGTAAAGCCTGACATAAGCAGCTCCACAGGTGACCTACAGAAACTAGTCACTGAGTGAGGACATGCCTTTAGTTCAAGGTCAAATCAACTGACATAGGAAACTGCAGGGATATTTTAGAGAGGTAGTAGTCAAATGGGAGGCTTTCCTATCGGATCTAGATGTTCAGTCTGCCTATGTATCATTATTATTATCTTATATACTCAGTATGAGCCTACCTATCTACCTACACATGCTAAAGGCATTGCACTCAGATTCCGTATCAGAGAAGATAAGCTGACTTGAAATGTGAATTACCATGTTAATCATAGAATGTTTTGGGTTGGAAAGGACCCCTAGAGGTCATCTAGTCCAACCCCCCTGCAGGAGCAGGGACACCGCTAACTAGATCAGGCTGCTCAGAGCCCCGTCCAACCTGGCCTTGAATGCTTCCAGGGATGGGGCCTCCACTACCTCTCTGGGCAACCTGTTCCAGTGTTTCACCACCCTCATTGTAAAGAACTTCTTCCTTATATCTAGTCTAAACCTACCCTGGTTTAGTTTAAAACCATTACCCCTTGTCTTGTCACTGCTGGCCCTACTAAAAAGATTTTCCCCATCTTTCCTATAGGCCCCCTTTAGGTACTGAAAGGCCATAATCAGGTCTCCCCGCAGCCTTCTCTTCTCCAGGCTGAACAAGCCCAACTCCCTCAGCCTGTCCTCATAGGAGAGGTGCTCCAGCCCTCGGATCATTTTTGTGGCC
>NW_009260435.1:2995665-3003168 GCF_000687185.1 Egretta garzetta | reverse complement strand
GTACTGATACTGGGGGTTACCCCGACCCAGGTGCAGGACCTTGCACTTGGCCTTGTTGAGGTTCACACAGGCCCACCTCTCTAGCCTGTCCAGGTCTCTCTGGATGACATCCCGTCCTTCTGGTGTGTCAACCGCACCACTCAGCTTGGTGTCATCCGCAAACTTGCTGAGGGTGCACTCGATCTCGCTGTCTGTCATTGATGAAAACATTAAACAGCACTGGTCCCAGTACGGACCCCTGAGGGACACCACTCATCACCGGTCTCCATCCGGACATCGAGCCATTGACCACTACCCTCTGGACACGACCATCCAGACAGTTCCTTATCCACCGAACAGTCCACCCATCAAATCCATAGCTCTCCATTTTAGAGAGAAGGATGTTGTGGGGGACCGTGTCAAAGGCTTTGCAGAAGTCCAGATAGATGACGTCTGTTGGTTTTCCCTTGTCCACTGATGCTGTCACTCCATCATAGAAAGCCACTAGGTTTGTCAGGTTAAGTTCTACTCAAGCCTTTAGGACAAGCTGCCTTGTCTTCACTCCTGCTTTAATCTGGGTTAACAAACTTGGGTTAGTCAGCCTGCATTAAGAACACTTTTTTTTGTTTCTTCTAAAAAACAAACAAACAACAAAAAAACCCAAACAAAAAACCTAGACCATTTCTGTGTAACCAGAAGGACTTAAAGATGGGTAGGAAGGCCTTTGTGGTCAAGTTTCAGGAAGCTGGAGTGTGCCAGGTGGGAACTATGGAGGAAGTTGGCAAATGGATGAAGTCTGAGAATATTGGGGCAGCAATGTCCACTGAGTCTGTGTGTACTTCCAGCCTGTCATGGTTGCGATGAAAAACATAGCCATGTGAAGTCTTTCCATGATAGTTTGTTATGCCATGCTGCATGCCTGGAGAAGGGAGTTACTTGGTCAGAAGGATAGGCACAGATGAATTTATATCTAACTTCTGAAACATAGATGTGATCCCTGGCAGGATCATCTTCCTCCCAGCTTTCTGTGTGGCAGACCTCCCAAAATGCACATTACTAGTACCATTCTGTGTTCTTGGCTGTTCCCCATGGCTTAGGGGCTGTATCACAGTCCCTAATCTTCCCCAGTGCGCTTATGCAAGCAAGGCTTAAGAGGCTTGGGCAAGACCAATACAATTCAAGAAAAAGCTGAAGTGCTCCCCAGGCCTTGTGAACTGACAAAAAAACTGTGGTGAGGTTCAAAGTTATGTTGCAGAGAAGGCAGGGTTCCTAGGAGTCTGGGTGGGGGTTAATCAATGTACATTCATGGTTAATTTATGCATGTAAGGGGGTTTTGGAGTGTAGTTGTCATGCTGGTTTTGATAATGCTAACTCTATCCACCCTGCCAGCTGCTGCAGTGTCGTGGTAGTTTGTGTTGCTGCATGCAGAATTATGGTGCTTTTGTGGGAATATTATGTTCCCTGAATAGAGCCCCACAGAGCAATTTGCTTCATCCTTACAAACCCATCCAAATAACTGGCAGTGCCTTACAAATACAAAACAATTGAGAAAATAAATGTATTATACTGTACATCTGTGACAAAACAATGCTTTCATGTGCAAAGAGAGAAATGTGTTTGTTTAACTTACGTTCTCCCATTTGGAAATAAATGCATTCATTTAAATCAAAATGGGACGTTCTTCACTATTACAGTATTTTGCACGCCAGATGTAAGAAATATGCTGCTTGAAGAGCAGACTAAAAACTTGGAGTGGTTGATATTACCAAAAGCACACATGTGCTGGCTTATTCTAGACACTGCCTCTCTTCCTGCAGGGTGTCCTCAACACTGGAGTGGGAATCTCCTGGCTTTGCATGTGAGGGATCTATGCACAAAAGGTTTGGGAGTTTGCTTCTTCCTCGTGGGGCAGCCTGGTGTCCTGTGTGCACACAGCAAAGCCTACTTTTCACCTGGGTTGTGCTCAGAAGAGAGTGAAATCAGTTGCCACACATCAGAACTTTGCATTGCCATGACCTTGAGGCAGACAGATTCCCTGCAAGACTTGCAGCCATCCAAAAGATTTTTGATCATTTCCAGTTTTTGTGTTAAAGAAATGTTAGTTTCATTCATATGCAGCAGTAAAAGTGTTAGACGGGGGAAATGTAATCAATAAAATACAGGTTGTGTGTTCCAATATTTGTTTTAAAAATGTGCCCCATCTTGTATTTTTCATCCTTTTAAATGCTTGAGCTCTTGTAATGAAAGTCTGCTCATTTCAGTTTACACATAAGCTTAACATCATCAAGCCAAGTTTGTTCTGGGAGTTAACATTTGCATTTTTGAAAGCAGCAGCCTATTCCAGAGCAAAACCAGATGAGAATGTACTTTAATACAGCACGTTACCAGCTGTCTGCTGGTAGGTGTAAGCATTCTAAAAAAGGTGCTGAAATTTGACTTAGGTAGTTTTCCAAGACTTTGCAAACTTACTTGAACAAGACTGAAGATCACTGCTACTAGTAGGAGGAGTTGTAAACTGGAATTCCACTGTGACATTATTATTAGAAGGAAAAATAGTAAGAAAAAAATATACATCTGAGCTTTTCTAACCTGCTTTTTTAATAATAATAATGTTCAGATAATTTTCTAGGTTAATTATTCTTCCTTAATTGAAACAACTGCTCACATTATAGATGAGAAGGAAAGAGTTTGGCGTTTTAGCCCTCTGCTGATGTTGCTGACACACGCTGTCATGTAATGATATTTTTCATGTGTAGCATCAGCTCTGTACAAGCATGTGATTGTATTTGTCCTTTAGTAGCTGGAGGGCCACAAGTGATGAGAATCACAATTCAGCAAGTCTAGCATTAATAAATACTCTTTAGTTCAGTTTGAAAGCATCATGGCCTGCATCTTTGCCGTCTGAAGTGCTAGATCCATCTTATTGTTATATCTAGCCAGCCAGAGGACTTGTTACATTATACCCAGCAGGAAACATGCCACATTTCTGAAAGCCAGCACCTATGTATTGACTGATTGACCAACAGGGCTATGCAGCAAGAGTAGTTTGGCCTAGCTCTGTTTTTCCTCTGGATTGATTAATCAGATACTTCAAATAATTGCTGTAGTTGTGATTAATGTCAACTGCATAGCTAATTACCCAGGAGATTTAAATGACTCTGTTTTAAAAAACCCAAACGTGTAAATGAGTTAATTATTTACTCTGCTCACCTCTCTAACCTTGTTATGCTTGTAAATGAATAGAAATATTGATCTTGGAACTGATTTGGGTGTTACCCATCTTGCTTCAGTTTAATTAGAAGTTTCGGTGTAACCCTCTTTGCTCCTTCTGACCCAGCACACACTTTGCTTTGCTTTTGTATAAACTGTGGAAGTGGAGCTGAGAGGGACCATTGGGGTATAACTGATCTCCAGGATTTACAGGACTTCCCTGCATTAGCACCATTACTACTCTACCTAAACCACTGTTGGCTCCTTGCAGCGGTGCCTTCTTGACCACATC
The DNA here is from genome assembly GCF_000687185.1 of Egretta garzetta. Taxonomy (NCBI): domain Eukaryota; kingdom Metazoa; phylum Chordata; class Aves; order Pelecaniformes; family Ardeidae; genus Egretta; species Egretta garzetta. The sequence continues at coordinate 2,999,687 of NW_009260435.1, read as the reverse complement.
TCTTGGTAGCAGACTCTACCACCCAGTGGCTGTTACTGTTAAAACAATCTTCTGTTTCCTCAGTGAGCTGTTTCCTTCCATTAGCGTCAAGCCACATCTTATTTTTCCATGTCCTCAGTCTGCAAGTACATTTTCCCTCACATGTGTACAAACTACGTTTTAATTACATCCCTGGTTGCTGTAACAGGCTTCTCCACCATGACAGCGCGATGTCAGAAGGCTACAGATTTGCTAACAGAGGTGCCTGCTGTATTCACCACTTTGGGACAGACACCGGAATGCCTCCCAACGTTCAGCTAGGGCTCGTGTGCCCCATCACTTTTCCCCTCCCAAACAGCCTTGTGAGTTCCTGGCAAAATGTGGCATTCCTTGTCAAATTGGCAAAAGAATGCCAATTCTAGAAATGTTATCAAGAATGTGCCACTTACTGAAGGGACAGCAACGCGGAAAGCTCCTCTACTTACGTTTGTGTAGCTGTAAGTAAAAGAAGCTTTAAGGTCAGCTGCTATTTGAGGTCATGTCAACTTTCTGTGCTTTCATTTCCTTGTTGTTTGGTTTCCTGGGTTTCCAGAAAAAGGTTGGGTGTCTCAGCTTCTGGAAAGGCTGTTTCAGACACTGCCAAGCTCAGGTCTTTGTCCAGCTCGAAAAGACTCCCTCCTCTGTGTGGCCATCAGGATGCTTTGGTGGAGCTGTGTCTGCCTTGCTGGGAGACATTAACAGCTCTTCCAGAGCTCTGCTAGAAACTGCTGCCATATTGTGTTTACTTCACTACAGCCTGATGCAGAGGAGACAGCCACAGTGTTCTCTCTATGTCAGGGAGGCTTTATGCAGCATGCTGGTCTGTCTCTTATTTTTTCCCTTTGTTTTCAGTCCAACGAGGATGTGAGTCAGACGTGCTCCTCAGCTCTGGAGTCATACTGTTCATATCAAGCTGTAGAGACTCATGTTTGCCCTGTGAGCTGTTGTATGGCTCATGGAGAGCTAAAATGGTAGCTACCACATTTCCTTCTCTTGCTTTTCCCTTTGTTTCTTGAAACCGAGATTTTGAAAGGAAAACATGACAGTGTGGCTAGCAAACAGTATCTGTGCATCAGGGGGCTTTTCTCAACTCTTTCTCTGTTACGCAAGCTGATGGCCTTTGAATAGGTTGGATGGCGACTGTCAGAAATAGCCTTTCAGAAATGTGATACCAGCCCTCAGATCCTAAACCATCTGTCATGGTCAAGTTAATGTAACCTTCTCCCTGCCATCAGTGAGGGCTGGGAGACTATAATAGCGGCTAGTGCTTGGTGCAGTAGAATTTGGTCTGTTCACATGGTTTTCTCATGTACTTGGGTCTGTTCCACTGGCTGCTTTGTGGCAGGCTCAATTCTCAGTCCCTGCCCAGACAGAAATGGCCTGAGTTGGTGCTGAGAGATCAAAATTTTCTTTTTTTTTTTTTTTTTTTTTTTTTTGGCGGAAACTCAATTTAATAATCAAACAAGAGAACAGAGAAAGCTGCTGTCTTTTGTGGGGTTTGGTTTTTTTTTGGGGGGGGGGGTTTGTTTTTTTTTTTTTTTTTTTTTTTTTTTAGCAGGAAGCTCAGTTATATATGCAACTTCAGGGCTATATGGACTTGGTACTGGTTGCTGCTACAAAGATCTGATGCAAGAAGCATTTTTGCTGCTGGACTCAGTGGCTTGTAGTAGTACTCAGTGCCATGACTTCATAAATCATGTGCTGAGTGCCAGACTGGAGCTAGCAAGTTTGCAGTGCCTGTGAACGTGACTGGTGCCAGGTTGGGTGTGCAAGACCTGTTGCTGGAAGTGGTTGTACTCTGATGACCCAGTTCTGATGTGGTCAACTCCTGGTGCCATCATGGGAACTTGGCTGCAGCTCAGCTGCTTGAAAGTTGATATGTTTTCTTGTAGCTTTTGGATGTGGCTGCATTTTCTGGCAGCTGGAGAAAATTGCTTTGAAAAATAATAGCAGCTTTTAAGTCAAATTGGTGTCAACATTCACTCCAGGTTACCAGAAGCTAATCAGTTTAAGTTCCTACTTGGCAAATGAAATTCCTGTCTTGCTGGCCTCTCTCTATAGCCCAGTTCTCGTAACTGGTGCTTGGTTTTCACTCTATTTCTTTCCTTCTAATATGTCTGGTCAAAGAGATGTTTGGCTGCTGAGGTGTAGGATCTGGTGTGTTTTTGAAGGTACCCACGCTTGGGCATCTCTCCTTTTTTTTATAGGATCCCTCTTGTAGGAGCAGAGGAGGAAAAAAAGGCAAAAGTTGGTGAAGCTTTAGCACCTGCCTTGAGCACAGTTCAGCTGATGAAAACCACCAGTCACTGCTCTCAGCAAGGCACCTGATTCCCACCGTCATGGCCGGACCAAGACAGGTGGGTAGTGAGGATCCATGGGGGAGCCATTATAGGCTATTCCAGGCGAACAGAAAAAGAAAAGAAGCAAAGCTGCTTGTGAATAGAGAGAATCAGGAGAGCAAGAGGTAGATGGGCTGATGAAATAATGCTGTCTTTAACTGTGATAAGTAACAGCATCACAGGAGGCATTCAGGGCAGCAATTCTGGGGGGTTAAAATGAAGGTTAAAGACTACACTTAGGATTAGGAAAATCAGGACCCCTGAGGCATACTCAGTGAATGCTAAAGATAAAGTCCTAGGCAAAACCAGATATGTCTGGAGTAATGTCTAGTAATTAGATATATGATGCAATACATATGATACACTGTATCATCTTTTGTGTTAACACCTAGTATGTGATATCTATTACATGTACAGATATCATGTACATTAAACATATTATTAGCAGATGAGATGTTATATATACATATGCAGACTAATTCCTTGGATTTATGGAAGTGGTAGAAGTTGCTGTGCCAAGAAAAAGGTTTACTCTGGCAGCTCTTCACATCAGCTCCTGTATGACAGCGGCTTATGCATGAGGCTTTTATGTTGCTCCGAGTGACTAGCTGTGAATGCAGCCTTTGCTGAGACCATAGGTTTGACTGGAGCTCCTCCTGCCTTCCCTTGAATGTTCAGGGCTAGTGCAGACTGTTAGCACGCAATGCAGATGCTGGTGAATTAATAAAGTGGAAAAGGAAGAAAGAGCGAGCCTGTTTTTCTCATCCTTTTCATGAAAGCAGAGGAGGAAGGCATTCGCAGCCTCCAGAGGGAGTTTCTCTGCTCAGCTGGTCTCCAGGCATGGGGAACTGATGTCTCAGGGAATCTCTTGACGTATGAGCCCATTTTACTCTGTTCTGTCATAATCTTTCAGAGGGCATTTGTTTCCTGTTTGGTTTTAAAAGATTGGGTTTACTGTATACTAATTTGGTGGTATGAGGACATCAAACCTTGCAGAGGAACCGATGCACCAGAACAAACTCACTGCCAGCTCTCCTAGGGGTCTGTATAGCACTTTGCAAGCCAGCACTGGGCTCTGCAGAGTGGAGCTCAAGTCATGAACCTCCCTGTCAGGTTTGAGACTGATCAGCTGTAACTACAGAGCCATATGCCTCATGTGGGGACCAAGTAACACAGCCATTCATAGAATCATAGAATCGTTTAGGTTGGAAAAGACCTTTAAGATCATCAAGTTCAACTGTTCCTCTAACCCTGCCATCCCACCACTAAACCCTGTCCCTAAGCACCTCATCTATCCTTCTTTTAAATCCCTCCAGGGATGGGGACTCAACCACCTCCCTGGGCAGCCCATTCTAGAGCCTGACAACCCTTTCTGTGAAGAAATTTTTCCTAATGTCTAACCTAAACCTGCCTTGGCACAACTTCAGACCATTTCCCCTCGTCCTATCGTTCGTTACCAAGGAGAAGAGGCTGACCCCCACCTCCCTACAGCCTCCTTTCAGGTAGTTGTAGAGGGCGGTAAGTTCTCCCTTCAGCCTCCTCTTCTCCAGACTAAACAACCCCAGTTCCCTCAGCCACTCCTCATATGACTTGTGTTCCAGACCCCTCACCAGCTTGGTTGCTCTCCTCTGGACATGTTCCAGCAATGCAACATCTTTCTTGTAG
>NW_009260435.1:2995011-2995419 GCF_000687185.1 Egretta garzetta | reverse complement strand
ACCATCCAGTTTGGTGTCATCTGCAAACTCACTGAGGGCACACTCAGTCCCCTCATCCAGGTCATTGATAAAGATTAAACAAGACCGGCCCTAGAACTGAGCCCTGGGGGGGTTCTTCCAGTTGGCGCTTGTGACCAGCCGCCAACTGGATTTAACCCCATTCACCACAACTCTCTGGGCTCAGCCATCCAGCCAGTTTTTTACCCAGCAAAGAGTACACCCATCTAGGCCATGAACCACCAGCTTCTCTAGGAGGATGCTGAGGGAGACTGTGTCGAAGGCTTTGCTGAAGTCCAGGTAGACAACATCCACGGGTCACCTGGTTGTAGAAGGAAATCAGGTTGGTTAGGCAAGACCTGCCTTTCATGAACCCATGCTGGCTGGGCCTGATCCCCTGATTGTCCTCCA
>NW_009260435.1:2992180-2993913 GCF_000687185.1 Egretta garzetta | reverse complement strand
AAAAATCGAAAACTCTACCATTTCATGATCACTAAGGCCAAGATGACCTCCGACCACCACCTCTCCCACCAGTCCTTCTCTGTTAGTGAACAGGAGGTCAAGCAGGGCACCTCCCCTGGTAGGCTCACTTACCAGCTGTGTCAGGAAGTTACCTTCCACACACTGCAGGAACCTCCTGGACTGTTTCCTTTCTGCTGTATTGTATTTCCAGCAGATGTCTGGTAAGTTGAAGTCCCCCACAAGAACAAGAGCTTGTGACTGAGAGACTTCTGCCAGCCGCTTGTAGAATACTTCGTCAACGTCCTCACCCTGGTCTGGTGGTCTGTAACAGACTCCCAACAGGATCTCTTTCTTGTTGGCCTCCCCCCTCATCCTCACCTATAAGCACTCAGCCTCACCGCAAGCATTGAGCTCTGTACAGTCAAAACACTCCCTAACATACAGAGCCACCCCACCGCCTCTCCTTCCTTGCCTGTCCCTTCTGAAGAGTTTGTAGCCATCCAGCGCAGCACTCCAGTCATGGGAGGCATCCCACCACGTTTCTGTGATGGCGACTACATCATAGCCATCCTGCTGCACAATGACTTCCAGCTCCTCCTGTTTGTTGCCCATGCTGCATGCATTAGTGTAGATGCACTTGAGCTGGGCTATCGGTGTCACCCCCAGCACTGGGGTGACACCCCCAGGCTCCTCTCTAGTGAGCCTGGTTATATCCCCTCTCCCCCTTCAGGCCTAGTTTAAAGCCCTCTCAACGAGCCCTGCCAGTTCTTGAGCGAGGATCCTTTTCTCCCTCTGAGAGAGCTGGGGACCATCTGTTGTCAACAGGCCCGGTGCCGTGTAAACCTCCCCATGATCAAAGAGCCCCAAGCCCCTTTGATGGCACCAACCTTTGTGCCACGTGTTAACCAGTAGAGATTTCCTGTTCCCTTCCGTGTTCCTCCCTGCCACTAATGGGATCAAGGAGAACACTACCTGCGCTCCTGATCCTTCAACCAATTTTCCCAGTGCCCTTGAGTCCCTTTTGATCAATTTGGGACTTCTCTCTGGAATCTCGTTGCTGCCAGCCTGTACAATCCATAGCGGATAGTAATCAGAGGGGCGTACCAGACCAGGGAGCCTCATCGCAATGTCCCTGACCCGGGCCCCAGGGAGGCAGCAGACTTCCCTGTGGGATGGGTCTGGGCGGCATATCGGGCCCTCCGTTCCCTTCAAAAGGGAATCACCCACAACAATTACCCTCCTTTTTTTCTTAAGACAGGCAGTCCTGATAGGTAGGAGTGACCTATTCTCCCTAGCCAACCCCCCGGATGGACCTTCATCCCCATCCTCATTTGCCTGGCCCTTGAGTTCCAGAGCCCCATATCTGTTATGTAGGGGCAGCTGGGAAGGCGAGGGATCCCGGGAGGGGATTCGCTTCCTGCCCCAAGCAGAGACCTGTTTCCGTTCCCCACCATCTCTTGGGTCCCTAACTTCTGCTCGCTGGCAAGAGGGCAGGCGATCCTCTGATACTTGTGGAGCCTCCTCTGCTGCCTCGGCCTGAGGGACGGTAGGGTGCGGCTCCACCAGTCTACCTGCATCTCACACTCCCTAGTGCTCCTTAACCCTACCACTTCCTCTTTCAGCTCTGCCACCAAGGCAGAGCAGGTCACCCACCTGGTCAAACCCGAGACAGCCACTGTCCTTACCAACCTCCAGTACTAGCGACAGGCTGAGGCACTCCCCGCAGCCCGCGA
>NW_009260435.1:2970778-2992105 GCF_000687185.1 Egretta garzetta | reverse complement strand
GCCCTGGGAGGGGGGTTGGGTCCCCTCTCGCTCCCTGTGCTTTTTCGCCTTTTGCCGCCGCGGTTTTTGCCGCTTCAGAAAGGGTCCCTCGGCGCGATCCTCTGCTCGAGAGCCCTTCGCCTCAGTGGCTTCGCTGAAATTCCTTCCCACTTCTAGAGCTGTATCAGATCTGCTGTGTAAGGGTTGACTGAGTTGTTTTGTAAATCTCAGCAATAAAAATGTGTCCACGATCACGCAAATAATGGAAGGAAAAGATGAGAGCATGAAATGATTATGCTGGTGAAAGAAAGGAACACTGGTGGAGTCTGAAAGAGATGTGGGCAGGTGAGCAATGGGCCCTGTGAAGCAGAACGAAATGCATTATTATTTTTAATGGAAATTCAAAAAAGGCTTTGTAGATGCGCTGGGCAGAAGACGAGTAGAGAAATTGCTAATTCTATTTCATAAAGATGGTGGGAGTGAAACAGGCTTTGTTCCACTGCTCAGGCAAATGGATGTGTCAGCTGGAAAGGGCTATCTGGCAAGAGATGGGAGGAACCTCACATGGGGATCGCACTTCACACCTGCCAGTTTTTCTTCCTGTTTGTGCCACAGAAGTCTATTCTGCTGGTGTGAAGCCCTGGGTTCCCTGCGTGGGGAAGGAGATGTCTCAGAAATTTCAGCGAGGTGCTAATGTCAGGCTTCTTGCTGCCCTTGCGGCTTGAGTCTCACACCTGGTCACACTGCGTGTTTTTTTCTAGCTTAGCCCTTGAGCAACTTTTCTGGCCTAGGCTGTCCTCCATTTAGCATCCTGCCAGCGTGCTTGAGGCTTTCTGCCCTCACAAAACTTCCTGCATATGGGATTTGCAATAAAAATAATAGGAACTCTGGCAACCATGAGCTGAACCATTAACAACATTTGCTCTGAGAGCGTTAATGGAGGAACTGCTGCATAGCAGTTTTGCCATCAGACCCAAGTCTGTATGGAGGCGTTCTCCTATGTGAAGTAGGTTAACTATTTCTTCCAAATTACAGGTAGCTAAAGCTACACTTAGATTCATGCTCATGAGTTACAGGGAAGGATCTCTTTGTTGGTTCTGATGCCACCACCAGGGAGCAGAAGTCCTCAGACTTTCACAGACTTGGGGGTCCTCTCTCTCCTCCTTTCTTCTGGGTTGGGTGCCCAAAGCTCAGTTTAAAAAATGACAGTAATCTCGCTAGGAAATATGATGGTGGTGTCATACTGGGCATTCCCACTGTGTTCAGTACTCCTTACAAAAATGGTCCCTATCTCCTATTCCAGAGGCTACTAGAGAATGGGGCACAGGTTTAAAAAATACATATATAATAAAAAAAAAATCAGTCTGTGTCCATGGGGAGAGCATTCCCAAGAAAAGCATTTGCTGAGAAAGAGCATTTACTCTGCTTCAGGCAGAATCAGAAGTAATTAAACATCCTAGTGAAGCACTGAGAGTGCGCACACTTTGGGAAAGAGACTGATCTCTCAGGTAAGAAGAATCTCAAACCTGAGAATAAACAGTTCCAAGAGAGGCAGTTGGTGAGATTTCGCTATGGAGGTGAAGGCACTGGCTTGAGGCAGGGGAGAAGTGGAACTGGTGCTGCTGGTAGAGTGGATTCTTCCTGCCTAACCAAAGCACCTTCAAGCTTTTTCTGTAGACAAAGAGATGAAAAGTCATTCAGCCCTTAGGAGCCTTGCTGGCAGCCCAGCTACACATGGGTGGGATGGCTTTGGGCCTTTGGCCAGATGTTTTGTAGAAGGTTGAAGCATCAAATATAAAGTCCTTTGACTCTGAGTCACGGAGCTCCTTCTCCAGTCATGATAGCTGGCCTACCTGGGACACTGTGAGCCCTTTGGGGACCTGGAGAGTGCTCTGTGATGTGCTGCAGCGGTGCCCTATGACTAGCATAGGTTGGTTGTGCTGGGTGTGACCTTTTGGTTTTGCAGGGAAAAAAGCTTGAATGTGGGATCCTCAAGGCAGTGAGTTACTCAGATGACCCGCAAAGAGCGAGTTGAAGAGTCAGAGAAATACCAGACATCATCTGGAAAGATGGTGATCTTGGCAGGAAAGAGCTGCCCCAGCCTTTGGACATCCCTGGTTTGAGCAATGGTCTGGCTGGTTAAAGGAAGGTCAGTGGCATGGGATAGGGGAAGGGGTGTGAGACTAAATATTTGGAAGGGAGGAGGGGGAAGGAGATGTAATGTGTATAGCCAGGATTGGAGCAGAAATCTGGAGACTGGCTGTGGCTGTGGGGTTTGAGCCTAGAAATACCAGGGGCTTTGATGGAAGGAGAGACGGCTGAAGGTAGAGGCTTAGGAAGAACACAGCTGGACTGAGTCAACAAGAGAGAGTGCAAATAGAGACTTGAAAGACAAATCTAACACAAAATTAGCTTTATGCTGCAGTCTTTCTCTGTATCAGATACTCATTTACAAGGAAGAATGCTTGCCTTTCTCCTGGTTTTGTGAAGGCTTTAGCCCTAGTAGGGGGGAACTGGGGAGTGAGATTTTGAAGTGTGAATTCCATACAATAGCAAAGCACAGACTCTCCAGGGACAGGCACAGCACTTGCCCAAGGCAGCTTCTAAGGTTGATGGTTGGCTAAGTGAATAATGTAGAGTGATTTAGGTAATGATAGTAGTCTGTGATGGTATTTAGTAGAAAATGGTGGTGGGGTTGTTATTTCTGGGGGATTTAACCATCCTGGATGCACGACCTTGCACAGCACAGGCTTTCCTAGCATGAGGTTACGCTACATGTTGTAGAGATGCTGAGGAGTCCTGAATCACTGGGTAACTTCCCTGTGTGCAGCTGCCTGCCAGCCAGATGGTACAGGGGCAGGGTAGGACCACTCTAACCCCATGAGAAATAGGTAACAAGTAATGTATTTCAGGGTGCACCTCATTACCTGTGTGAAGTCCTCTTTTACTGAGAGGTACCTGTGGCAGGATGGGCTGGACAATCTGCTGGGCTGCATATTTTCATTCTAGCTCAGACAAATTTTCCCCATTTGTGCCTGTGTAGTCTAGATACTGGGCATTCAGCCTGACCTTCGTCTGGCATTTCAAGGGACAGTCTGAGCAGTGCCAGGGTCTTCATGAGAGAAGCACTGTGCCCTGGTACAAAAATAGGAGCGTTTGCTTTTCATAGACAGCTCAAGGTGGATCTTGAGATGACAGGACCAGGCTCACCTCCCCTACAGCCCCACAGCATTAAGCATTTCCTTTGTAATAGCCAGTGCCCAAGGCCTGATTTCTATGCAGGGTTTGTAGGGAAGGAGAAGCAAGAACAAAAAGAGAAAGAGGTTTTAGGATTTGCTTTCTCAATGGCAGTTCATTCTGATCCTTTGTGCGTGTGCTTGCGGAGTGTGGGAATGGAGGGGATGCCACTGTTTCATTCAGTGCTCCAGAAGACTAATGGACCTTGACAACTGCAGCACAACATGGAAACTATTAAAAAGGGAGGACTGATTAAAGCCCCAATCATCCCAGCATTCCCCTGGGCTCTTAACCCCATGTTGGAGCTGAGCAGCCTAGCAATGCCTCCTCCCAGTCTCCGCAATTAACATCTCTTGTCACTAATTGATTCCTGTGGTGCTCACAGGACAATTAGAATTTAAATTGCCTTTTACAAAGGTCATGAAAACATGATAAAAGACGAATCTATTAGGAAGGATCACTCAGGAGTCTCTCTCCTTTTCCACAGCACTGGCTGTTGGTTATCATACAGACATGAGTGAGGGGAGCTAGGAGAGCAGTTCATGCCTTGGGTTCATTTCTTCTTGATTGTAGTTCATGGCAGAGGCTCAGCTCTTTGTGACTTGTGAATATTCTTGCACTGAAGATGGCATTTAATTTTTTTACTGCCTCTTTTAGAAGGGTTTTGTGCCTGTATGTGCTACCTCATGGCTGTCTCTTCTGATAAATGTTGAAATAGGTGGTTTTGCATATGAATCTTGAATTCATTGCAAGGGGGGAACCTATTTGCAATGGAGGATGAAAGATTTGCCTTCATGGGGCAACATTGTCCTAGTACCAGCCTGTTTTTATTCCCAGAGGGTGAAGTAATGGATTAAAACCTGATGTGACTCCCTGGAAAGCAAAGGCTGTGAGGGAAATGGCAGGCAGTACTCCTGCTCCAGCTTTCTGTGAAATAGTCCTCAGTAAAGAGGTCCTAGAAGAGAATGCACTAATACAAGCGCGTGAAAGCATCGCTTCTAAACCCATGCTTGCAGCTTTTTCCCCATCTGCAGCTGATACTTCTAGGAATGGTATTACGACTTTAGAAACCTATGGAACTCATGCCATCACATCTGAGCTGGGTGCAAACCCCAGATACAGGTACCTGTAGCATCATGGCTTGGTGAGCTGTCTGAGTTTTGCCTCCAGAGTAGAATATGGCAGTTTGGGGTAGCTTAGATGGGGAGCTGGTATTTTGCTGGCAAACAAGAATATTCAAAGTTGTTACAGTTATGGCAATACCCCCCTCTGTCACCCTCCGACCTCAACAGTGGGAAGAGATTTAAAGGCTTGTGTGTCAGGTTTAAGGCAATGTCTTGTAATTGCAGCAAATCAGCCTGGAACGGATCTTGGCAGGTTACCTAGTTCATTGACCTTCTCCAAGGCAGGATCAGCTTTACCTGTATCCCTAATCTGTTATCCAGGAAACCTCTCACACACGTGCCTTTGCTGCAGTGAGGACTGGGATAGGGGGCAGATTACCCCTTGTAGGATTTAGCACATCTTGTTCTGACACACCTGGTCCTGCCTCAGAGACAGCATTCAGGACTAGCTATATTTTGGGTCTGCATGCAGTGAAAAGCAGTCTTTTCCTGTAGTTCAGCCATTTCTTTTATGTCACATATGCCCCAAGTGGGGGGTTTGACAGAGAAAACAAAGTTTGAGAGCCACTGCAGTGGTCCAGAACCAGCCTTGTGTAGCTACAGCAACCATTTCATGCAGAGAGAGAAAATCTAGCCAGAATATCCAATTGGCCATCCCATCCTATCCCAGTGGCATCCCCATTATAAAGCAAGCCGGCTGGCTATTTGAGAAACTCGTGTCCCTTCCAATTCCTGCCTTTGACTTCTTGCTATTCTGGTTATTGAAATTGATTTTGCACTCCAGGCATGGGATTTTCCATTGCCAAGTTTAATGTTGGAGATAATAGAAATTATGTTTCCACTTGCACATAAATCTCAGGGCTGTTTGTTCTCAGATGACTGGACAGTAAGTACAGGTGAAATTGCTCCCGTGGTTGTTTCAGTAAAAGTGTATTATTGTTGTAAGGTTTTATAAAGTGTGTTTAACTGGTTTACACATATTCCTATTGGTCACTGGGTAGGTTATGTGTTGGGTTTTTTTTTTATTAGAATAAATATAAACCTCTAAGCAAGGCATCTAACTTTTCTTCCTGACAGTGTGGTAAATCAGCTAGCTTTGGAAGTAGGCCAAAGAGTGAGCAGCAAGACCACCCAGCAGTTGTGCAGTACCCCTCTGCTGTGCTTGCCCAGCAGGTTTGTGCTTGGAGAAGTCAACCTGTGCAAAAGATCACAAGGATCTCTCTGCTTTTGCACACCTCCTCATGGGGAGCAAGCATCACGCTTTGTACGGACTGCAGCACAGCCTGGTCTGCACTAAATCTTGTCATCATTAGTCAGTGCACATAGGACCTGGCTTTGAAAAGCTTGGGAAAAAATAAGCAAAGGTGAATCTCTTGAGCTTTAAGGGCAAAACAGTCTGGGAAGGTTTGTTCAGCTCCCAAGAGCTAATGGAGATAACAGCGTTAGTGTCAGGCCCACAGGGATCAGTGTCTGGATTGTGGCATGAAGGCACTCTAGCCTTTGGGGTCCCCATGTCCTAACCTGGCAGCTTTTCTGCCCCCAGGAGGAAGAAGGACTTGTTGTTCCTTTTCAGGGCATGTGAGATAATCTTGCACTCTACAAGGATAAAGGAGTGGGAAGAAGGACTCTGAACTGATGGAGGGGCTAGAGCCTACATCCACTTCAGCTGCATGCTCCTCTGGTTAGATGTGAATTTGCTCAGCTCTGCAGTCCTCACCTGGGCGACATTCCCATGATCTGAAGGCCTTGATCAGCTTCCCAAACAGCTCTGTGTAACCCAGCCAGCTGGCTGCCAACCAGCCCTGCTGCCATCTGCTATGCTGTGCCTCTGTTGTGTCTGGCCCCTGGATGCTGCCATAGCTCCTTCCTGAGGGAAGCCCAGACCCTGATAATTCAGGTGTTCTTCAGACAAGATTCTTCCTGCAATGAAGTGCCAGCCTCAAACAGCCAGGGCATGCTGCGTGGTGATTAGAGCATCGCAATGAGTGGGATGTATGCGAGACATTTCTTACGTGGCCTCCTACCTGCCCTGACCCCGTATTCTTTTATGCTTCCCACATCTCATGTCCTTGGCTCTAGGAATATCATTAGTGTGTGTCAGGTAGTGCCCAGCATGGTGAAGCCTCAGCTTGAGTTAGTGTTTTAGGTATTGCTGAACAGTTAAAAATGATGCACTGAGCTTATTTTTGCGCTTGCATGCATTTGGCAGTGTTGCTTTGCTGTATTACATTGCTTCCCTCCCAGAGATCTTAACTTTGGCTGGGAGCAAAGGAGGTCAATTTATCTCTTCCATACCTCGCAGGGGTTTGGTGAAGCTCAGCTAGCAAAAACTTGTAAATTGCTTGGAGATCAGTCGAGGAAAAGTACTGTAGAAGAGCAAAGTATTATTTATTAATGTGCCTCTGTCTTTACAGTGCCATAAATATCAAGATTTTAATTGGGCAGACTTGTAATCTGAGTAACTTCCTGGAATTTTTTTTTTTTTTTTTTCTTTGATTGCTTTGGTAAATAATTTCAAGGAGCAGTCACTGCACAAAGCAATGCAGGAGTGGTGTTTAAAAGCCAAGTCTGTCCGGGGTAGAAGGCAATGGGATGCCACGACTTCCAAGCTTTCCTTTGGCTGCTCTAATCTCTACTGCCTCAGTCTTATCCTCTGCATCTAAACTTGCTTTTCCTTAGTCCTTGTTTAAAGTCTCTCCTCTGCTTGTGAGAGGAGTGTGCGAAACAGTGTTACAATGATGAACAGAGATCTTACATCGCAAGGGACTCCGCATCGCTTCATCAGCAGTATGCAGCCATTAATAAATTCTAGCCCTGCCTGAAAATTTGCACTATGCCCGCTTTTGGGCAGGATGTGAACAATGCGGCTGAAGGGCAAAGGAGGGAGAAAATCCTGCTCATCCCACTAGCTTCAGCTGGCATGGGGAGGTGTGAGCTGGCAGCAGCTGCGGGGCTGCACAGCCTGCCTTGCTCTCCAGAACACGGCGGCGCCAGCCTCTGTTGCAGCCAGTTTTAAGCAGCGAGGCTGGGTGTGAGCTGAGTGTAGTTACTCCAGGAGGAGTTTGACCAGTCAAGATGCAGTTAAACATCTCTTGTGAAAGTGCTGAAGTCAGGGTTTTCCTCTGCATCTGAGAGCTGTCTCCAGACGGGTGATATTTGGGGCGTATCAACTGCCATCCTGCCCATCCCACCGTGACCGGGCTGGGATCTTTCAGGTTCTTATCTCTGAGCTTGTGAGAAAGTGGCAAGCCTGGTATTGCAACAGACTGATCCGCAGAGGCTGATGTCAGATGCTGTGCCTGGTGGGATGATATCAAGTGATCCACAACGAATGACGTCAAATGCTGTGGTGTGGGGGCTTAAAACCGAACCCTTTGTGCAGTATTTCTAATGTACAATGAGGAAATTTCTTCTGTCTTTCTCTCTCTCTCTGCCTGTTTTGTTTTTAATTGCCTCAAAAACATGGCAAGGCTCAGCCTGCTCCTGTTTGCCCAAGTGGATGGGCAGCCAGCTGCTTGCTCGTGCATTTCTAAGCTCTGGGATAGACTGTTCTAATACATTGTTCATAGACCTCTGAGATTACCCCGTTTCATACAAAATTCAGCAGAAGCAGCAGCAAGTGTGTGTGTGTGTGTTTTCACTCCTTCCCAGCTCTGGCAGATCCACACCAGCTTTAAAATGTTTGCATTGGCTGTCAGCAAAATATAGAGCTGATCTGAAGACTTTTCTTTCTTCTGGGGTATGAGATATGAATAGCACAGTGCTCTCCCCTCTGTGTCTCCCACACGGCTCATACTCTCTATTCCTTCCCAAGCTTGCTATAGGATTCTGATGGCTGCAACATAACCATGTCATATCAAACTCAAGGGGATAAAATCCCATACACATCAGCCTTGTGAGGAAACCTTCAGGTAGGATGATGAGCATGTCTCTGTGTTCATCGTGGAGGCATGGAGAAGGAGAGAATATCTGCTGTTGAGACCTTCACACTGAGACCATCGCTGAAATCCCCAGTCTCTGAGGGGTGGGCTTTCAGTTGGCAGCAGAACTTAAAGCTGCATCTGACTTATCCCTCAGTTGTAACCATCTGCCTTTTTTGCTCCCTCAGACAGTCTCACTTCCCATTCATTTAGTAACATTCCCCAAGGGACTCAATTATGCCACCTGAGAGAGAAGAAGGGGAGCAAGTGGTCTCTGTTTCAAGGGAGGAAAAGGAGCGTCAAGTCCTAATTCAAGCACAGTGGCAGACTGGCCTTTCCTCGTGAGATAGCACTAACACTTAAGAGAGGAAGTCCTTATATCTGGTGCTGCTGAGACAAACATGACTTCCAGAGGCTCCATGAGTAAATGTGAATGCGTCTGCAAATGCTGAGGGGCATGAGATGTGCACCAGGGGAGGATCTCCAGTAATGATTGTCCATTACATGGGCAATATCAATCAGGACAAGTCCTAGTGCCTTTAGCTATGCCAACAATCTTCAGTGCCAGTGATTCACACACTCTGTTTTGCTTCAAATATGTGATTGCTATTGAAAAGATGCATTTTAAGCATAGAAGGTCTTTAAGGAGCTGTGTTTACGCTTACAGAAAGGAGATCCATGTTTCAAAGGTGTAGATGAAATGACATCAGAGTGAAAAAGGAAAAAGCCAGCACAGTTCTTGACTCTGAAGATTTGAGAAGTATTTTGAAACCTAGAGAAACTCTTTGCAATGGGAAATGTGTTTTCATCATGCATTGTGGCTGAGATTTCCAAAGATTTTTGCAGCATGACCACAAGCTGTAGTTTAGGAAGATAGTGGTGGTGGACAGTATAGAATCATAGAATCATAGAATGTTTTGGGTTGGAAGGGACCCCTAGAGGTCATCTAGTCCAACCCCCCTGCAGGAGCAGGGACACCGCTAACTAGATCAGGTTGCTCACAGCCCTGTCCAACCTGGCCTTGAATGCTTCCAGGGATGAGGCCTCCACTACCTCTCTGGGCAACCTGTTCCAGTGTTTCACCACCCTCATTGTAAAGAATTTCTTCCTTATATCCAGTCTAAACCTACCCTGGTTTAGTTTAAAACCATTACCCCTTGTCTTGTCACAGCTGGCCCTACTAAAAAGATTTTCCCCATCATTCCTATAGGCCCCCTTTAGGTATTGAAAGGCCGTAATCAGGTCTCCCCGCAGCCTTCTCTTCTCCAGGCTGAAATGTGTATGTGTAGGAGCAACAGCAATTACAGTGCTGCTGAATTCACTGGGCAAGCTTTGGTGTTGCAGGAGGGAGATGTAGCATGGGGGTTTCAGAGGAAGTTGATATTCACAAGGATGCCCTCAGGAGCATCTGTAAAGTTAGAGACAATGGCTGGGCCTGGCCTGGGCTTTACTAAGGATGTGTCTAGAGTTCAAGAGTTGACTGAATTAATACATTGAACAAACCCTGCGTAACACTTGAATTGTGTCTCAGCTCAAGATCCTCAGCCAAGGGAGTGGTCTCTGTGCCTTACACATGTGTGTGATGGCTTCTGGCCTTGCCTTTGAGCCTGATGCTAAAGAGATGGTGATGGAAGCTGGCTGTGCTATATGCTAGGGCCTTGCTAAAGTCACAGAGTTATTGCCTAGCAGGAGAGCTGGTGTAGACTGGTCAGCAGTGACACCGCCCTGTCCTGCCCAGCTCTGAGCAGGCCTGGGGTCTCAAAAACATCTGTATGATCAAGCTGTAGTAACTTAAGACTTCTGCTTACTTGGCTTCTACTCCCTTACCTTCAGCTGATGGTTGGTAACTGACCCCTTTAGGAAGGGAACTTGGAAGTTACTACGAGACTTTTTAAGGTGGCTGAACTGCATGGTGAAGCCTACCATAAGCAGGAGTGCTCAAAGACCATATATATGGTCACAGTTGGTGCATAGAAGCCAAGAGGCAGTAATTTTAGCTGGGTTCTTGGTAAAAATATTGACACCCATCAGCACATTTTTGCACTTGGCTATTGCTGTTGCTGGCAGAAGACCTGTGGGCAGGCTGAGGAGCCTGATGGTAATAGCATGCTGTCTGGACTAAGGAGTCTACCAGCATTCAAACTGCGTCTGAGCTCAATTCCAGCTCCTTGAGTATGGCTCAGCTTGGGACTCCCAGCCAGGTCAGTGCTGCAGGCATACTCGTATCTGTGACTGGGATTAATTGCTTTTATATCAAAAAGCAGGTGGAATAAGGCAAGAGGGAGAAAGAGGAGGGGCTGTGGTGCAGATTTGGCTCTCTCAGCTTGAAGAGCTCTGCAAGCTCCTGTGGTTGCTGCTGCTTTCAGCTGAATGCATGCTGCAGCAGAAGGCAGCAGTGAAATGGTTAAGATGCATTGGCCAGGCTGCTTTAGAAATCCAGTATGGGCATAACAGGAGCTCTTAAGACTGGGACTAAATTGTAATGACAGGCTTATGTGGACAAAGCCAGTGGGGAGACTTTAATTTCACCAGTGCTCAGGAATGGAAAAGAAATGAAAGCTGGCACATGATTCTGTTTCCACTTATGAAGCACCCATCTGCCTTTTTAAAATTCAATTTATGGGAATGGTGAGTAAGGCTGGGCCAGTTCTTAGCTATTAGATCCATGCCATTAACATCCCAGCCGCTTCGTTGTATCAATAGCATGCACTGAGCGAGGAACATCTCTCACACGGGATTGGCAGAAATTGATATTAATAAATGGATCTAATATTCTTAAATTTGTATTCCTTCCCAAGACTTGCAGTGACCCCAAAGGGCAGAAGAAATAATAAGTAAAGGCCTAATTCATTATTTATAACCAGGCAAACCAGGGAAGTAACTCCAGGAGATTACCTGGATAATCCAGCATTAGCATCTTGTTTCAGAGATCTTTATTAGGACTCGAGAAAGGCTTCTGGGAGAGTGAAGATGGTACAGTAAATTCATACGCTAGCCTTTGACCCTGCCTAGTGCCCTGGCTTTATAATTTACTTTGGGATGTGTGTGAACGTAACAGAAAGATAAACACTGTTGGGTGAAGAGAGAGGAAAGAAGGCTGAAGAGGGGCAGTACCAGTTTAAGCTGCTTGGAGTGGATGTCAGAGTCCTCAGCAAAGCTACCTTTGCAGTTACGCACCACAAACAGCGTCCAGCTGCTGTCTTCTCTCTTGCCTGGTTTACAGGGCCAAATTATTTTGAGAGGCGCTCCTCAATCTTTTAGACTCTTTTTTACAGAATGGAAGGAATAATATCATATCCTAGAGATCAGGCCCATGAGCTTAATGTTTATGTGACGCTTTGAGGTTAAAACATATTAGTTCTTGTAGTCCAGCGTCTGTTTTTCTTTCTCAATGCAGGGACAGCCTATAGATCTTTTGAAAAATTGTTGGTTTACTGTCCTGTCCCTTGTTGCTTTTGTAGATGGTATGTAGGATGGTTTTGCAGAAGGAGGGGACCAATTGCTGAGCTGCAGGTTGAGAAATATTGTCCTCACTGGGGTTTTCTTTGTTTGTTTGTTTTTTCCTGAAGAGGTTTAGAATGGTCTTAAGTTGCAGGAATGAAACCAGCTAAAAAGTCACAACGGAATTTTTGCAGGAAGATGCAGAAGGGAGTACCATGGCACAGAGGGGGAGACCCTCCTTCTGAGGTTCCCACCTCAGTTTTGCAGATGTGAAACGTTTGAATAAATTACGGGAAAAGAATTTAATGCGTGCTTAATCCTGATAATGCCTTCAGCTCTTTATTCTTTGCCAGCCAGTCCTTTATTGAGTAAAGAGGTTTGCTTTTGTGTACTAATAGCAAGGGGATGGGAGATACACTTCTTGGAAAATTCGCGGGGACTCCCTTCTGGACGGCTTTTTGATTGGGACTGTTACTCATCTTAATTCTTTGCATACATTGTTGATTCAGATATGTGGGCAGACAGTTCAAACAGGATCAGAGCAGGCTGTCAACAGTTAATAGAGTAGCGGTGCAACTACTTTGCATTTATATTGTACCTTCCCTCAGAGGATCTCAACGTGTTTCCAAATATTAACTAATCCCCACTAGACACCTGCCAGGTAGGTACAGTCAATAATAAGCCCATTTTAGATGAGGAAGGCTGAGGTAGAGCAGTTTAACAGTTCCGTAACAGATCAGTGGCAGTGCTGGGAATAAAGCCCAGGCCTCCCAGATGCCAGTCCCTGGCTCTGATATGCTCTTCTTTGCTTCTTTTTCATCTGAATGGATTTACCCATCCCTAATATAAAGCAGATCAGATCACCTACCATGTCTGCATACACAAATTTCCTTTAAACACTAGCTGTCAGTGGGCCTTTTCGTGAAATTACACGCAGAGGAAAGAGAGAATATTACCATCTGGGATATCATATCAGCACTTCTAGAGATATTTGGTACAGGATGTATCCAATTATAAATGAGCTAGAAGCCTACAGTCTAACAAAAGCAGGTGAAACCTTATCAGCAGCAATGAACAGTTTAGGAAGGGAGAGTTAGCAGGATTATTAACCCTCCTGAAATAGATTCTGCCTTCCAAAAGGGAAAATAATAATGTCCATAACTGAAATAATTAACAGAAAAACAATTTGCAACACTTAATTAATTAAATGAATAAGAATATGCTAATGCAGAGCTAAGACTGCACAAAGGCTTTACTACATTGCATGCTAAGTATGCGATTTTCATGTACTCATAACTTGGTCAAATCAAAGCCAAATTTCTTCCAATTTAGGAAAGCACAGACTCCTCATTGAGACTCCATGTGCCAGGTTTCAAGCACCAGCAATGCTTTCTGGCTAGAAGGCTTTTGGGTTTGGGTTTTTTTTCCCCCCCCAAAGTGTGCTTTTCATCATTCTGTAACTCACAAGCAGCTGAAGTGATTTTTCTGAGATGATTCAAAACAGTCGTCAGCTCTGGGAAAACATTAGATTGTGAAGTAGCTTTTCAAAAGTGTGTTGAAATGGACTGGGAACAAGAAGTGTCTCCTAGCTGTACCTGCTGAGGGTGCTGGCAGCTCCGCCTGCAGTAAGCTTATCATTATGTGTATTGCATTACTACTACAAATTGTGCCTGGAAGCAATGGGCACTATGCTGCTGCCAGAGCCGTACTGTGATTCCAGATATACCTGATACCAAATGGTACATAAATTACTAGGTCTTGATATTGTTATGGTACCAGTTCTGTGCCACTCTCTCCCAGCTGTCCCCCTTGCTGATGCAGCCTTGTCATTTTAGCTAAGCACTGGCAGCAAAAAAACCCCCCAGTCCTTTCCCTGAAAGGGCTTATGCATGTGCTAAGAGGGGGGTGATGAAGTCTAAGACTGTTTTGGGGGGCCTCAAAGTGCTGCGTGGTCTACGTGCTAGCGCTCTGCCTGAGATGTACCGAGGAGTGCAAGCTGCGAGCAAGCTGGTTCTGCCCAGTTCTGCCAGTGTGTGGCTGTGTGTCGTGGAGCCAGCTCTGTTGTAAGAGAATGGTAAATTCAGAGGCTTTAAAGATGTCCTGTAACGTGTCTATGCAATTTCTGAAATGGTGACAAAATTGGGGTAGAACTGAATCTGAAAGCTGCTGCTGATCTCACCCATGAGAAGAGCAGGAAGAGGTGCTGCTTGTCTCTCAGGATGAAGTCTTTTCTGCTCCAAAAGCTGACAAAAGGAAAAGAAATTAAAATGAGAACATTTTAAAGCTGCTTTTGGTATCTTCTCTTCTGGGGTTCCTCCCTTCCAACACAGGTTCATTTCTGAAGGTGCTGGTAGTGGATTGCCTGTGCATTTTCTGGTATCAACCTACAAAATTACATAGTGACACACAAAATGTCCTAATGATCTTCATTGGGAAGTGTGTTTAGATTTACTTTCTCAGTGGTGAGGAAATGTCATTCACCACAGAAGCATTTCCAACCAAATATGACCTGTGTTGCAGAAGTGAGCCCTATTCTATGTTAATGATATCTTAAGTTGAATATAGCTCCTTACATTTGCAGTGAATGCAGTGTACTGGAGCTGACAAGCATACACGTTAGCAACAACGTTTTCCTGGAAAATGCTATTAAACACAGCCCAAGAAACCATGTTCTGGACATATCAATATCTGTTTTGGGAGCTGGTTCAGGCCTTTTAAGCTGATTCCTGATATTGCAGATTTCTCTGCTGTGAGTCCCAGTGGCACTCCTTACATCCACTACTCTTTTATGCCTGGAGTCAGCTGCTGAACAACCAGTTCTAGGGCTGGGTCATGGGAATAGGGGGATTTGGTTAGGAAGGGTGGATTGGACTGGAGAGCACCTGAGCGGAGGACTGGAGAGTTTCCAGGATGAACATGAACCACTGTTCTTCCTCCTCTGCTGTTCACAACACCCAGGCTGACTTCGGCAGGTGGAGACCGTGGGAGAAAAATGACAAGAGTGTGGGAAGAGGAGTGTATGGTTCTTGTGCTTTCTTTGCTGAGCTCTGAGCTTACTTTTTCCTCCTTATGGGAACGTTGGGAGAGAAATTCCTGCTAAAGTCCCAGGCTCAGGGTTTTTAAGGAAAGAGTATGGCAACAAGAGGGAGGAGAACATGTGAGAATGGATTTTAGCAGCTGATTTGAGTCAATGTGACCCAAAACAGAAGGCTCTGGCTCTAACACAGGATGACTTATTCCCATGCTGCCAAAATGCATACTTTTGCGTATGCTATCTACTGCTTCATGGCTCTTTTAAGGCTGAAATGATAGAGAACTCTCTCCCACAGTATATGATTGTTGGGGTTGCAGGCTGTTTGGTCGGTCTAACACACCATAAGCACAGGTGCTTAGGTAAATATTGCCTCTTTCATGTCTGAATCAATACCCGTGCTGATCACTTTGTAAATTGATGTGCTTTGATGAGAGAAGAGGGTGCAGTTTGCTATTTCACAGTCATTCTGGAATATCTTTTTCTAAAGATTGTTTTGCTTTTATGGGACTCTGGCCCATATTCTGCAAATAACCCTGAAATTTTAAATAGTTAAATATAGTTGGCCAAATTTTTCCCTTGGAGATACCCATGTAGTTCCCATGGCATTGCTGAGAACCCAGAATGCATTTCTGAGGACAAGCTTAAGCCCAACAGAGCCATTTCACTCCAGGCATAACACTGTTCAAAGTCAATGGAAGCATGATTTGAGCACATTCTGTTTATATTTTTACAAGTGTTTTTCTATATTCCTTTATTTCCAGGCTAGAATCCAACAATGCGAATGCCAAGCAGAAAATTGCTGTTTTCTTCTTAACCCTTGTTTTCAGTGTGCTGTGCATGTGTTTGGGAGTGTAGCATGGTGACGTTGGGGTGTCATGGTGGCAAGGTGGGGTTGTGTTCAGCTCATGCTCGACCTGAAGGGAGCAAAAGGTAGGAAAATTGGCTTGGATTTTTGGAGATGTTAAGGTTGCCTTGATTTGCTCCCACTGGAGCTGGCTTATAATGTTGGCTTCCACAGTGGCAAAATGAAGCTGGAGCAGAGTGCCTTGGAAAAATCTCACTGCTCCCCCAAAAAGGTTGGTTTCTGACCAGTTAAAATAATTTTCTTCCCAGGTTAGCTGTCTGAGGTCAGCTCTAAGTGCTGGTAGCCCCATTCACTTGGCTTAAAGCACGAACTGCCTTGCTTTCATGAGGTTTAACACACAATTAGCAAGATTGACTTGACATAGGTTAAAAACTCTGCAAGGGAAGACTTGTGTCTCAAGGCTAGTGCTTGTGTCTCAGTTGCAGTTGGCCTGGGAGGTACCTAGGCTGGGTCAGGCTGTTTGTGGTAACAGCCTCCACCCCACAAATTCTACCTGGATCCCCGAGTCTTCCCTATTTGTTCTCTCTTGCTGTGTGTACTCAGGGCTTTTTGCACAGTTCTGTGTGCTGAGATGCTGTGGGAGCTTCTTGTGGCCAATTGTAGGACAATGTGTCTCTTAAGGGAGACTATGAAAAGGCTTTGAAAGGCTACCAAGATGGAGCGTTTTGGACTGCTGAGAGGAAGCAGCATCTAATCTTTAATCACACCCACAACAAAAATGTGTCCAGTCTTGGGCTCAGAGCTGCCTGTATAGACGATGGGGCATTTTATGCTAAATCCTGGGTCAGAGGGAGTCCAGCGTGCACTGCTTACATGCTTTAATTGCACAGCTCTGTTGAGTCCACTTAGATACGTTTGGGCCTATCTTGGGAAATGATGTAGTACCCACATGGTTCTGTTGTGAGAGCAGTTTAAGATGAGCAAGTGCAAGGTAGTCAATGCAGTTGGGCATGTACAAAGTGTTTGGGCATGTGCAGCAAATCCCGTTCCTGGACATTAAAAAATACTCTTGGCAAATTCAGCTGTGTCCCCAGCAACTGGCAAGATGACAGGAAAATTGGCCAGGCAGGTTTCCAACTGGCTTGGTGGCAACCCTGATTTAAGATGAATATTCCCTGCTAGATTTATTTAGAAGCTACAAATATCTACTTCCTGGTCTCTCCTCATCCAGTTCTCACTGTTTTGCTGCCTGCTTCTCACCATCATATTTTCTGTTGATTTAAGGCAACCGTTGGCTAGGGTGAGTGTAACCTACAGTTACACGAGACGCATGAAAGCACTTTGCTCAGCGTTTTGTGCTAAGACCAGTTCCCATAGGAAAGGCTCATGCCTTGAGGACATCCCTGCTTCCCTGTCTCATGGGACATTCAGGGTGGGCTTGCTTTGGGTGACTGAAGACTTGTCCACCTCTTGGTGTGCAGTTTTTGGGGGGACCTTGCTCTCTCCAGGACCCTCAGACTGGCAGTGCTGGTGGCTGGCAGGGCAGTGAGCACATGGGGACAGCTGCCCTCAGAGTCAGTGCAGAGTGCTGCTGCACTGTAGGGAGATGCTCTGGGTGCAAAGGCCTGGGGTGCCTGCACCCTGGTAGTACTGCTTTGACAAGTCACTTAAGTGTGGGCATTTAAAGCCTGCGATAACTGTGTGTAGAGAGAGAGAAATTAAGCCAATTCTGCTGGAGAGAAGTGGCTGTGAAGCTCTCTTGGGTCCTTTAGATTCTCTTCCCATACAAGCTGTGCTCCGGAAGAGCTCTTAAGGTAGAGAGGACTTTGGGGCAGGCTGTGCCCCCAAACCAGGCTCCCCTTCTGCCTGCAGGCTGCAGCTGCTGGGTGCCAAGGCAGGCAGAGGCAGCCCTGCAGGGAGCCCCAGCTGTGGGAGCAGTAGTGCCTCCTGAGCAGCGGCCGCTCTGCCCCCTTTGCCACACACACACAAACACACACACCATGCTGGTGCAGGAGAGAGCTCCTGGGGACTCAGAAATGCTCCTGGGGTCCCAGAAATACCCCTGGGTGCTGACATGTGCCTCCTGCAGTCTGCAGGGTTGCTGGGGAGAACCCGCATGCATTCTGCCATGTCTGGTCCTTGATATCCTTAATCCATCATGGGGTCACTTTTTGCTTTTCCTTCTTATTGCTACTTTGGGCAGCTGGAGAAACAGAAGACAACTGTGAACTCCAGGCTTGATATTGCAGCAGCTTCTCTGCAGAGCTCAGGAGGGCTGTTGGTTTGTGCCAGACCTTTTTCATGCACATTTGCTTGGGAGATCATTAGAGGCTGGGCATACTTGGATACAAATAAGGAAAAAGCATTAAACTGAAGTTTTGTAGCTCAACTTTTGAAGGTGCAGCTTTGCAATAGCCAAACCTTGCTCTGCGTGGCCCCATGGGTCTTGCTGCATATCCAGGGTGCCTGGAACAGAGGGCTAATGGCCTGACTATATTAGAGCTGGTGCAGCAGAAGGATGCACTGAGGCTATCTTACTTCAAAATCTTCCAAGGTTTTGATTTGTAGACCTTGAGAGGTTTTCTAAGTGAGGTGCAGATTGCTCCAAAATGAGTTGCAGAGTTTCTGACAGTGGGCCTGCTAATCTGATACAAAATTAGTCCCTGGGCTGCCAGGGACATGAGTGAGGAGCATGGGCTGAACCCTACTTGTGTAAACTGTTATGGAGGGAGGCAGTGTCCTTTTGAAGCCTTAAAGCTGCTGTGCTTGTCCCATGCAGTTTCCTTATTGTTTAGCCTGAAGGCCCTCAGGAAAAAGCCAGAGACACTCCACTGACCTCCTTGCAGTACATCCCAGGGCTCTACAATCTGATATTAATTACAGTGAGGCTCTATATTAAAGCAGAGATTTGCCAAGTTACCATAGGGGTTTCAATGCTCGGTTCACATTAATTTAAAGTGGAACTAGATATTCCCTCAAGCAGCTTTGGAAATCTCATAAAAACAGAAAGATGGGAATTTTGCTGAATATGCCCTGTTTAGCCAGGGAGCTATCTAGTGGTCACCTGTGTGAACTACAAAGGGCTGTCCATACTGCTTCTTGTTTGCTCTGTCCCTTGTTTTCTGCCTTGTGCTCTCCACATGTGGGCTCAGTTTACTGCCTTTAGCTCTATTGCTTTATAGAGACCCTAAAAAGTTGTGACACCTCCATATGCAGAGCCTGATTCTCTCTCGCTGGGCTTAATCCAGTGGCTCATGCTGCTGTCTTACAGCAATCCTCTTGCACTTGACTCTCTTATGTAACTTCTTGGCTTTTGTAGCTTGACAGGACCCAGCAGTCAGTCTCACGGGGGTGGATAACCATATGACTAAGCAGGGATGTGGCTTCCACTGTGATAGAAACTGATCCTGGGATGCTTCTGCAAGGTAAATCCTTTTTCCAGAGAGAACCCAAAATGCACTCTAAGCGTGTGCATAGGCAGGCGAAGCAATTGTCTCTTGGGACATGGGGAAGCTGGCTTTGTTTTGAATGCTCCAGAAAAAAAAGGGCCAATTTTTTTCTAGTTTAGTGAAGTAAGCTGTCTGAAACAAGAAAATCTCCTTCAAGGTACCCTGGAAGTTGCTAGGAATAATCTAACTTGAACTATCTGTGGCAGGAGGTGGTCATTGTAACAGAGCCTCTGCTCAGCATGCTTGTGGGACCTGGGTCGCCTCTCTAAATGTCCTCCAGCAAAGTCTCTTCCTGGGATTCTCAGCAGAGGAGATGTTGCCTCTGTGGTCCCAAGATAGACCCTCCCATTATGCTGCCTGCTGAAAGTTGTCGCTTCTCTTAATCCTGCCACTGAATTAGGAAACAGGGTCGTTGGGTCACAAAGGTACTGTGTGTGGTGGGGGCTCCTGTTTGCATCAAAGAGGAAAGTTGCTTACAATTCACAGCAGTGCTGGCTAGTGATCTCAATGGGTCTTGGAGGAAGGGACTGACAGGAGGGACTGTTCCATGTGAGCAGGAAGGATTTCCTGCCTCTTCCCAGTGATTATAATTTGTCTCTGCCTTCTCTTCATTGCCCTTTTTTTCCTTGCTGTCATCTTTCCTTCCTCCTTCAGCATCTGCCATCTCTTGCAGCTTCCTCGTCTTCTTCAGCTCGATGCTCTTTGGCAGCTCTGGAAGGAAGGAACAACCTCAAGCAGCCCTGTTCTCTTCAGAAAAGTCTTCCTCACAAAAAGGGCCAGCAGAGTTGGCCCCTAGAACACAGCATTTCCCTGTCAGGGCAGTGAGCGCACTAATAGGCTTTAATTGTCCTGACCACACTCACCTGGGACGTCCATCCACCCCCACTGCCAATCAGCCCTGGAGCACCATTTAGGGCCTGGGCTGCAGTCCTTTCCTGAGCTCTGGTGTACCTGCTCTCAGCCTTTTCCTGGATTGAGGATTTCCTGGATTGACCTTGGACCTGGTTTGTTACCTTGCTTTTGCCTGATGGTCTGTATTAACAGACTAATAGGACCCTATTAATATTAGGATTGATATTAGTATTAATTTATTAATATTAGTATTAATAGGGCCCTGGTTTAGGTGCTGTGGGACTATACCCTGTTGGTGAGGTTGTTGCCCAGCCTGGCTCGTGGCCACCCTCTGCTTCCAGGCTTGTCTGCGTTTATGGGAGAGCTGGACCTTGCTGTTTCCTGACACTCCTTTGAGAGCTTAAGCTTGGAGCAATTCTGTCTCTCCAGTTAGATATAGACAAAAAGCACTATAAAGCTTAGTCTTGCTCAAGGACCTAGGGCCTGGTTTTGCCGTACTGATGCCATGTTATTGGCTTGGTGGCTATGTGCTATGTGGCCTGCACGTGCGGAGGCAAGAGTGTCCTGGAAGGCAGTGGCAGTTGCCTGTACTCCGAGGCAGTGCAGCGCTGGTGGCAATCCCAAGCAGTACTAAATTCCATTTCACTTGCGTCTACAAAAGCTGATGCAGTCAAATAAAGCTGTTCTGACAGCAGCATTTAATAGCCTTGCTGTCTGCAAAACCCCTGGTTCCTGTACTTGCTGACAATGAATGTGTTTTTAGAAAGCTGAATTTACTGTCCTACAGCTAGATTTACAACCTAACCATCTACTGAGTACCTGTATACACAGGGTACTATAAAAGACAGTGAAGGGGGGAGGTTTTGCATGTTCAAACAGACCAATAGGGAAAAAAGCAGCAGCTTTTGTGCATCTTGGCATGCTGAAGTCAGCATACGGTTAACTTCTCCATCCTGGGGGTAAGGAGGAAGGCAGTGAAGGGAAGCTAAGCCAAGCCAGTGGCAGCCAGACATCTTTTCTCCCACAGTGCTTTTGTTTTCAGTGGTGTGGGAGGGAGATGTGATTGAGGACCTGCTACAAGTTGCAGTTTCTGGAGCTATGCATCATGCAAAGTCCAATAGGCTCTTCATTTTCCTAGTGCTTTGCTCTGTCCTTACAACATTGTCCTGGTTTCAGCTGGGATAGAGCTAATTTTCTTCATAGTAGCTAGCATAGTGCTGTGTTTTGGATTTAGTACCAGAAGAATGTTGATAACACACTGATGTTTTCAGCTGTTGCCAAGTAGTGCTCAGACTACTCAAGGACTTTTTGAGCTTCTCCTGCTTGCCCAGGTGCATAACAAGCTGGGAGTACAGCACAGCTAGCACAGCTAACCCAAACTGACCAAAGAGCTATTCCATACCATATAACGTCATGCTTGGGGGGGGGCGGTTAGTTCGGTCGGTCGGTCGCGGGGAGACTGCTCGGGGCTCGGGGACTGCTCGCG
>NW_009260435.1:2939678-2964503 GCF_000687185.1 Egretta garzetta | reverse complement strand
CTCGGGGACTGCTCGCGGCTCGGGACGGGCTGGGCATCGGTCGGCGGGTGGTGAGCAATTGCCTTGTGCCTCATTCGTTTTGTATATTCTGTATATTCTGTTATCATCCTCATTATTATTATTATTATTATTTTCTCTTATTAAACTGTCTTTATCTCAGCCCTCGGCTCTAACCTTTTATTTTCTTTCCGATTCTCTCCCCCATCCCACTGAGGGAGGGGGGGGGGTGAGCGAGTTGAGTTGCCAGCCGGGTTAAACCACGACAAACATCCTCAATCCCTACCACATTTAAGCCGGTGAGGAAGGTGCAAATGATCAGTAGTGGGGGTGTTTTCAGGATGGGATGTGAGCCTCTGAGGTGTCTTTAGCCCTTGGAGTCGCTAATGAGGGTCACTGTGCATGAGGGCCAGCTGCAGGGTTAATAACAAGAGATCTGCTTCTGGTTTCTCCCCTCTGATTTTAGGAAAGTTGTGGCAGGGAGGAATTTTGGTGCTCTCTGCCTTGTTTCACTGCTGTCTTCTGTTTTGGCTGGGTACAGCCATGCTCATTTCTGACTTAATAGATTAGGTGCTGTCACTGCACGCCGTTGCATCCCACCCTAGGGGTGGCTGCATTTTGGTTATTCATACTGGCCCAGAGGAGTGCCTGCTTCTTATTCCATCAGTTTGATGGAAAGAGGCAGTTGAACTTGTTCATACGATTACTAGAATGCCTGCATGGCAGAAAGCTGTATTTGTAATTAATACCTCTACCAATGGCCTAACAGTTAGTCATCTTTCATTCCTGTATGGGGATTCTCTCTTTTTCTGTAGCTTTGGTGGCTGGGCCTTTCCTCGATGTTGTGGCTAACAGCCGCTCTGTGGTCAGGGGTGGTCAACCGCCCTGATAGCTTTTGGGCTCGAGCAGAAGTGGTTTAAGTGTGCAGTATGGCAAGGAAGGCATTGCAGTGTTCCTCTTGTTGCTTAATATCTGAAGGAAACTTCCAATCAACACCTCAGGTAGGGTGTTAGAGATGTGTTCTGGCTAGCCCAGCTAAGGCAAAAGATTTTTTTTCTGGTGTTTTTCCTAGGAATATCTCCTATCCCCTTGGTGGGCAAAGTTGGCATGATAAAGACACGCACATTTCTCCAGACCATAACACGCTCTCAGGACCAGGGTTTCCTGGCCCATTTCAGTTAGTGGTAGGTAACTCATCCTCGTTGTAGTATCAAGGAAAAGGGCCTGATTTGCAGATAACTTTACCAAGGACTTCATCAGCCTCTTGCTTTCTTCCTGCTGGACTGCTTGCCCTGCATTGAGGTGCACCACATGGCTCCTGATTCCTCCTGCCTCTGCTCTTCCTTCTGCTCTACTTCTTTTGCTCATGGCTGGCTGTATTCAGGGTAATCCTGCTGTGCCAGGCTGCTGGGTTATCCCTGCACAAATTTCTTACAGCTCTCCTAAGTGCTTGTGTGTCAGCACATCCACAAATCATGCAGATGTGTGGGTGAGAACTAGGGGGATTGAGCACCCACTGGCTCCCATAGCATCACAGGCCCTCAGAGCTAACAGAGGGAAGGCAGGCCCCTTTTCCAGAGACCTCACAGTCTAGCAAAGGGGCAAAGCTCCCTGGGTCCTGGAGAGGAGCTTGGCAGGGAAAAGGGAGGGTGGTGGTAGGTTGGGAAGGAGGACAGCCAACGTTGGGCAGGGTGCTGAAGCTAGGGCTGGGGATCTGACCTGCAGTGTTAGAAGGGCAATGAAGGAAAGGAAGAAAATGCCTCCTTTTGAGGGTGGAAGTCTCATCGCATGGAGTCCTTGGCCATTTTCTAGCTGACTCATGATTTTCCTATGTATGACTGACTGCTGTTCACTCAAGGAACCCCATCTGTAAGGTCAGAAAGGGAGAGACTTTCCTCCGTTGACTTAAGGCCTAGTGAGCAATGTGTCATCCCTTTCCCCTTCAGCCCTTACCTCTGCCTTCTCAGCTGACTCCTCCTTTGAGAGGGCATCTTCTTTCCCAACCACTCCTGTGGCTGCCGCAGAGATCATGTTCACCCCTTACGCCAGCCTTCATCTCACGCTGAGGGAAGCACTTTCTGTGGGCCCCCAAAAAGCATTTAGGTAATGCGTTATTTGCTGGTCTGGAAGGATTTCAGGGGTGCTCAGCAAAGTGGAGGCAGATGTGGGAGTGAAGCAACTAGATGAGAGGTGGGAAATTCTATGGTTGGGGGAGCAGTGGAGGAGACGGAGGCCTTGTGTGCAGTTCTGGGGCATATTTTCCATGAGAATAGCCTGGGGTAAAACAAAAAAAGCAAGCACAGCCCAACTTCCTCTAGGCCTGGGCGGCAGTTTTGCAACAGGTCTTGAAAGAAGCTTCATTTGGCAGGTCTCAGGTATGCTGCCATTCTCACCTGGTCCCCTCGTGCTTGTTTTCCCATCTCCCCCACCTCTCCAGTTAAAGTGAGTGCTTTGGGACAGCAGCCTCATCTTTCTGGGTGTTTTGAAAACACTTAATACATACTTGGTGCTGAGTAAATTAGTGCTATTGTTGTTTTTATTGCATTAATTAGCTCAGGGCCCCTTTGCATGCACAAGACCAGATCATTATAGCAATTTGTTTATAATGCCATGGCATAACAATCTAGGGCTGTCGAGCAAAGCTCTGGGCCTGCGGTGTTGGAGGCTGTGGGCAAGCAGGAGGGGTGTGGACTGAGGCTGGCTGGGAAAGGGCTGGCTGCAGCACATCCTCCTGCCCCTTTGGCTGGTGCGTGGTGGCTGATGTGTGGGAGCTCCTGCTCTGCTTCAGCATGCAATGAAACAGGCTGCCTCTACCACTGCGGAGCTGGGCAGTCCTCCTTGAAGGACTCTTACTTGGATGTGGCAGCTTTTCCACCTTCATTGCACATGGCAGTGGTGACCTAGACCAACACAAAGCCAGCAATGACCTGAAGTCCTTGGTACTTTTTCCTTTCTGCAGTGTTCCTTGATTTCCCCTTCTTCCTCCACAGCTGGCTCAACAAACAAGATGTGCTAAGTGAATGCATTTTTTGGCCTAAAGGGTTGGTGTGGCTTGCCTGAGATGACACTTTAGTCAGGAGTAAACCCAGGGACTTTTGTTGCCCAGTGGTGTGTTCTAACCGCTCAGTCTCACTCCCTGGGACACTTGGATCCTGTTGGAAGCACAGCAGATGGAGCCAGGCAGCAGGTCCAGCTCCAGCTGGCTGGCAGGGAAAGGGCAAAGCAGCAGCACCAGTGACCTTGCTGATTTATTCATTAGACAGTGCTTAGAAGAAGGGGAGGATTGATTTGTCTGTCAAATGCAACACCAAACCATGCGGCCTGCAAGGGGAGGACTAATTGTGCTGCTGACACAGAGGCCAGTACTGACTCACACAGTCAAGCACCTTTTTATTACACTTTCCTGCTAGTCAGCCCTTCTTCTTTTCATCTATCCTATTATCTTGGGCAATTTACTGATGCAAAGCCAAATTTAAGTGGTTATTTTGCCTGTGAAAATAAGGAAAAAAATGTCTAAACTGAATATAGTGAGGTGTTGGATCAGTCTCTGCGTTATGGTTATTTGGAACCAGTTTGAAGCCGTCCAGCTGTACAAGCCACAGTAGCACCTCTATGGTAGCAAAATGCCTTCGAGAGGCTGAGTGCCTTGTTCAAAAGCACTTTGTAGGCTCTTAAGAAAAGTGTCCCAAAGCATTCAGGATGTAGGTTCTTGCTTCTTAAATCCAAGAGATTCTTGAAATCACCAAACTGCTTGCCTGCCTTTGAAATCTGTGCCAGAGCTGCTTGTTTCTTTTTTTAAAAAAAAATAAAACATCTGTAAGTACAGCTGCTATTCTTGAAGACAGGCAAGGGCCAAATTTAAACTGGCTGCTTTGCATGCAGGTAGTGGTACTGCTGGGGTAGCTCCCCACAGGCAGCACAAATGGGCTCTGCCTGGTTTCTGAGCTACTCAGGCATTGTCAGGTCTAAATTAGCATGGTGCTGCATTAACATGTACCTGGCTGGGTTGCAACATGGGGCAAATGTGAGCTCATGGCCCGTGATCCATTATAACTACCTCCACCACTGCTCCCCTGAGCTGCCAAGCAAGTTGCTCTTCATCTTCATCTTTGCAAGAAAGATAGGGCGTTATCCTTCCTAAAGACAAATGAGCAGTCATGCAATCAATGAGGTCAGCTGCCTTTTTTCAAGCTGCTTCCTATCTTGTTTGGCAGCTTCACCTGCACTCTGGCAGAAGGCTTTGGCCTGTTCCCCACGGAGCTGAAGAGATTCCAGTCCATGTGGGATACCTTCAGAGGCTTCAGATTTTGTTCAGTCCTGGATGGCTCCTGCTAATGGGTCCTAATCCAGGCCTGGCTGGCAGGCTTTAAGGGTCAGTACAGCCATTTGGAAGATTTCCAATGACTGCAATGGGTGCTGAGTCGAGCCTGCACTGAGGGCACAGGGAAGAATTCATTGTCTTTACTAATTTGGTTCTCAGATTCTCCCCCGCTGCTCTGCTAAATGGACCTCAACCCTGATCTTGAAGCAAGCACCTTGCAGAAATTTACAGCCCTACAGGAATCAAATAGCTCCTCCTTTCACTTCCAGTCTCTCCTTTCCTTGCAATTTCTGTTCCTCCTCCACAATTTTTGGAGGCCATTTATCCTCTAGTTGCAAAGTGTGCCTCCCCCTCCCCTACTTTAGCTCCTTGCTGTCATCAGGCTGTTGAACATGATTCCACCCTGTGTTGCAAAAATAATCACTTTTTAATTATGTAAAGGAAAGGGGGGTTGTAAAAGCCCTTCAAAGCCCGGTGTCTCCGAGTCCTGCTGCAAAGCAAAAGCAATGTGAGCCCAGCAGTTTGTTTACATGTTCACAGTGAGCTGTTCCTTTAAGCCACGTATTACACCCTCCACCAGTGTTTAGTCATGAACGAAAATGCCAGCTGAGAGTTTCCTGGGCTGTTTTGAAAGCAGAGAGGGATTAATTTGAGCAAGAGCTGAACGCCTTCCTCCCAGCTCCTTTCATCCCCACGGAGATAAATTAGGGATACTCTCAGCATGAGGGCAACACAGTTGGAAAGCCAACTGTTCTGCTGAGCGATTTCAGAAAATCTTGTGGATTTGGCAGAGAGGACAGCAGTGAAAGTAGCCAACTACCTCCCAAAGGGTAACCCCCCCCTGTATCAGAGGAATGCTGCTTGCGGTTTGATTTGGCGCTTTCTGTCTCACTATGGTGCTTTTAGGACTTTACAGGGAGTAATGAATCAAGGGACTCGACTTACTCATTCTTAAGACTTCCTTTTTGCTGTGATGCCCCAGTGAAACAATAATAGCAAGGGCCTGGGAGAGATCCATTAATGTCTCTTATTCATACTGCCTGGTTTACAGATAGTCACTAAATAGGATGCTTGCTAATAGATGCCATCTCGTGCCTTTTTCTCTTTAGCTGTGCCCTGCTTCTTTTCCGTCCGTAGTTCTTACCCACAGCAATTCCTACCCAAAGTATCTAGAAGAGTGGTGTTCTGCATACATTTAGCACCTAGCAGTCACAGAGAGGCTTTGGGGGCAGCAGTGCCATCTGCCATGGGACACTGACCCTCTCCTGTGTCCCAGGATGAATGTTCCACTGGGCTGAGTTATTGTATGGGGATTTTTTGCCCTCCTAAAAAAAAAAAATCTGCCTCTACCTGTGGGCCTGAGATATGATCCCTTGGGATGTGCTGTAATGTAAGTAACAGATGGCATTTTAAGGGGCAATTGCTATGCGTTTCTTATAGATAAGAAAATATTGTTACCTGAGCCATTCAGAAAATAGGGGGGCAGATACAGAGGCAGATCTGCGATCTCCATTGCTGGGTCATGTGCATTGTACTAGATCATGCTTTCTGTTGTAAGGTTGAGGAGGAGAAACTCCAGGCTTGGATACTTGCCTGGATTTCTGTGGGTGACTGCTCAAAAGGGAAATCCTGTGTGGCCACGTGCTCTCCTAATTCTTTGCACCTGAGCTGTGAAGACATTGAAAAAGCTACAGGAATACAACCTTCCTGCCAGCATCTTGGTGAGGCTGGGGTGAGAAAGCCCAGAAATGGGTAAGCCTGAAGAACAGACAGGTCTGGCAAAAAACAAGTGGACTTGAGCTTTTTGGCATGAAGGATTGGGGGGAAGGCAAAAGGGAGGTGGGATGGTGAGGGACAGGCAGGAGGAATCTTAAGATTTCTATCCCAGCCCTTTACGGGCTTGAAAGGCAAACTTGGATCAGTGTTTACAACCTGCCTTGCCTCAGTTTCCTATTTGTAAGATACGCTGAGTGGTTCTGAGGTATCATATGGATGCTGCTATGCCTGGGAGGACTGGTATCTGTAGGGTGTTGTGATCCCTAGTGTGAAAGAAGAGCAAAGTCCTCTTTATTGATACTGCATTGTACCAGTCAGCAAACAGCTGTGTTCAACTTCGGAAGTCTTCCTACCCCAGGAGAGGCCCGTGAGTAAATCCTTGTCCGCCATCCTGAGGACAAGAGGACCCTGGAGGTTAGGCAGTATCTTTCCCCGGCAGAGCAGCGTGCCGTAAGCCTGTGTTAGCACTTCATTTACATATTACACACTGCTGCAGGCCTTACTGCAAGCCTGAGAATCAGTCAGAGCAGTGATGCATTCAGCTGCCGCGCTGGGATTCAAATCCTTTACAAGTCAGTTCATCTCTTGATCTTGAAAAGACAAAAGTAATGAACCTCTTGAAAGAAGGTTGCTGTTTGTCCTGTTGTACTACCACATTGTTTGGACACCAGTTAGAGGAGGCTAGAGTCAAAGCAAAAAACTGTTGAATGAATAAATCGGCTTAGAGAGCTTTGTAGCGATTTATTCCGCTCTTTGGTCCTTTGGGCTTGTGTGCAGCTCATAAACGAGCTTATTATTCTATCATGATTCATAGCTTTGTGGCAGAAGCAGAGGGTATGTATGCCGCCAGGGAAGACAGAGGAGCCGAGGATGGAGTATTCAAACTGGAGATCAGGCAGAGGTCACACTGGAATGTGGAAGAAGAGCGAGAAGCAGAGGCCGTCCCTGCAGCCAGCCAGTGAACGACAGAGCTGATGGATTGCTGCATGTGCAATGCAGCCGGTGCGAGAGGTGACCCTCCATGATCAGCGCTTAATTTTGTCACTGCTCTTTGGCATTCATTTTTGAGATTTCCAAGATCTCCTAGTGACAGGAAAATGCTTTATAGATCTCTTACTGATAGGAAGCTTTGCGATAAATTACATACAGGCTGTCCTGAGGGAGGCTTCAACCCTCCCATCCGTATCCTGGGACTTCTCTATTCTACTTCCATCTTCACAACAGCAGTTTCAGCCTTTCTTCACATCAGTGGCAAGTGGCAGAGTTCTTACCAGGATGTTCTGCTCTAGCATGAACCAAGGCCCCACAGAAGTCCCTCGGCTCCCCTTAGCATATATGACATGGTGTCCTACTTAGTGCTGCACAGCTGGTTTATGCATGTTGGGGGCTCCTCTGTCACTGGAGATTAATGCTGCAAACAGAAATCGGCAGGCAGCTTGAGATGGGGCTTCAAGATGTCCCAGCCCATCACCCATGTGTCTGATCTAATCTGTCACTCAGTCTCCTTGGCAAGGGAGCGACAGCATGATCCAGGCTGCTTAGCCAGATGCTGTGGTATGTTTGGTGTTTCATAGCTGTCAAGGAAAAAAGGAGAAGCTCTGGCCTTTAGCATCTTCCTTTGTTCTTCCAGCATGAGGCTCAAAGGATGGTGCACAGCTCCGTGAATGAGCAGGTGGGCTTTATTCTCTGTACCCAGGTCAGAGGAGCCCAATAAATGCTGCCCATATCTAGTCCCTGTGCTCAGTGATGCCCTTTATTTTTGCAGAGACCTCCTCAGCAAAGGCATCTCGGCAGAGCCTGACAGCTGCTGGTGCAGCTGTGGATGTATTTTCTCTGCCATGACCTTGGGAGGCCTCCTTTGCACATCCTTCTCTCTAGAATCACAGTGGGACTCTGGTCTTGTTTGCTTTTCCTTTGGCCGGATGCAGGGATTACTCTGAGGTTGTTTGCCTACAGTGGCACAAGGCACAGGACCGTGAGTCTTCACAGAGACGCTGTCTTGTAATTCCTCAAAAATCTTTTTCAAGAAAGACTGACTCCAGCAGTGCATTAGTTCATTGTGCTGGGCAATGAGGTGCAGATTCTGTTCTCTATGTATATCATTGAAGTTTGGATTCATCCCTCCCAAGCTGAGGAATGCAAATAAACTGCGAATGCAGTCATGTATGTTGGTGATGGAATCGCAGACAGGTAGCGCACACAGCCACTGCACTCAGGGAGAGAGAGAAATCAGCTCATCTAAGGCCACTCGCCTTCTGGCCATGCCCTCCTCTTGCTGGTTATAAAATGAGCTTGGGACGACTATTCTCCTGTACTTCCTTGGGTGTTTAAGGTAAATGTATGTCTCTGACCCTAGATAGGAGCCCTTTCTGAATTGTATCAAGAGGCAAATCATTCATCATGACACTGTGGCTTTTAGTTGTAGCTCCTGGTGTGGTGCAGTGCAGTGATGGGCAGACACAGTGAACAGACTTGTGAGGGTTTGTGCAAGTAGTTTAGAGATACAGGTGAACCGGAGAGCGCTTTGTTTGCCTTAGCCTGCACAAGAGCAGCTGCACTACATGAGATCAAATGCCCGTCCAGCCAAGTTTTCTTTCTCCTGTGGTGGTAAATAGCAGATGCCTGAGGAAGAATATAGGAACAGAGCGAGCATGTAGTGACACCTCCTTAATATACTCTCTCCGCCTCCAGAGATGATGACTTTCGTGGCCAAATCTAGTTTTGTTATGCTCAGTAGCTCTAGATGGGGTTTTCTCCCTTGAATTTGTGCAGTCCCTTTTTCAACTTACAACATCTTATAGCATTCAGCCCCCTGAAGCAAGGAGTTCCACTGCTCAAATCCTGTTGGTGTCCAAAATACAAGATTTCGTGTTGGCTTCCCTAGTAAAGCAAACCTCATACCTCAAAGAGCTGGAGGTCCCTGGGCAGGTATCATTGATGCTTCTGAAAACTGAATGGGTTTCAGTGGAAGTGTGAGTCAGCACAGTGTTGCCTGTAGCTTAGAAATATTTTTTGAGACTCCTGACACAAATATTTCTTCTAAAAACCAAGCTCTGGTTTGTATCTGCCTGTGCTCCAGGACTTGGAAGTTCCCTGAAGATGGATCTGCAGACAGGCGTTTTCTTCGAATCAGCTGGGAAGCAGTAAGGCTAGGAAAGAGAGTAAGTTTTTTCTCCTTCATATTGGGTTACAGTCGCATGTAGTAGTGCAATTGCAGGTGCCTCGTACTTAAGCAAGGTGCAGGCTGTGTTCGACAGCCTCCACTACCTGTGTAGTGCTGTAGCAATACTGGTGTGGAAAAGCCAGGCGTTGTTTGTATGTTTGACAGGCTCCACTTGCTGTGTCCTGAGGAACGTATGACACGCTTTTTGCTCTGAATGGGAGAACCTTGCAATGGGACAACGGCAAGGGACAGCGCAGGGAGACTTGGTGGTGGTGAGAAATGTAAGTAAAGGTTCTGCTGATACCACTGGAGCACTCAGCAGTCTCATCAATCCCTCTGACCGGCAATGCTAACATCCAAGCTGAAAAGAGTGCATTTACATTTCAAAGAGAGGTAGAAGGTGTATAGGATGAGGCAGCTTATTCACTTGGTGATCCTAGCAGTGGGTTAAAGAGGCAAGAACTGACTCCTTTTCTCCTGCACTTCAATCACGTGTGCAAACCATGCTTTCAGAAATAGTTGGGAGCAAAAGGTCTCCATCAGGGAGACAACTCCAATTCAGGGTGCACACAGATTGATGTCACTTTGTCAGAGCTGCACCTGCTTATGCCAGCTCTGAGGGTGGCTGAGGGCCAGGCAGTTCTCCGGTAATCAGCTGGGAAATAAGGGAGTGACTGTGATTAAAGCTGAGAGACAACATGTAGGGGAACAGGGGGAGGGACCACTCCGAGCCAGAGGATGGGAAATTACTGGAAAAGGATTTCTGCTGTTTGAATGGATGAAGTAATAAGAAAAGAAAGGCTTAGAGAAGGCTTGTGGGTCTTCGGGAGATGTAATGGTTTGGGACAGCAGCAGCAGAACAGCCAAATTCTCCTGCCATCACATTTCAGACCCACTGTGTGGCACAGCAGCCTTTGGAATCCCATCACCATTTTTTCTCTTAGCTTTGCTGCATAGCCTCCTGAAAGGAAAACATTGGTTTTCAAGAGCTTCTTGGCTATAAATCTGCCCCCCCAAAACAAGTTTCCTTGTTTCAGTGAAGTGTGTCTGTTTGCTGCGATGTATTAGAAGATGGCAGATGAGCAATGGGCGAAGGAGGAAAATCTGAATCAGTCACCTAGCCTTCGTCTTGTCCTGAGAGTGTGACTTGTTAAACCCATTAGATTTAGACAGGAGGAAATATGGTGTGTGTGGAGGGGGACACACACACAAACTGCATTAGAGCTTTGAGGAAACCATTTGAGACCCTGTATGATTGAGTCACTCTGAAGGGAGACAGAGTCTGTCACACATACCCACTGTAATGAGCGTGAACAAACCCAGAACAGCTGGCTGTAGCATATGGAGCATCCAGAAGGGAACAAAGCTGAAATAATTCCCTTTCCTCTGCTCCTTGCTTATCCTGGCCCTGATTCAGGAGTGCACTGGGGACCATGCTCATCTTTAGGCCTGTACTTTAGGTCCTGGTGACTTCCATGATAACGAGTTTAAATTTTACTATTGACTTAGTAAGTTTTCTGTGCAGGTAAGCACCTGCCTGAGTGCAGCTGGGGTACAGCATCCCTTAATCACAGACTCCATAAGGGCTCTGGCTCTCCAGTACCAGCACTGGCTCCTCCGTGGAGCTCGGGTCCAGCACGCGCCCTTGCTACTGGGTAGGAGCTGGGGCTGTAGATGGGTCATGAAGAAGGCAAGGAAGAGACACAGGATGGAGTCATCTTGTCCCTCACAGTTCACTCATGGGCCACCTTCTGGGCTATGGTGTTTTTACTTTTCCTTAGAGTTGGTTAGGTTTTTGGGTTTTGAAATCAAATAGTTTCCTTTGTCTGCATGCTACACATGTGGGGATAGCTGCTTGAGGAAACTCAGAGGTGGTAAGTTTGCTTGAGCCTTCAGAGAGAATTTGGTAAAGCTTTTCTACTCTCTTCCACTTTTTTTCCATCTCTATCAGGAGATGCAAGGACAGAAGGGCACAAGCAGATAATCGTGCCCATTGCTAGTATTTCTGTAGCAGAGCAGTGACAGATGGAATGAATTGTGGCATAAGCAACATATATGTGTGTATGAAAAATGTGAATGTGGCATAAGCACTCTCACCCATCGTTTCTGGATTTACTGCCCAAGAGAGGATAATTATCAGCTGCTCTTTGCACAGGGCTGTAATGGTGGAATCGGGGAGAGTCTGTTGGCAATCAGTAAGAGGCGCAGAGGATTTCACAGGCAAGCTGCTTACTCCTTGTTAAAACCCTCCCTGTGCGTGTGCATGTGTGTGTGTATGGGGTTGCACTTGCCTCAGCATTTTTGGGTGGGCTGTGAAGCAAATTTCCTAAGCAGTCTGCACCTCCTGCTATGCAAAAGCTGGCCTGACCATTTGTTAGGTTAGTAAAACACATCTTTGTGGTACCCTTTAAGCAACTGCCTCATTTTAGATAAAAATCTATTTGTGATTTTTAGGGCTATTCCAATTTATTAGTTCCTCTGATATCCTAAACCTATTAGTTCTCAACCCATCCATTAAATCTTCCAGAGAAGCAGGATCGACAAGACCTGAATGTCTAATTGGAAAAAAAAAAGTAGTAATAAAAAAACCCCAAAAGCAAGCAGGTATGAAAACAATCAAATGAAAAAAATCAACAAAACAAAACCCAGCCCAAAGGTTTCAGGCTCTACTTTGTATGCCATAAGAAGGGGCTTACAATACAGCTGTTTTCTTTGTTTTTTTTTTTCCCCCTGCACCTCCATTTTAAACAGAGCATACCTCATCACTGGAGCTCCCAGTGGATGGACTGGGATTGTACCCTGTAAGCAGCTTGTGAGCCAACAGGGCAGCACTCCCTGGAGAAGCAGCCTGAAGTGAGCCAGAGCAGCTGTATCGCATGGTCAGGTATAGCTCCTAAGTGCTGCTGTTTGGGATCCTGTGGCCTCTTGCTCTCTTTGTGCTGTGGCTGAGCAAAGGCCAAAAGATAGGAGAAGAAAGAGAGAACCTGGAACAGGAAAGAATTTTTCAGCAAACCCCAGGACTGACATTACAATGTGTTTCTCAGCTCATAGGCAGAAGCAAAGCCTTGGTATTACCTGCTATTCTCAAAGGTGCATTTCCCCTCTATTCAAATAGTCATTCTATGCTGTTTTTTTTTTTTTAATACAGACTCCAGAAGACTTCAATGTTAACATTAAAAAGATAATGAAAACAGGCAAACAGACAAATCATGATGCCCAGTGCTCTGCTTCCTCATTGATAAAACATGAGAGCAGCTCCACCCCTGCAAGGTATTGACTTTCTAGACTGTTAGTCATTTATGTTTTTATTTATGGAAAGGAGAAAAAATGAGTTTCTATCACAGCACCTAAGCATAATAGAAAGGGAAAGCTTTCATGCGTTCTGCGTGGGGCTGTGCTGCCAGGCTGTGCAAGTGGGTAATAACACGATTTCTTTCGTTAGAGCCCCAAACCTGCCTTCCTGTTTGATCACAGAGCTCAAAAATATGTTTGCATTTGATAATATCCCTGTTCTGCTCAACCACAACTTTGTTTCATGCTTTTTTCCCTTTGCAGTGTTTTTGGGGGTAGTGCAGCCCTGTCCCTGTCAGTGCTGCGTGCATTGTTCCTGTTAATAATTATCTGTATTACAGCAGTTATTAGAGGCCCCAACTGTTACAGGCTCTGTGTGTGTAAGAGACAATCTCTGCCTGAGGAGCTTAAGGTCTAAATAGGCAAGGCAGATAGTGGAAATGTTATCAGTCTTATTTTTATAGAGAGCTTAAATGACCTGCCGAAGGTCACACAGGGAGCCCGTAGTGGAATCGTGACTGGAATACAAATTTCCCAGGTTTTATTTAAGCATCTCGCCCAGGTTCCTTTTTAAGGAAGGCAATTGTGAGAACGCTGCCTGTCTGTGTGAGGTCTGGGTGCAATTCTGGGCCGTGTACTGGATTTGCATACGCCCTCCTGGTCCAAGCATGTCTGTATGGAGCTTTGGGTGATATAATAAATGCACAGCTAGCAAATAGCAGCTACAAGACGTGCGCTCAGCTGGAATGCACATCTCTAAGTACTTCAAGGACAGAGCCTTCAACAAGGTGGCAGATGTTGTTAAGTGTTGTTATTTGAGACTTCACTATTTTTGACTACATTACAAAAACATGTGCAATGCTTGTGAAATACAAAGAATGGTCATTGGTCTAATTTTGGGCTGGTGAAGAGCACAGTCCTGTGGCTGGTGTGCCTAGTTGTATCGGCCTTGCTGTTCAGAAGCAGGTAAGCCAAGAACCTCAAATTTTGCAAGAAAGCCAGCATTTTAAAGTGTTGTAACAACACATTTTGAAGTGTTATGACAAAATACACGCTTCTTAGAAAAAGACTGTGAGCTGCACAGGTTCACCTGTGATGGGAACCATCTGAATGCTGAAAGTAGCATCCACTTAGAAACGTACCTGTTCTACAGAGCTTCCTTCTGCCAGAATGATCTGTGAAGAACTGGAGAAAATGGGGATCCTTCCTCTAATTCCCTTTTGCCAGGTCAGCACAGTTCCCCAGACTGTTTCTCTACTGTATTTGAGGGTATGGACATGGCTTCTTGCGAGCTGAAAACCTGTGCCACATAGAGGTCCTCTGTCTCCGTGTTTGGTTGAAGAAATGCTGTAAAATAGTTTTGGCTATCATTTCTTGGAAACTAGATACAGGTGGGACTCTTAATGTCACAGGATTAGCACAACCACTTTTCTTAGCTAATTGCTTTAAACGACACTTTAAAGAACTCCTATTTTCCTTAACATTTCTAGTCTACTTTTCCATTGCCTGCAAGTACAAAATTCAATTTTCTTAAGTGTCAATTTTTATCTAAAATATAATACTTATTAGCAGTTTCAATGCATTTCAATGTGTCTTTGTTTTTTTAAATTATTTCACAAAACTCTTTACATGTATAATTGAAATTGACTTTAATTTGAAACTCAGCCTTAACAGAGTCAATATTTCTGCAATCTGTCCTAGCTTGTTTCTCAAGGAAAATGTTATTTCTGTTGCTGCAAAGGGAAGGAAGGGACATGATGTATGCTACAGGAGTTAGGAGGCTCAAGACCCAGAGTTTAAAGAACTTTGGCCAGTTGTGATTATAGGATTTCTGAAGCCTGCACCTACCTTATTGACTCTCCTGGTATGTGCTCTAGTGAGTACAGCTCCACAAGGCTTGTTGAGAAATTTCGGCCTTTGAGTAATATTCGTGGTTTCCTGAGAAGTCAACGGTTTTCTTCAGTGGCTGAATTGGATTAAGGCAGTTTAGTAATTGAAATGTGAAGGCAGACATTTGAGAGCTAATTTGTATTGCTGAATGCAATTCCTTTCCTTTTTTTTTTTTTTCTGGATACAATGTGTTCATAGATTAAAGTTGCATTTATGGCCAAATCATTTCTCTTCAACTCCTTTTTGTAACTTACCTTTCAATTAACGTG
Source organism: Egretta garzetta (assembly GCF_000687185.1). Classification (NCBI taxonomy): domain Eukaryota; kingdom Metazoa; phylum Chordata; class Aves; order Pelecaniformes; family Ardeidae; genus Egretta; species Egretta garzetta. The sequence goes on along the minus strand of NW_009260435.1, from coordinate 2,949,796 downwards.
TTTTGCCATTGTTTTAATTTTAAAACTCTACCATTAAAAAGCTTTTAGCCTGCTGAAAGGGCTGTAAGTGACATGGAGTACTGAAAGTGCTTCCCTGTGTTCATTACCCTGAAAGAGCTTAAAAATTGCTACTGAACAATCTGATCCTCTTCCCCTGCACCAAAGTCACTTCCAGTGGCTTAAGAACATTAAAAAGAAATCTCTTCAAATGTAGCATATAAAAATGCCTTGTGGGAACACTGGAACACTTTGGGAGATGAGTCAAAAAGATTCAAACTTTGCAATGTAGCCTCCTTGATCGAAGGATGATATATCCATAGTATACTTGTTATATGATATATTCTTATATTCCATTAGCCTTGGGAAAGGCAGCTCCATATACAAATGAACATTACCAATTACAAGCAGAGGCGCTTTGCCAATATTGAAATAATTTCATTACAGTAAATCTTTAACTTTTAAAAATATTCCAAATGAAATTTCAGTGCTGCTTTCAAAGTGATCAAGAAGACAATGGGTTGCTTCCTTTTCAGCTTTGTAGTTATAAATGATTATTGGAAATATTTTTATATTTCCAAAGGTTGCAGCATCAGAGACAGCGAATAAAATTGTCCTTCTCCAGGATGTCTTTATTTCCTGTACTGAAAAATAAGTTAATATATATTTGTCAATAAACAAAGATTTTGCCTTATGAAGATGCAGCATTTTAGCTATGGGTTAATCTTGTAGAAACAACGTTATTTAATTTGCTGCTGCATTCAAGAGATCTGTGCAAACAACTAAATAGTGTTGTTGTGTGCCTTTGTGGTTTCACAGAAGCCACTTTGTTACTTTCTATATTTCCAACCGATAACCCTTTTCAGAACTGTTGTTCTTGGAAGCTATTCTGTAGTAACCTTTACAATGTTTTGTTTGCATGCTGTCTTGCATCTGACAGTCCACCATGAGCAACTGAGAAACTTCTTCTGCAAAACCCATTGCGAGTCTTCTGACAATTACAGCTGCCTTCAATGATTCATGCAAAATCATTTATCCACTTATCTTGGAAAATACTAAAATCTTCAGGAGATGTATCCTGGGTTATTGCTATAGTGCTACCATTGCCACTGAGGTTGTTACCTGACCATGAAAAAAAAAGTAAATAATTCTTAGACTCTTTTGATTGCAGATCTCTCTCTTTTTTTTTTTTTTTTTCCTATTCTGTATCGTTCTGATTCATGGGCCAGCAACCCTTCAGATACTGGGACTCAGGATTTAGGCCATGATAAATATAGGGGGGGAAAAATAATCTTTAGAGATCAACGGGCTCAGAAAATATGATAATCCGTGTGAACTTCTCTTTTAAAAATAGCTGTAGTCCACCCACTTGCCTTTTGGATGCTAGTGACAGTTGAGACCATTTCTGTATGCAATTTGTAAAGACATTTAGAGTCCACTGGTCTTGAAGATGCTATACAAATATAAGCTACTGCCGTTTGAGATCCTTACCCAATACTTGATCTCAAATAACAAGATAGTCTGGGGAAATGAAGCAGCCTTTGCGAGCCAGCCTGAGTCACTCTGGGCTGTCTGGGGGAGTGAGCATTTGAAGTACCTTTCTCAGTCAGTTCCAGTCCTTCGACTTACACTCATTGATTTTTCTCCATGCTCTAGCCTCACTGCAGGATCGGAGGGAGAGCCTGTGCTTGCTTTTGAGGAAATCTTCATCTCTTTTGTCTCTCAAACTTCTGTCTGTTTCTTGTCCTGAGCTGGAAGGAAGGTTTTATTTCTGCTGCACTGCTGGCAGCTGTCCTCCTGCAGCTGGGAACAGGTAGGTGTCCCAGCGCAGGCAAGTCCCAAAGGGGATGGAGTTTCCCTCCATGCGCAGGATGCTGAAACTGGGCAAACATTGTCACAGTGCTCTGGGGCAGCTTCCACTTAAAAAAGTTTGAAGGGCCCTACCAGAAAGATCTGCTGCCATATTTCAAGTCTCTGTTTTGCACACAGTAGCATTAAATGTAGCATTAAATCTTTGCAAGAATATGAAATAATAATCACTGTGGCAGTTATTTGCTTTTCATATTACCTTAGTAAACTCCTGCAGAATTGTTCTTCCTGGCCTTTCTTTCCCTTAACTGGGTTACAAAGCCAAGAACAGAGCCTAGGGTAATATCAAGCAAAGCCACCTTCATGGTTACCATGTCTGTAGTCTGGTGCAGGCTTCGTACAACAATTAAGAAGGCTTTTCTTTTTCTCAATGGAAATGTGCGGATACATTAAAAGTTTAGGTTTGTTCAGGTTGAGCTCTCAAGCGAAACAAGGTTTAATCAGCAGTTCCGCTGATTAGTGGCCTTTTTGGCAGTATTTTCTTTGATTCCATCCTCTCCTTTCTCTAGTGATAAATGAATGAAAAAAAGATGTTTTCTAAAAGAAGGGATGCTGGGCTACTCTTTGTGTTGGGATTAGCTGGAGGGAGTGAAAATGGGCCCCATGGTGTCTGTGTGTTTCTACTATATTGGAAAAATGGATCAAATGTGCACCAGATTTCAAAGTGTTTTATAATCCAGGCAAAACATCTATATGTCCAAATGTGTCATTATTACAAAAATAACAAAGTAAAGGGAAATGTAGGCTGAGAGCTTAGACTTTGAAAATCTCCAAACAGAAATAGTTTAAAACCTGTTTGGGGGGAGGGTCTAGAGTGAACAAGGTATAGTGGTAAAATTCAGAATTTGTTACCGTTAAGTCACTTTTAGCTTAAACAATATTCAGAGAGAGGATCAGTCACTCAAACATGCCTGAGTAAGAAATATTGTCCGGGTATATACCAATACTTCAACTCTCCATGTCATAAGTTGGACTCCTGAGGGGTTTTGTTCATTTGTTTTGTGGAGGTGCTGGAAACCTGCAGCTTGCGCTGAATTCGGCGGGTCTCGAATGAGGTCCCTGGCGAGCTGACAAAAGAGGACAAGGATAGTTGAAACGTTTTCCATCTCAGCCTTGCCTAAGGCGCTGGTTCTGGTGTGTGTAGGTGTCAGTCGGATTTCTGTCTTATTGGCAGTGTTTAAAATGGAGACCCAGGCCCAGAGCAGCTGCTGCTGCTGCAAGTCAGAAGTCGGGAAGAGAGGGATTCGTTGCCAAAGCTGCTTTTTGCCTGGCTCTGGTCCCTCACCCTCACATGTATTAAAAGTTAACCAAAGTTACCTCACAACAGAAAGATGATAAACAGCCAAGACCTCCCCTGAATTATGGGCTGGTTGCAATGGAAAGCAGATGTGCATACCCCTCCCAGACCAAGGGGCTGACAGTGGGCATCCACTGGAATGTTAAGAGAGGATGATTTTCTTGCTGATGAAATGCTGCTTTGCTCAAGGGACCATATTATTGCTGTTATTTATTATTTATGCACTGCTGAAGGTGTGCACAGTGCTTTATAGTGCAATAAAAAAAAATGACTGGTGTCCAGTCCCTCGGGGCATTGCTCCGCTGCAGAAGAACGGCAAAGGGGCAAGATGAAGGGGCTGCTTCTCCCTCCCCGATGCTGCAGAGGTCTGTTATTGTTACAGGGTGTCCTCTCCGGACCGCTTGGCTGGGGATGTTAGAGTAGCTTTGTCACCATTTTGCACAATTGTCTATGATCGTGTTTGCAAGGGCATGTACCCTGTTTGATATGCATTCAGAGTCTGGCGGCAGTGGGAATGAGTGAACAATAAAAGTGCCGCTGTCACAGCCCCAGGGTTTTTTTTATTTTTACAGATTCCCAGCCATCTGCTGCCTCACCAGCTGCTCACATTGCAGCGCAAAACTTATCTCCGTTCAGGAGCTCAGACCCTCAAGGAGTGGGGGTCTGGTGGGCTTGAAGGTGTATAACTGACCTCCTGTGCACTATCTGCAGGACACAGACCTGTTGCCAAACTCCAGAAAGATGGGGAGTAAATGCAGGAAAGGAAGAAGTGAAGTTCAAACATATGGCCAGTATCTTGTTCACCCCTTACAAAATACTGGCCATAGAGATGTGCTGGCCTGGGCACCAATGGGAAGGGGGGCTGTGGGCCTGAGAAGACCACAGGAGGTGGCCCAGCCCCAAGATTTCACACCTTTTTTAGCCATCATTAGGTTGACAGAAATGAGGAAAAGGCATTCCCCCAAGGGCATAGAGAGGTTTGAGCTCTCTTGCTGTTGTGCTGCAGCCAGCCCTTTGCCATGAGGTCAGTTTTGCTGTGGAAAGGGAGCCAAGCCTGGTGGCAGCATAACTGGAGGCAGGGGGGAGAAAGCAGCAAGTTCTGCCGTAGGGAAGCTCAGCAGCCAGCAGCACATGTAGGGGAATAGGGAGAGAGACAGCTGTTGGAGATCTGTGGGGCCAGGGGGCCCAAGGAATCCTACTGCCAAGAAAGTGGCATGTATTATTACGTGCTGTCTTTGAGGCACCTAGATGAGAATTTGCTAATTTCATTAAATCTTATTTTTATAATCCCCTTGGGATCAAGATAGCTGACCTGAATGCTCTCTAAACCTCCCCCTCGACCCCTCTTGTGCCTGCTCTCCAGCAATGGAGTTGACGCCACAGCAGGTGAGGGAAGAAAAGGCAGGTTGGCCGCCGGAGCTGGGAGGGAGTGACCAGGTTCCCAGAGAGCTCCTCTGCTTCGCGTGTGCCACTTCAGAGCACCCTCCTCCCTCCTCATGCTTTTATGCATTTTCCAATTAAATTTCCTCCACGAGAAGGAAAGAGGCACTCTGAATCCATTAGCATTAGTAATTATGCAAATGCTTCAGGGAGTTGACTGCCCATCATTACATATAATTAATGTTTCTGGTTATGAATGGAGGGTTTGTTACTTTTCTCTCCGCCCCCCCCCCTTTGTGCTGGAATGGGGCGGGGTAGAGGTACAGGGGGGGTGATGTTACTGTATTTAATTTGCATAATCAGGAGGCCTGATTGGGTATGCATGAGGGTAGGGGCGGCAGGGGACCTTCTCCAGTGTGCACTCTATTAAGCTGGCAGCAGATCTCGGGAGGGAGATGCAGAATGTAAAGTGAGGGCGAGTGCAGCACAGCGACTGCAGGCAGCAGACTCGGATTTAGGTAGCACCACCAGCACAAAGCGGGAAACGAGGTGTCCTTGGACTGGCCTGGCTATGCACAGGTGTCCTATACCTGGATATGCTATACTTGCCTGCTAGAAATGACGTAGGGATTCTGCAGAGAGAACCTATTCCTGGCTTTTATCTTGGGCAGCACACGGAGTCCACGATTTGCAAACTCCAAGGCACGCATATGCCATGTACACCAGAGAGCACTGGGGTAACAGGCTTGGAACTGGCAGCAAGACTCAGCACAGCCTCCTCTTGTGCCCCATTTCTCAAAGGTGTGCTCAGAGATCTGGATCCGAGTCTCAAAGCAAGCATGCTGATCCTCCAGGGGTCTGTGCGTTATGTGTAGCAGGAGCTGTGGATGCTCAGTACCTCGGGAAAGCAAGGGCATTAGAGGGGAAGTGTATTGGGATGGACTTGGCTGTCCGCGTAAATGAGGTCAGGACAGATGGTGAAGTGGTAAAGTTTTAGCTCGGGGCTGTACCACTGAGGAAGAAGAGTCAGACTTTACTTCCTATGTCAAACATTACAAAAGCCAGGGGTGGAAAGGTTTCCTGTGCATATTCTAGCTGCAGTGAATGCTCTGGAAAACCTCCCTGGTGATCTCCCTGCTTCCTGATACACGTGAAAAAAATGCTTCCTATCCACTGTAAAACATCTTCCTCATGTTCTTCCCATTCCCTGGTCACTATCTCTTCACTTTTTGTCTCTTCTAGTCCTCTTCTCTCAGTTTCATTCCCTGAGAACTCCATTTCTCCTTGGTGTCCATCTCAAGCCTACCTTGTATCCTTTCCCGCAATCCCTGGATGCAGGCAGTCCATCACTGGCCTCCAGACTACCTTGGGTTTTGTGACTTGCTGTGTTCCCTCACTCCTCCACTGAAGGCATATAACCCTTGGTTTTGGATGATGAGGGACTTACAGAACAGATGTCTGGTGAAGGGGATCTGGAGGGCGCTCCAAAAGATTCTGGATACAATATATCAGTCAGATAATGCCCTGGGAGGGTACTGAAAGGACCCAAGCAAAGGAGAACACAGCAATTTTCAAAATAGAGGGAGGTAAACCTAAGGGTATCATGGAGATAAGAAAACATCCATGCAGCAGAGATCAGGTTGGCCAGAGAGTGTTTCAGTCAAAAAAGAAAGAGGGACAGCAGTTGCTTAGATGCAGTCTGGAGGTCCCATGCTGTCTGGAGTATGGTGTCCTCCTACCCTGTGGCTATCTGTTTCTATCTTGATTAGAATCCATTGGTTGCAATGGAGATACTGGAAATGGGATGAATCTCTTCTGTCATCTCTGTGTTGGGTCACCACGGGTAAGGTGTGAGCTTTCCCCAGTGGTGCAGGAATTTGCAGCGGCTCAGCAGAGGTTCGCAGAGTAGGCAGGGAGAAAATTGGCTTTGTTTCCCACCCTGTTATCCCCACAGCTTGTAGAAACATGAGACACATTTCCAATTCCAACACAAATTCCAGTAACCCTTAGAAGAGGTGAGGAGCAGGGCGCACATAAAAGGAAGAAACAATCCAGAAAAAATAATGTGTATGTGTTCGTATGTGTGTGTTTTCAAAGCAGAAGAAAATTCTTTGTGTGTTTATATGTGTGTGTTTGTGTATGTTTTTAAAGTTTTCCCCACTTTTCTACTCCTTTAAACATTCAACTTTTAAAAAAACCTCAGACTCTTGATAGTGGGGCATTATGAGAAGACACCAATTTTGATCTAAAAATTGCCTTTTGAGACAGTACTGGATTCTGTTCTTGTCAAGATTTTGTTTTCTCTGACTTGAAGCTTCTTTGGAGATTTGTAGTTCTGAGGTTCATGTTGTTCAGTATTTTGTAAAGCATTTGTACACTTGGCCTGCTGCTAGGAAAAACCACTGGGGAAGACTTTGAGTAAGTAAAAGCACCTGTAAAATCTCCAATGTACACAAAACCAGGAGATCTGATTTGCTTAGACCAAGAACTTCTCTTAAGGATGAGAAAGGTCCCAGTACTGATCAGGAAGGCGATCTCTGAAGGGTTGGGTGAAATCCCAGAAGGCACTTGCTAGAAGCAGAGTGGAGGTCTTGGGGAATTATGTGATGAATAACTGCTGTAAAATCATAGCAGCAAGTGATAGTGCTTCCTTATGTGGGAGGGAGGGAGCTTTCTGGCTGTGAAATGGAAAGATATCAATAGCTCTGCTCTGGTTTTGCTTTCTGTGACATTCATCCCACAATAAAATGTGCCACTGAGGCACCAGGACAGTGGTCAGAGGCTAGCCCTACTGGCAAGGGGAAGGAGGGGCTGTTTAGGAAGTAATCACCTGTGGGAAACAAGGTGAGCCCAGCCTACCAAGCCTGGGTTTTTGTGCCCTGAGGTCAAATCTGCTAATTGTGCCGCACCAGACAAATATATGCTGTATCCTCAGAAAAGAGGAGACAAGGTGAAGACCTTGCTGTCTCCCAGAGCCAGTGCTGATGTCAGGAGGGCTAAAAGAAAGGAAGAGGGAAACAATTGTCAAAGGAGGAGAGAGACTGTGGTGAGAACAGGGGCAGCCTGGAGTGAAAATGAGGGAAGGAAGAAGAGGACAGCAAGTTGCATGATAACACTGTGTCTCGTCACCCAGAAGGATGCTGGATGTGAACATACTGTAGCCACGCTCCAGGGATCACAACCTGCAGGAACAGAGCTTCCAGTGCACACCTGACCTTCTGTAGGGTATCAGCCTCCTGTAACAGACTGCTTTGTATTCACTGGAGTTAACAGATGATGAAGTATTTGAAGATGTCACTGTGGGAAAAGGCAAAGAACAAGGTACCCTCTGAACTGTGCTCAGTAGCAACTCCACAAGGTTCACATTGCTGCTTTTGTGTAGTCATGGCCTTTTCTGGCTTTTCTTTTTTTTTAAAATTTTTGCATGTGTAGGTGGGTCAAGTTGTGTACACACAGCAAGGATAAACACAGGAACACACACATGGGTACATGCAGGCACGCAGTGCATGCATGCACAGACACTTGAGATTGCTAAAGGCATAAGTTAAATTCCACATCAAAGCAGAGAGCTATTGGAGCAGCACTGTTCAAAGGCGCCAGTTTCCTTCCTGGGAAAGACAGATTGTCACTTTGATTAAGAGATTTTAACAACAGAGAAAAAAGAGGGAATGAAAGAATGGAGAAGAGAAAAGAGAGTTTTCATTTATACCTTTTTTTCCCTTTGGCCATCCAAATAAGGTTTTAGTTTGATGAAAAAAAGACCCCAATTTAAAATAAGTTTAATGTAACAATGAATTATTTAAGGGAGAAGAAAATACAAGCTGCTGCTTAAAAAAAAATAGAAAAAGCTATTATTGAAATGTCAGAACAAATACCCAGCTTGATCTGCATTAATATGATAAATACTAATATATTCATTTCCCCTGGTGCTTCTGGGCTTGCAGAGGTACATCTGCAGTGCGTTGCTTATGGTAATCAGGTCACAGCTTCAAAGGGAGACATGCAAGGTATTCTGGGTGATGTTGTGCAAGCTGCTCTTAGAGACCTGGTGGATCATTGTGTAGAGTTGAGGAGAGCTGATCAAGGGTCTCCTGGAAGATCTGTGGTTGCTGAAAGAAATTGAAGATCTTGCTATATTCTTTGGTGGACCACCAGTTGTGGGACAAAACTGGTGTCTGGTTGTCAACTCCAAAGTTGCCATTTTTCTGTAGACAATTTAGTAAGGGAGAGAAAAAGACTGAGATGGAGAAAGCAAAAGAGCTTCCCACCTTCTGTCTCCACAGCCTAATTCCCATAGTCTCTGTGGTTGGGAATAGATTCTGTGGGCAAGCTGTAGAGCACAGCTGCAAATCAACCACCATCTCAGTTTTCGCTTCCAGAGTCTCACAGTAAAGTTCTCAGGAACAATTTAGTGAAGCTGATAGCTTGAAGCTTCAAGAATCTTCACACAAACATCTTTGTGTTTTCAGAATCTAACAGTCTGGGAACCACAGGTGGGATGGTTTTGGTAGGGACAAGTACTACCTCCTACTAGGTGTCATCTCTGCCTACCCCATCCTTCTTGTCCTTGGGACAAGAAGTTCTGTTGTAATGTGCATCAGGTTTGCTGGTGTCAGCACCACCTATGCCCTTGAAAGAGTAGCCTGGAGATCAGCCCCCTTATGGATCCTATTTCTTTTCTATAGCCAAGGACTAGATTTAGACAACTGTGGTGCAACCAGGTATCAAGAGAACCCAATAGCTCAGAATTAAGAGAGCTTATTTGGGAGTGATGTGGTGCAGAAGGTGAACTGTTGTTTCCTAACATTACAGTTGACAGTTGAATGGCAGGTGGGGAGTGTGGTTAAATTAGGATGCAAATGAATTGAGCTGGTCTTCTGGTTGGTGGAAGGAGGAGAAAATGTTGGAGAGAAACAAGGGAGGGCCAATTTTATATGAGAAGATTGGAGTAGAGAGAAGCTCAGAGGCAGGGAGTAGAGGAGAGGTGGGAAGTGTGTTTGGAAGGAGATGGAAGAATATAGTTACCTAATGTGAACCTATCAGTGTGGCAAGGTGTTTTGAGATAAAATCAGGAGACGTTCAGTTAGGTTTTGACCTTCTTGGTCAGGACTTCTTGAGTATAATTTTGACTGAGGTAGGTCAAACATAATTAATACATTGCTAACCTACCCTGAATTCCTTTCCTGGTAAAACTCTTGTTGGGTGGTGCGATGAAGCTATTGCCTCATGAGACATTGAGCTCGTTCTAATAGTGGACATCTAGATCATAGGCTGAAGCATGACTCAGCAAGTTGGTCATGTGCCCACCTCAAGGAAGGAGTTGTTGCGTCCAAGGGAATTTAGCTGGTTGTAGTGCCTGGAGTTCCCAGGTCGATAAAAGAAATGTGCCTAAAGCCTAGATAGGCAAAAACTGTGCCTGGGAGTCTGTTACAATAATCTGGACTCACTTGAGAAGCTCCTCTTCTGTGTGTGTTCCTCCAAGAAATGCTGTAGTTTCCAAGAAGCACTAATGTGCTTTTCTGGTAGATTTTACTCAGAAATGCATAGAGTCTCAGTCCATCTGCTGCTGTCCCTC
>NW_009260435.1:2922977-2939666 GCF_000687185.1 Egretta garzetta | reverse complement strand
GGCGACAGCCCCTGGCTTTTGACTTCAGAAGGTGAGCTCTTCCAGTGGCCATTTTCAATCCATTCACTGCAAAAATGTGATTACTTCTTATTTATTGAAGTTAAGTATTCCTGCTTGTAGCCACTATGGCATTAAAGTAAAATGTTCAGCATTTAACACGATGAATGCAGAGACATGAGGCTAAATGCACTGCATAAAATCTTTATGGCGCTGTAAACAAACGCCCAGAATATTTTTAACTGTTTTGTTGTGAGTCAGACTGGGGTTCCCCCTCTGCCAGGCAGCCTGCCCCAGGTCTCCCTGGGAATCAGCCAAGACTGTGTCAACACCGCCTTGGCCTTCAGAGGGGAAGGGGCCTGGGGAACAGAAAATGCACTGGCCTGCTTGCTGGTGGGTATTGCTCTTGCCAAGACCAGCCTTGGCCACACTTGGTGGCTGCCGTTGCATCAGCACAGATCTGGGAGGGGAGGGGGTAAATATAGGCTGTGATTGCTTCAGAGCTGCTTTCTTCAGTATCAGTCTCGGATAAACACAGCTCTAGAGAAAATCAGTTCAGAGTGAGTTTTGTCAGCTTCAAAAGAGATTCATTCCTGGTGATGTCAGTCAGAGGAGACTGATGGCTGAGATTACTGAGGAAAGCAAGGCCTGTGGGCATTAAAACAGATACTGATACTGGAACTCAGGGTTTAAAGATGAGATTTAATCTGGAACGTGGATTTGTACAAAATCCCTTTCCCCTTCCCATTTCTCACTCTGAAGGCCTGGTTCCCATGGGCACACTCATCCTCCTGCACTCCATTTGCATTTATCGGCTGGCTGACCAACACAAAAATCTACTCCTGTCTGCACTGGACACCGAGTGCAGGGGTAAACAAGAGAGCTGGGCTCTTACTTGACCTTGTTCCCCCTCTGTGTTGGTGTGCCCAGGCTGTGTCCTAACCCATGGATGGACATGCAGGAAAATTCTCAGCAAAATGAGCACCTCCTGTCCCCGAGGAGAGCAGCTGGGGACCCAGGGAATCCTGTGCCAGGGTTTACACAGCTCAGCAGCTCCGCTGTGCAGAAACCCAACTAATGCCCTGTAGTAGTATGGCACGATGAAAGCCAGTTGTGCCACCCAAAGCAACTGCTTGCTAACACCTTTACTTGCTGTAATCCATGCCACCATTAGACATCTCTGCAAGTTCTAGGTATGGTTCATGGTAAATGAGGAGACAAAGCTGAGACCCAAGCTCTGGGTATCTTTATTGCTTTAATAAAAGGCTGTAGAAGACATTTAAATAGCCTCCTGAGAAGCATTGAAAGAGCATCGTTCCCACAAAGTAAAGTCAGAGGCCACAATTCCATATTTTATGATACAGAATACAACTGGTCGTATCTGTGCTGCAGGGAGGTTAGCACAGCATGGACTGACCTTCCAGAGACCTTTTCTGCCATGCATGAGGCTCAGTGACAAACCTGAGAGAGTTTCTCCAGGGGCTGAACTTATTTTTGGTTGTTCCAAAATTGTGTTCTGAAATTTGGAGTGGCATATCCCTAGAAAGTTAACATTTCGCAAGCTTTGCTTTTGGTAGAAACTATAATGTGCCTGTTGGGAGTACCCCTGCCTATCTGCAATAAAGCAATTAGGACAGCTTTAGTTCTTTGCCTTCCCTTGATTGCTTTGGATGCTTTGTTGCTACAAAGGTTCCTGTCCCACATCCATGCCTCCTCCCTCTTCCCCCACCGCCTTCTCTTCCATTCAGTAAGTGTCTCTTGCCTCTAACATATGGTCAGAGCATATTCTCAGCAATGCTTCTTCACTTCTGCTTCTTCACTTCAGCAGCCGCAATAACTGTTGAACGGGAAATCTGTCGTTTAACTTGGCCGTTTGCAGTCACTGAAGAGAAGTAATTACAATGCCCTTAATTGGCTGACTGCAGAGCCACTGCCCAAGTAGTAATAAATAGTGCATGCTTAGGAGCTGGATGAGGTGTAACCACCCAGGGTTTCTCCTCCTCTTCTTCCAGCAGGCCTGAATCCAGTTCACTTAGGAGGCTAACAAGGATGTCAGGCTGCTGCCTTGAGGATCCAACCCTCATGCAAAAGAGATGACGGTCAGCTAAAGCCTCAGAAGTCTCTCCTGAAACTCTTTCAAGGGATCCTGGCAGGGCAGGCACTTGGCAGCCTTAGTGCTGTCTGCTTCTGCCTGGGTTCCCTGCCCTCCCCTTCTCCCGCTGCTGCCAGGCTAGAGCATGGCGTCTTTTTTTTCATTAGCAGTGATGCAGGCAGAGCGGGGCCAATTGCTCACTGCTTTATGCTTGCTGGAAAACCCACCCAGGACTGGTAATAGCCATTAAGTGAGGGTGCAGCTTTAACTACGTGCCATTACATTAAGTTTCAAGTTGATATATGGCCAGAGCAAATTGAATTCGTGCTGCTATCCCATCTGACATTTGTTACATTACAATGCCTGCTCTTTTGTTTTTGAGTCAATAGCTGCTGCTTTCGAGAAATATGGATTATTAGAATTTATAGCCCGTCCTATGCGTCTTTTCAAACACTCATATCCTTTTATCATTTCTTTTTGTTGTTATTCTGCCCAGCACAGTTTGTATTTCTTCAGCACCTGGGACTCTTGATACTTGTGCTAAATCAATACCCTTTGTCCTCATTGCTTTAATATACACAACCATTTGTGTGATGCATGAATTGCAGTGGGTTTTCTGCCTGCGATAGTCATTTACTCCTCCTGCTCAAGCATTCCTTCCCCTGTCTGTGTGTGCGTTGTGCTTTGCAGTAAATATCACACATCTACATTTAAATTCCTTTATATGATGATTTCCAGGCACCTGGCTGCACAGGAGAAGGTGAATTTGCTGTCTCCTTAGCAGGTGAGTATCGCCGGTTTGACAGTATTCTAGTGCCTCCTGGAAAGTGCTGGTGTGCAGAGTTTAAAAAAATTCCTCTTTTGCTTTTTTATGCTGGGTTCACGTCTTCAAAATGTATGCTTTAATGCAGCCACAGCTTTTCATAAAGTAGATGTGAAGAATCGTAAGAGCAATAAGAGGGTAAAAAAGGCCTTTGGACTTCTGTTCAGATGTCCTCAGGTCAGTAGCAACTGAAGTTGTCACTCATCAGTTAGCGGTTCTGGAGACTTGTGGGAGAAGAATTGCTCTGATAATGGTCCCACAGACCGGCGCTGCGTGTGACCGGGGTGGAGAGACCCAGGCTGGTGAGTTCGGTCCAACCCTCCAGCTCAGAGGGGATTTACAGCGAGAGCAGAGCACAGCCTGTGCTGTTGCTCTGTCTGCTCTGCCTTTCTGTGCTTACGGAGGTGTTCCCAAGGCCTTTCATCTCATAGCTTTCACATGTGGTGGATGCTGGAGCAGACTACCGAGGTACATGGTAGAGATTTGGGTTTGTTTATGCACGTACTCATCTGCTGACCCTTTTGGGCTGTTCCCTCTTTCCTCTGCTGGCTGTGGGAGCCCAGGATGTGCAAGGACAGCAAAGCTGCATGTTCCTTCTGAATTTTATACTCTTTTGCCAAATCGGGGACTGCGGGAAAGAAAGGAAGATGAAGGCATAAAAGATGAGATCAGTGAAAGAGAAGGCTTAGCTTGAACACTCTGCATTTCCCAGGCAAGAAGGAAAACTTTGCCCTCTGGCCATTATCCTTCTGCCAGGCATTCTTCTTTTCTTCTGCTCCATGTGCCAGTAGTTGCACACCCACCCATTCATCCCCTGGCTCCCTCCTGGCCCTCGTTACCCCCCTGGCCATCCCATGAGCTGCCTCTCCTTCAAGCCCTTGACTCAATCTGCTCGGCTTCATGCCACCGTGTTCCAAGCCCCTCTGCTGCTCCTCTGGAGTGCTGCCAGTCTGCCCCAGCCCCATGGCCGTCCCGCCATCGCCCCACTGGCCCCTCTCTCCTCCCTGCCGCCCGGGCTGTTTGGCTCCCGCGTGGAGCACAGCCCCATGCCCACCTTTCTTCTTGAGAGGTGACAGTTTAACTAAGTGCAATTTCCAAGACTGATCAGTGTGATTTTGAATGTCTCATTGAAACACAGGGCAAATCCTTCTTCCCCAAAGGGAGGTGCATTAAGCACTGCTTCAGAATTAATCTGCGGAGCGTGAATCTCCCTCTCCGCAGCGGGGAGAGGCACCGCAGCGTCCTCCTTTGTTGCAGTGTTCGTGGCAGTCTCCTGGTTTATCTCTGCCACTGCAGCTCTTCGGGGCTCTCCCTCCCCATCCTGCCTGTGAAAAATGAGATGTCATCTCTCTTCGGGGTGTGGGTATTCCTGATAATATATTTTCCATGTAAATAAATGGGAGTGATTTACCTATCAGTTAACTGAAGTAGAGACTGGGAGCAGCAGAACAAGGGGGTGACCAGATCCTCTGCTGGACTGACCCCCTGCTGCAGTGCTCTGCTCCAGGGGGGCTGTGGTTTGGGCATAGCTGTGGTCTTCTGCACTGAGCATTGGAGCTGCCTTCCTCCAGATTGGTAACAACATCACTAGAAGCGGGATTTAACCCCCCTGACTTCAGGGAGGAGCTGAACCAGCCCAGTATCTGACCTTGACTGAAGGTGTTTCCATGGGTTTCAAGTCCTCCCCTAAATCCCAGTGTGGCTTTTTCCATTGAGTATGGTTGCAGACCTTCAGATGAAGCACCCAAGTTGCAGACCCAGGAGGCAGAGCCCAGCAGGGATGTCAGAAGGTCCTTCAAAAATCTGCCGGCGCAGGTGGCATGTGCCTGTGTATTCCTTGAAACATAAATGCTCCTGAATATAAAGATTATTTACATTCCCAAACAAAGCTGCCAAACACTTTTAAAATGCGCTAACGGTGCCTCTCTCTTTCCGCTGTGTTTGCTGATAAAGGGCCATAAACAAGCTTGACACATTTATAATAACCTTTCTCCCCTCCCTCTTCCCTGTTCTCTCCTCTTCCTCTCTTGCCTCTCTCGCAGCCTGTGTTGGGTAATTTTTTATTCTACTGCCATTAGATGGGATATATTGTTTGATGGGGGAAATAAAATGTTGAATCTCTTTTTATTTTTATTTTTATTTTCTTGTTCTAGCAGCAGCTGCTTCAAATGCCAACAGCGGATGTTTGGTTTTAAAATTTTGTTTCCCCCAGCTTTTTTTTTTTCTCTGTTCATCTTCTCCCCTTTTTCTGTGTCTCCCTTCTAAAAGGTCATCTTAAATGATGCAAGGATACATGCTTTTGCAGGTTGTTTTTATCACTTATCAGCCTATTCCAAAGGCCATTTAGTCTTCTAGGCAAAGGTTGTAGCTTTCAGTCTCCACTTCCCATTTACAAAGGAAAATTTTCTAGCTATATAAATTAGGTATAGGTATAGGTATAGATATAAACCAAAATGCTAAGCCATCTAAAATGAAAGATCCTTGTAATTTCTTTGTCTCTAGTCTGAAGAGGTCTTGGGTTCACCTTTTTTCATGTCACCTGTTCCTCTTAGAGATATTGATGGAAGTGCCACATCTAATGATTCCTTCTCCATCCTGTATTGATGGTGCTGGAGAAAGGTGCTGTAGAGAGGCCCGCTTGCTGGAGATGAAAGGCAGTGGTGAGCGGTTTGGGTACAAACAGTTCCTTTGGGGCTGCTTTTGAGGCTTTTTTGTTCAGTAACTCATGGCTGTGAGACAGGGTTTGTGTGCAACAGGCATGGGGGCACAAGGGACTGCGCCGTGGGGCCTGCAGGGTCGAAAGTGTGCATTTCTGGAGCCATCCGGCTGGTCCTGGCTTTGCAATTTTGTACCCATAATGATAAAGCACATAATTGTTTTGCCTTCCCTTGAAGCACTGGCCAGAAGAAGAGAAATGGATGTGGTAGACCTGGCCTGGAATTGCTCATCCCCCGGAAGCAAATGAAGCCCTGGTGAGCTGGGCTCAACTGCTGACGCTGGGTTAGCCTTGCCTGGGGACATTGCGGTCTAGGAAATCTGGATGCAGCAACTAAGCAGCTATAGATGAAAACATTACCTGAGACAAGACTAAGATAAGGTGAAAATCTCCCTTGCCCCTGCCCACTTTGGCTTACTTATATAGTATGTATTTTGGGGCAAGGACTGTCTGTGGTTACGTGTGTGGCTCCTGGTACCACCAGGGCAATAACCATGGCATGCAGACTTCAGATGGAGCTAGTTTCAGTGCTTGAGTCTTTCAGATCTGAGTTGAGGAAGGGTTTTTTTATGATAGATACATTAAAATTGTTGCTTTTCCTCTTCACTTGGTATATTCTGTTGTATGTGCTCTATAAATTTGTGGAGATAGGGTTGCAGTTATGGAAATCACACAATGGAATAATTAAATGGCCTAATTGTAAAGTGTATTATCTTCACCATTGCACTCATCAGCTATTCTACTGCACCTCATAGAGGAGGGCAGTAATTATGAAAAGCTGACACAAACTTGCACTCAGCAGGTGAATCCAGCCAAATCCAAATTTGATCCCACAACCCATTAAGCCGTCATGGTGGTCTTTGACTTAGTCAGAGATTAAAGAAATTGGAGGAGGGGATGATAATATACAAAAGGTAGATCATGAGGCATTTGCAGCACAGGGAAAGCCAGGACCATTTTAACTTTGGTACCACCCTGGCGCTCTCAATCTGTTCTGTGGGCCTCAGCTCTGCGTTACGTTCAAGCGTTTCACCCTCTCTGGTCTGTCGAGATAGGCCTGTGCTAGATATCCTGGGGCTTGTGTCAGGACCGGGGGCTGATGCTGTCTAAAAAATGAGAAAGGAATGAAGTGTCCTCTCTAATATGACACAAAACCCTCATCACCCAAGCCATTTTCCAGCATATTAATATTCATTTTGCACTAATGCAGGATGAATACATTTCAGTGTTTGGCCAGAGCACATATGTCATTTTTATGCCATACTCACAGAACGCATCAGTGTGATATATAGTGTATTTTACCATAATAGTAGACAATACAGCTCAGTATTTCATTTGGACAAGTAGCAAGTATGAAGCAAGGAGACAGCCACTGCTGGACAAGGGGTGAGCTCAGGAAAACACAAATAAATTAAAACATATTAATCTGGAGTGAAAAGTCATTTCTCCAGTAAATTAAAAACAGCAGCCTTCACCTCTTGTTGAGTTGCCCTGTTAGGCTGCTTTAGAAAGGCTTGATTGGGCACTGCTCCTTGATGTGACTTCAAGTGTCCGTGAGTTTGGCCATCTCAGCCATGCAGATGGCAACATCCTTTGCAAAAGGCAGCACCCAAGAATGATGGTGCCGGGGGAGGTGCAGGGCTGGAAGATCTGGAGGTATCTAAAAGATGGGTAGACGTGGTGCTTAGGGACAGGGTTTGGTGGTGGAATGGCAGTGTTCGGTTAACAGTTGGACTCGATGATCTTAAAGGTCTTGTCCAACCTAAACAATTCTATGATTCTGTGATCTAAGACGGTGCCAGGTGGGCTCGGTACCTACTGCTGGATGTGTGATGGGAGGTACCATCATGGTCCCGGAGCACAGCTGTGGAAGGGTGAGGCGCCTCTGAGTGCTAGGAGGGAGGGGGCAGCTTCTAGGAGGATCTGTAGGATGCCCACAGATGGGAGGCTGAGAGGCAGGGAAGGAGGGAGAAGAGGCCTCAAAAGTGCTCAGTGAAGTCACGGTTCCTGAACGAACTTTTCCCTATTGCTTTATTCATTCCCGTGTTTTGCCCTGGGCGCTGATGTTTAGTAATTTAGACCAAAGGGATCTAAAGAGTTGCCGTAAAGGGTAGTTCAAAAATCAATGGCTGTTAGAAAGGGTCAAATGATGCCATAAAGAGATTAACAGCAGCACAGAGAGATAATATTCCCCTGGCTGCAGAGCTGGCCCTGAGAGCTTTATGACAGGGAAAGAAAAGATCAGAGGCAGCCCAGCACCTCGTTACCTGCTTGACTTCTCCCCTTCCTGCAAGCTCAGGTCTGGCTGGGGAGAAAGGGGGCAGGACTGTGAGGGGCGGAGAGCGGGGAATGGCTGTGGAGACGGGAATGAGAGGAGACAGGCAGGTGGGCCATGCCGCTTTCTGATGAATTCTTCTTCTAATCCAGTCAAACTGCAGTTCCGTCGACAGCCCCTGCTAAATCACCCAGGACGAAATGACTTACTCGGCAGTCAGCTACAGGTTTATTGCACGAAGGACAGATTTTACGAGGGTCCCCTGGAAATGCACAGGGGAAACGCGACATGGCTGTGTGTCACCCTCCTGGCATTGGACCTAAAACCAGGGCAGGCAGTGTGCTAAGCAAGGAACAGATCCAGCCGGAGCAGCCTTCCCCATTGCCGCTTTCTCCCCAAACCCGTCTGTAAGGCCTCCTTGCTGAGCTAGGGACTAAAATCAGGAGCACAGGCCAGGGGACCTGAGGGCTGAGGAAGAGATGACATTTGGTGATGAACCGAATGTCCTTGTCAGGAGCAGGAAAGCTGTTCTCTGGGGATTTGCTATTTACTTATTTTTCAACCATTCTTCAGTTCCATGGCATGTTCTCAGCGCTAACAGTCCCATGTAGGAACACATTGAATTAATAGCTCTGTTTTCTCCTGTCTCTCTCCCAGGGCACTGCTTCCCTCTGTGGGGACGGGCAGAATGGAGCATTGGCGTTTTTACCTAGAAAGCACTCTCGATGCACATAGGTCTGCTCAGGATGTGTGGAGGGGCGACTACTTCAGCTTTGCAGTTGGCTGGGCTCGTGGAAGGGGCCTGAAGGAAGTGAAGAGACTAAACCCCACCATATTCAGCAAGGGAAACCTCAGCCTGAACCTCCCAGGAAGCTTTTTGCCTTGGAGAGAAGCCAGAGGCAGCTTCCCCATGCCCCAGCCGATGCATGGGGAGCACGGGCAGGAGCCAGCGACCCACATACAGGGATCTTGCTTCACAGCATGCACAGTCCTTATAGACACAGCTCCCTGAGCCTTGCGGTGTGACAGTTTATGGCAGGATAAAACCAAGCCAAATAACAACAGTGTTGTTTTCCTGGCATTGCATTGTAGATCTTGGTGCCACATGAAATTAAAAATCACACCCAGAGGTACTTGATGTTTCCTGGGGTCCTTCCTCCCGGGTGCTGCAGATGGCAGGCCTGGCTGGAGCCCAGAGGGCTGGGTGCTCTGCGGCAGGCACCTCTGGGGTCTGGTAGGAGACTCTCCAGGGTGGGAATAATATGGGAAAAGTGGGGTTGCATATGGTGCTGCACTTACATGAATCAATGTGTAAATCAGTCTGTCTGGAAGAGATGCATTGAGGAGCCAGCACACTGATGTACCATATTAGCAAGCCTGAAAGGAAAAGAAAGAGGTAGCTAACTCTTGGGAAAAGATGACCTTGATCCACTGCCCTTTAGAGCAATGAAGGCATCTGTTTACTGGAAGAGACAGCTGCCATTTTATGTGGGAGCATTTGAGTCAACATGTGCTAAGAGGACTGCACATGCTGTGCTCTTTCTGCTGCCATGTTTAGGTGGCTTTCGGCCAGCGTCAGCTCAAAGCCCACTTTTCCCCAGGAGGAACCTGCTGTGATTCTCTTGCCCTTGCCCAGAGGGACATTTTTTTCTCCTGCTTCCTTGCTGAATGTAGCAGAGACCCTGGGGCCATCAGTATGCCTGGTCCCTCCCAGGGGAGCTGTGTCCCCAGCAGGGAATCCGAGTTGCTCCAGCTGTTCCTGCACCCTGTGGCAGAGCAGCCAGGAGCCCTGGGCAGTGCTCCCAGACCCTGGCATGGCCCAGCAATTTGACCTTTGTTCAATCTTCAAGGAAAGCAGCATTTTACTGACAGACTTTAAACTTATGCATGTGCTGGATTTGCTTTTTGCCATATCGTTTCTTCCCCCTCTCGTTCTGTTCCTTTTTACCACTGTGCTGTTTTATCTTGTTCCCTCTCTCTGCATTTCTCCTTCTTCTATAGCTTTGCTTCTGATTCTCCTCCCTCCTTCCCATTTTTTTCCCTCTTCCGTGTCCTGCTGGCCCCAACCTTGCTCATCTCACAGCCTCCGTGCTGGGGCTAGCTCCCGGCCTGGCCCTCTTTAAGGCTTTGTTTTCTTGTCTTGCACCCAGGTGACAGCAGATGAGAGAGTAGGGTGCTGCCATGAGATTTCTGTGCTTGCTTCCAACAGTGCTTCCTGCAGAGCCTGGGCGATTATTATCTCTGTAAACGACTGAAAGAAGTATAGTGATAAAAGGATTAAGCTAGACATATTTTATTTTATTTATTTATATCTTGCCGCTCCTTCTCCCATCCCCCTTAACAAGTTGTGGAGCATATTGTGCTGCAGCTGTTCCAGGGAGCAGCGGTGACAGGGGGACCGGGGGCACGGTGCAGAGTGGTCCAGGAGCAGGCAGAGAGCACAGATGGGTGCTTGGGGAGGGGTGCAAGGAGGTAAAGCGGGAGACTGACCCCACTGTGGAAGGGCTGGGGATGCGGCGAGGCCAGCTTCCTCTCTTTTTCCTTGGTAAGAGTCTCCTCTGAGTCCCTCTTTTCAAGACAGGAGTAGAGAGCCCACAGAAATGGGGCCACGGAGCTGAACCTGGAGCTGCTCAGAGCCAGCATTTCAGTGGGTTATGGACCAGAAGGGCAGCCAGAGTGTCTCTGGTTGGGAATTGTTGCAAAGAAAGACCACAAATTGCTGCATGCCTGGGGCCCCCGAGGGTATGCCCCAGTGGCACAGCACTGTTCCCATGAGCAGCTCTCACCAAGCTGTTCCTACAGCGGGTCCCTACAGATGCTTCTGGAAATGGCCTATTCCCAGCTGAACTTTATTTCGGGTCTCTGTGTGTGTCTGATAAATGGCCTACAACCCACAGACTCGCACAGACAACCTAGTCCTGCCTGGGAACTATCAGAGCCCTGCCTGCATCTGTGGCCTCCCTGATTTCCCTCATAAGGGCTCCTATGGCAGGCAGTCAGGGTGCTTCCAGCCCTGCTGTTGGCATTAGAGTTGGATGGGGCTTAAACCAAGACAGAGGCTCAGGGTTATACAAAGCAATTTACCCTGAAATATTCAGGTTTTGGTATTGCACCCCACCCTCCCAGTTCCTTGGCATGGAGGGAGCAGTACATGATTGCAAAGTCTTCCGGGATTGAGCCCTAGAGGAACAAAGCTGGAGATTATATTTCTGGCAAGGACTCCTCTCTAAAGCTCGTTTGTACCAAGGTTGTATCTGTTCTAGTAAATATAATGAGCCAGAATCCAGTCTCTGGTCCTGAGGGAGCATGATGTGGTATGGTTTGTGCTGATACAACTAAACTTTGGCCTCTCCCTTGCTGGTGACAGTCCCTGGCTCATGCCGTCCCCTGAACTGTGCCCAGGATCATCTGGAGAGTGCTGGCTAAAGCAGGCCAAGGAGCGTGTGAACAGTTAAATGGCTTGAATGGCTGTGACACTGTGTCCAAAGCCTGCACCCTGGCCCTGTTCTAGTTGCTAATATAGATCTCTCCTGAGACGCTTATCCTGGTCCAATGTCGGGGAGGTTTTGATACGATCCCAAGGACGAGATTAAGACACTAAATCCGGTCAGATGTCGTACAACCTTTCAACTTTATTTCCAATGCAGAGGGAGGAGGGAACCATGTGAGGAGGTAACTGAGGGGGTGAACGGGGAAAGGCAAAATGGAAAAACTGAGAAAAAAGAAAGGGAGGGAAAGGGAGAGATAGAAAGGGAGTGGGTTTACGTCAGGGAGGACGGGGTGAAAGAGAGACAGAAAGAGAGGACTAGCTACCACCGCCCCCGGTCCAGTGGTGTTCTGGCAATCCCATCTGTGGCACAGTTGACACTCCGGCACCCCTGACTGCTACTCCAGGTTCAGTCCACATGATGCTGGCTTCGTCGATGCAGGTTCCAAGAAGTCCAAGGGGGAGGGACAAAGACGGGAAAGAGCCCCCTACCGGAGCGCACGCACTCCTTTTATAGGGGTTGGGGTCCCTTGCTCACGCGCAGATCACACTTGAGTACGTGCTGTCTCCTTCGGACGCCTTCTACCTTGTTCACGCCTTGGGCCTTGCGCAAGCACATGGTGGTGTTTGTCTGCAGACCGTGAGGGCGGGATCTTCTGAGTGGTGGGAAGCGGTGGTACAATGGCAATGTTGAGACAAACCGAGTTCAGTAATGGTTCTCTACACCACCCCATGGGCTCAACATTGCAGTCTCCTTAGGACTGAGGAGAGAGGTAAAGAAGGAGAGAAAAACAGTAGGAGAGAATGGGGGAGAGCAAGGGTGAGAATGGAGTGAGGATAGGGACTGAAACCAGGGCAGGAACAAAGGGAAGCCGTGGGAAAAGGGAAATAACACGAGGTGGGGGGAGATAGTAAAAGGTTACTCAATAGCAACCAAAGGGGAACACTGCTCAGAGTAAGCATCTTACACTTAACAACGCTTAACTTCGTAGAACAAATTCAAAGTATCAAATTAGTGAGGTAGTTTTCATGAGAACAACCATGGAACAACTGACAATCCTGATATGGGTATTAATATGCAATTTTTTCCCTCAGACAATCTGGGGATTTAAAAAATGGTTCAGACAATGGAGATTGTGGTTGGCTCTAGCCGGTGAATGGCATGGATTTGTTTCATGCCATCAGGGGAGGTGGTAGACACAAATTGCATATTAGATACCCAATGCTGGATTAGTTGAACAAGACAAGGGATTACACATGGTAAAAACATTAAGGCAATAACTGGTACAATAGCAGCTGTTTTACCTACATTGCCCCTGGTAACCAGTACCACAGGTCACCATCCCAACCATTACAGGTTTGGACAGGGACATGGGCTATCTTTCGGATGTCTTTGGTCAGTTGGAGGACCACTTCGCCTACTTCATCTATTTCTAAACAACAGTTGGAGACATTTAGTTTCCCACATACCCCTCCCTCTTCGGCTAACAGGTAATCTAGGACCACATGGTGCCGAAGGATTTCTATGCGCATCTGTTGGGATTGCAGGGTCAAAAGATCTATTGCATTGGCAATCTTATTGGTGATAATTTCTAGGGCCGCCTGCAGTCTGATTATCTGATTTAAATTATAAATGGGTTCCCTTGCTCCTGATATTGGTTTATGAGGGTTCCGGGTGGCAGGTCCATAATGTTGGATTAGGAGGCCACTCATTGTTCCCCCACTTTTGCGTCCCTCCCAAATTGACTTCAATAGATTGTGTCTTACAGGCAATACTTCTATCTCCAAGTTCGTCATATAGCTTTACCCCCAATTGAGGCCTGCCCGTCTCTGGCAAAAGGAAAAACAAAGGTCGGATAACGCCTATGTAGCAGACTCCCGACCGCCCTGCAGGTAAATGTGTGTATGCGGTGTGCCCACATATCCAGTAATGCCCTTTCCTTGCCCAGACACCGTCAGCGTATGGTCCTGTCACCATTTGGGGGAATTGAAAATAAATTGTGTCTCTGTCGCTCAGGGGGTTGAAGACCTGGGTTGCATGGTTATCTATTTGGCCAGCGCAATACCAAGTGCCAGAATTGTTTTTCCACTTACAAGTTTGCTTGTAAGGGGAATGATTAGGTCATTGGAGGGATAAGGTTTCATTTTTGTTTGACCAATACCCCTTAAATCCCCAATTATGCCCAGTTGCATTCAGCCACATCCATACACGGATATCCTTCTCTTTGTTGGCTAGCTTCTGAGTGAGTGTCCATTGACATTTACTCTCCCTCACGTAGATCCTTCCCCTCTGAGTATGGTTTGGGCAATACTGCCCTACAGCAGGAAATTGAATCAGCCACATCTCACTGTCACCCCAAGTGTCATCCATTACTTCACTGTAGTTGCTTACAATCTGGGCTGGGGTAAGAGGTATGGACGTCCAGGGCCAACTCAATAGCCCCAGAGGTCCTCCGCAAACCCAGCAATGACTCAAATTAAAAGTGCGGCTTACCGCTCTGGCTAGTAATACAAATCCATTATCTTTAAAGGGGTCATAAGGATCAGGGGAAGGTGGGGGAATTTGTCTCTTGTCACTCTTATAGAGACCTCCCTGAATTAGGATACCAAATAATAACATGCGCATCCTGATGAGGCTGCGATCAATATCCAGCCAGCTTCTTCCAGGAGAGTGTGTGTGTACCTGGGTCAGTCACTCCGCCCTAAAAGAAAAACAGAAACAAACTTGCTCCTCAGGTATACACGTTTTGCACTCCTCTCTGGTAACTGGCCACCCTTGAGCTTGTACTTTCCAAAATAAATCATTAATCCCTGAATGTTTTTGCTTCATATGTAGCCATTCAAATAAATATTCCCAGTTTTCCCTTATTTGAGTGTCTTGTAGAGGAGCTAATTGAGCTAGCTCATCTGCTTCAGCATTCCATTGGCTCTTCGGGGTGTCGCCTTGTTGGTGGGAGGCCACCCACACCGCCACAAATTCTCCACGTCTAGCAATTGCAAGGATGTCTTGCCATTTCTCTTTCTGCCATATCAGTATTCTGTTCACCTCCCACCCATTTTGCTCCCAGAATGGCAGCCACACCTTTAAAAACTGCGTAAGAATCAGTATAAATATACGCAAGTGAAGGGGTTTGGGCTTCATGTTGAAACACACTCCAGCGTAATAAATCTGGCAATACTCCAGCGTAAAGGTCCGGCAATAATTGAAAAATCAGGAATATGTTTCCTCCAGAACACGAGTAATGCTAGGGCATTCTGTGAATCTTTCTTTGATTTGGGCATTTTAATTAAATCAAGGGAGGACAGGGTATCCGGGGGTATATAGGTCATCCCCCATCTCCACCAGATTCCCAAGAATTTCATCTCACTTGAAGGGGCTTGTACCTTTTTGGGTGGAATTGTTAATCCTATTTGTTCTAAATGGTTAATAATGTCCTGCTGCATGGTGTTGTTTGTCTGCAGGCCGTGAGGGCGGGATCTTCTGAGTGGTGGGAAGCGGTCATACAATGGCAGTGTCGAGACAAACCGCATTCAGTAGTGGTTCTCTACAATGCTTTCACAGAGTACAAGGAGTTTCAGAGACCCACCGGTTGGAGCCAGGCACGTGGGCTTTTTCTGGAGTGCTGCTCAGTAGCAGTGCAGGGGCATCACGGCCCGGAGCAGGATGAGGTTGGAAGGGAGTGGAGGAGTTTAGATGGAGAAGGAAGAGTGATTTGTGGCAGACTGGGAAGCCCCAGCAAGCAGGGGTAGGGGCAGGAGGATCCTCTCAGTCTTTTCCCTGTAGTCCCTGTGCTGGCATGATTGCAGTGCCACTGCCAATAGAGGCACCCTCCGTCTGGCTGAGTGCTTCATGGAGACAAATCAGCGCTGTATTTGTATGACAAAAGAGACCCAGGAGCACAATCATTCAGGAATCGAAACAAAATGATGGCAGCATTTGGGCTGATACCTTCAGCAGACCTAGGGATATCAGAGCTCTTCAGGCAGGTGAAGGACCAGCTAAAACTATCTGGGACCATGAACTAGCCCTAAAGGGCAACAAATGCGTGGTCCCATCCCTGAGGTGGCATTGCAGGTATTTTCCTGAGAGGTGTATGGTGGCAGCAGCACCCTTTTATTAAATCCTGTGGTTTGTCCTGCCCCCGTGCTGCAGCTGCAAAGCAGCTGATGTTTGCTGGGCTGTTTGTGCTTTTGGACCTCAGCCTCCGTCACCAAACCTAGAGTTAAAGGACATCTCTTTGGGTTATGGTCAGCAGTGGAGGCTGTAGGTTTGACATGACCCACCAGCTACCACCTATGAGGCAGCCCAGGGGCTCAAGGCCAGTGTTAAGCATGCTGCCTTCACAGTCTAAGGCCAGACCCATAGGTCTAAGCACTAGCAATGATTTTATCTTTTCAAGCAAGGCATTTGGGAGATGAAGCTCCATCAGAAGGGGCCTTCGTGGACTCCTGTCTGTCCCTGGAGAGAAGCCGCCAGGTGAGATGGCCAGCCATCACTGGAAGGTCACCTGAGGGATGGACATCATCTCACAGCCTGACACAACTCCACCCAAAATCAGAGTGACTCCCCCGGGCTGGGTCTTGCTATGGCGACTTCTCCCCATAAACCCCTGCTGGCATTTGCTTTTCCCTGCTTCATTATTTCTACCTTCCCTTCCACCAGCTCCCACAACGAGCAGAGCAATCCAGCATGGCCCAGTTTAATATTCTGCAGATCTTCCCAGGCTGATAAATGAGAACAAGAGAGGGAAGGAGGGGGTGGGAGCCTGGTGCATGGGGGGGATATAAAGCCCTGAGCCTGTATTCAGAGCGGCAGAGATAACAATAAGCGAGAATAATAGTCTAACAAGTCGGAAATGTCACACGCGATCTGGTGCCATTAACACAACATGGATCTGAAATATCACATAATTAGTTTTGTGCATGTTGTTCTGATTTGGAGAGAAAAAATATTAAAGGGAAGAGATTTGGGGGGGCAGAGAGGGGAGTGCCAGCAAAGTGAACTCATAAAAGGGCGAAGCCTACAGCATCTAATGTTTTTGGAATAGTATAATAAAGCTCTATCTCCTTACCCATGTTTGAGGCAGAGATTTTTATCTGGCAATATGGGATAAAAAGAAATGAGAACTTGAAAAGGGTAGATAAAATTGCGATTGATCTCTCTAGGACTGCCTTGCCGCCTTTCAGGGAAGCTTGTGGGCCTTGTGAATTGCTCCACCACTGAGACACATGATCCCCACCCCTTCGCATGCCACCTTGCTAAAAGATTAAAACCCCAATGTTTCCAAGGCTTCTTTCC
>NW_009260435.1:2908045-2922897 GCF_000687185.1 Egretta garzetta | reverse complement strand
TTTCCCTATCTCTTTACAACGCAGTGCACAAACCCTGTGTTTGAAGGCTGTGAAATGACTCAAAAGCTGTTTGTCCCCTGAGAGCAAGCCTAATGGACGGGTGTTTTGAGGACCCCCATTGCTGCCGAGGTGTGTGAGTCCCCGTGCCTTCAAACAGGCTGCTCAGAACGTTTGGCCTCATGGGCTGCAGAGTGCAAAGCTCCTGCCTCCACCTGCAGAGTCCGCTTCTTGCAGGTGGCATTTTGTGACTTGGTGAAGGATGCAGGTGCTATCAGAAGAGACAGAAATGCCCAGATCTTGGTGGGATGGGCACTGTTTGGGGGACAGCTGTATAAGGATTGGGACAGAACTCCTCCTTTTCTCAGAAGTGCTAGGAAAAGAGAGAGTTGCAAATACCACATGGGACAAACACCAATCGGTCCTTTCCCGCCCTGCAGCCTGTTGGGGTGTGAGTAACCTGGTGTACGTGCATAACCCTCATGAGACTCTGTGGTTGTGTCAACTGTATACCTGACTGTATCTGGGTGGGGTTAGGAGCAGCTTTAAATTGAGAGCAAAACCCTGCAGGTCAGCCCCACAGCCTCACTGAGTCTGGGCACTCCTCCTTTTCTGGCAGGAGCTGCCCCTTCCTGCAGGGCCCATCTGAAACACTCATTTGAGACAGAGGCAGTGGAAATGGGGGTATTGCATGCTTACCCATGCCTCTATCCTGGAAAAACTTAGCATTTTCATGGTCAACAAGATCGTGACAGCACCTTATCAGAAGGGAATGGGGAAGGATTTCTTTTGCATGTTTTATTTCAAGTGTTCCCCTTTCCACACGCTTTTTTTTTCCTTTGCAAAAGCCCCTTAGCTCTGGTGGTCACTGGGTCACAAACAGCAAACCCTCTGCCCCTTCCTCGAGTGAGAAGGCTGGAGGTACTTGTACTTGATTTGAGCATGGACTTTATTATCTCCTCTGGCAGAGAAGTCCATCCCCTGGCTGTGGCCGGTGTGGGGTTGATGGATGCCTCAGTCCTGCTCACGTAGACAGGCACTAAGCACCCATCGGTACTTTTCCAGGCAATGTTAGCAGAGAAGCTGAAAGACCATGCAGCGCACAGAGACTGGAGCTAAATTTGCCAGGCCACTCCATTCAGAGGGGAGATGGGAAGGACATTTATTTGCTCCTTGCTTTTGCCCCACCAGTACAGAGCAGCTTTGCACCCATCCAAGCCCACGTTGTCCCTTTCCCTGGCCTCTCGCAGCCTGGGTGAATGGAGAGTGGAGATGTGCTAACCACAGATTTGAATTTTAATGCATAATGAAGGTCTCTGTAATTTTTTTTACATGCCAATCGCTAATCACTTTTTTGCATGGATTTCTGTGTCCAGCTCCTGTCTCTGGAGGATGCCTGTAGGATTGGGATTCAATTAATTCAGTCCCGGCGGATTCATCGCTTTGCCCGCTAACGGCCGCATGCTGACAGCAAGTGCAACAGGAACGTTGATCTATTGCTCACTGCTCTGGCTGGTCATGACAGGAGGCTGCTGTCACCGTAAGACTGTCACCTCCAGAGCCACAGCCTCTCTCACATGACATGGGGGTTTGCAGAGGGCTGAAAGGCAGCTGCCTCTGGGGTGGAGCGCAGCAGCTATTTAACAGAAATCTGCTCTCTGCATTTGCATGGGAAGTGAAAGTATTTCTGCATTTTGTTAACACTGAACAGAAGTGATAAATATTAGGACTGGGGAAGAAGTGAGTTTTCCTTTTGACAAGAAAGTCTGCGGCATCAGTTTTTCCTTTGAGACTGAAATGAATGTTAAAAATTCTGATGAAGCATATGTTCTTCCAAAATTAAACATTTCATTTCTATTTCAGCCTTTGCAGCTTGCCGGTATTTTTAAAATACAGAAACAATGACTTTGTTTGGAAAAATTATTTTGAACAAGGCGTTTTAGACTTATCCAAATGCTTTGTTTCATTTTTAAAAATCGAAAGACTATTAAACAGTCTATGTGACATGAGAATTTTCTGAAATCTGTGGATTTAAATGAAAATTGATTTTTTTTTTTTTTTTGGTGGCAAGCAATGCTTTGAGGAAAAATTTCTGATCGGCTCTAGTAAGATAGGCAAGGTCTGTATTATATATTGGCCTCTCTCCAGAGGCAGCTGTTACTGCAAGAGGTATAGGGAAGCTTGCATGAACACTATCAGGAAAACCTTAAACACATAACTCCTCTGTGTCATACATCAATGTAAAGAATTAAATTTTTTCTAGAAATTTGCAGGGAATTTTATCAGGATGATGCAAGTCAATTTATTCCTAAAGCTTTCTCTTCTCTCTTTTTATGACTGGTTGCAAGCCTACCACCTCCAGCTGGATGCGTGCGCACTATTTAAAGCGTCATTGCATGCGTGGTCACAGGCTGTACCACATCAGATGCAACTTCTGGAGCCATTTTCCCTTTTGGAATTTTCTCTGTCTCCAGACATGGAGAAAGCTGATAGTGCTAGTTCTCCCATCCATTTTAGTCTGCTTGAGTTCTCAGCAGATCAGCTAAGCCCTGACTCGTGATGAAGGTTCAGACAGACCCCAAGTCGAGTGTCTGCTGAGCATATGGGTCACAGGGAACCAGACAACCCCCACCATTTCTGTGAATTTGGGTTGCAAGGCTGAAATCAAGTTCTGCCCTAGCCAAGAGGCTTGGAAATGAGGGAGTGGCTGAAATTAGAGATGCGTTAGTACAGAAGTTTCAGGTGGTAGCAAGGACAGAGTGGGGGCAGCCCACGGATAAAGGTCCCTTGCTCAGCCCTGGGGTAATTGCAAGCAGATGGCACTGGCGGGGGGGAATAGCAAAGAAACCTGATGCCAGGTGAGCGTTGCAGCACCTGGAATTGGTAACAAGAGGTAATAAAGCTGGCTGCCCAGAGGAGGTGGGGCTCAGTTAGTCAGGGCGCTGGAGGTGCACAAGTGAGGAGAAGTTTGGGGGCAGTTCTGGTATGTTGTTTCAGCTTTGGGGGAGAGAAGCCTCTGCAGAAGCCTGAGAAGGACCATGAAGGGTTCATCACTGAAGGCTGAGTGATTTGAATGGGGAAAACTCAGGAATTGAAGGTGTGCTTTGCTTGGATGTCTTTTGGTGGTGGTTGTGGCTGGAGATGAAGATAGCTCTTCCAGCCCTTGTTCCTCCCCTCTCCCTCAATCATGCAGTTGGATTGCAGTAGAGGACTGAGTTACAACAGCCCTGTAAGCAGGGGCAAGCTGGTGTGTGGGGGATGAGGGCTGCAGCGAGCTGTGCTGGTTGGTGTCCTGGGCAGGGGTACCCCAGCCTCAGGGAGGGCTCTGGCTTGTTCCACCTGGCTTGCAGCCCTTTGAGGACCTCCCCTCTAACCATAAGGATTAGAAGCATCTCATCTTCTTCAGTTGATTTAGAAAGCGAGGTTAAGCACAGTGCCTAAGACTCCAGGACCTGAGGGTACACAGTTTCCTGAATTTGTAAAATCATGACTTGGCAAAACCATGTTAGCTGCAGATCTGTTCATGCTCTTAACCTGTATTTCTCCTAAGCCAATTAGGCTGAGTTTCTGGCAAGGGCAATGATGGCTGGACACACTCTTTTGAACCAATAACGTAGGTGGCTGGAGTAGACGAGTGGCCTGCTAATGAGGGAATGGCTGCCTGCTAGCGATGCATAGCTAATGACCCCTGTCTCCAGCAGTCCACAGCCAGGCGGAACAAAAAAATCTATTTCCACCAAGTGCTTCATTACCATGCAGCTACACTCAAATGAACAGCCCAATTTGGTGGAGAGAGGGGAGGGCAATGTGACTGGGACGTGGCTTTTTGGGAAAGAAGTAGCATGTTTGCCCTGCATTGCCCTGGATAAGCATCTCTGCCTCTTTGAGCGTTACTGTTCTTTCCTCTCCCCGCCTTTGCAATAGTGCTGCTCCGAGGTTTGTGTTGGGAGTGAAATGGGTTGTGATACATGCTGCAGGTTATGGTGGAGAGGAGGAATGTCAAGATCTCGAGGTTTTAGTGCCACAGTTTGGAGATGCCTGCCTGGTTAGCGTCTGTCGTGGTTTAACCCGGCTGGCAACTCAGCACCACGCAGCCGCTCGCTTACTCCCCCCTCCCTCAGTGGGATGGGGGAGAGAATCGGAAAGAAAATAAAAGGTTAGAGCCGAGGGCTGAGATAAAGACAGCTTAATAAGAGAAAATAATAATAATAATGAGGATGATAACAGAATATACAGAATATACAAAACAAATGAGGCACAATGCAATTGCTCACCACCCGCCGACCGATGCCCAGCCCGTCCCGAGCCGCGAGCAGTCTCCCCGCGACCGACCGAACTAACCCCCCCCGAGCATGACGTTATATGGTATGGAATAGCCCTTTGGTCAGTTTGGGTTAGCTGTCCTAGCTGTGCTGTACTCCCAGCTTGTTATGCACCTGGACGAGCAGAAGAAGCTCAAAAAGTCCTTGAGTAGTCTGAGCACTACTTGGCAACAGCTGAAAACATCAGTGTGTTATCAACATTCTTCTGGTACTAAATCCAAAACACAGCACTATGCTAGCTACTATGAAGAAAATTAACTCTATCCCAGCCGAAACCAGGACAAGGGGCTAATACCCTTCTGGGTTTGGTCAGGGGGCTCTGGGAAGCAGGCCAGCCCCAAGATAAAAGGTTTGTAGTCCCTGTGAAACACGGAGGTTTCTCCAGGATTGGTCCTTGTCTGTTGAAACCAGCATCAAAGATGCAGGCAGGTCTGGGCTCTGATTCCTGGGCTGGGCCCTGGCCTTTGCTGCATCTCTGCGCTGGGAGGAGGAGAGCAGCCAGGAGGAGTGCATGCCTCCGGAGCTGGCTGGTCCGGTGTAGTGGAGGCAATTGGCAGCACTGGTATAAGCAGCCCAGCTCTGAGTCCCCGTATGCGAAAGCTCAGGCATGCTAGAGGCCGTGTCAGCTCTGGAAAGGGCTAGGCTTGCTGTGGGCTTCCCAGTTTCCCAGTGTGTGATGTTGGGGGGGTGGGGGTAGGTGGGCAGGGTAGAAAAATCTGCTGAAAGATTTCTTCCTTTCAACAGATTAAACTCTTCTTGCAGAGCTCCTGTGCGTCTCCCCTCCCACTTGAAATTATAAATACCTTTTTCAGTGAGTTAGTGAAAAATTCAAGCTTTCTACTATAAAGACCCCATCTTCTAACCAGGCCCTGTGAGATCTACGCGTGTCAGTTGATTTAGCCTCATTGGACTGCTGTGGTTAGTTAAATGCATTGAGATGCTGCCAAGATGCTAAAGAAATATAAATGATTGCTGTTGGGCTAATTTATTACTATTTAGCAGAGAACAAATACATTTTTAAAGGGATAATGGCAAATTAAAAATCCTATTAAGTAAATTTGGTTACCTAGTACTTATAACAACTTGGGCTTAGATCCCACAGACACTTAGATGCATGCAAAACTTTACTCAAGCGTGCAGGCCCAAGAAATCTTAAATCTCTGTGGAATCAAGAACATGGCTATTAAATGTAAAATAATTAAAAATAAAAAAACTCCCACAAAATTAGTCTTTTGCTCTTGGTACCAATAGTCTCCTCCTGAATCTCTCTCTCTGCATTTGCTTGGAAAATGAAAATCAATGAGATCAGTTTTACTTCTGTTTCTAGTCAGCGTCAAATCGGTGACCTCAAGGCGGTGCAGGTTTTGCAGGAGTGTGGTATTGATCCTGGCTCTGAGCTGCAGCGCTTGACATCTTGACTCTGGGGTTCTGCAGGATGCGATGCTGTGCCCCCAGTTCCGTGAAGAGTGTGGAAGCTGGATGGATTTGGAGAGCTAGCTGGCTGCCGTCTGGTGCGGGTGGTCTGCGCCAGGGGCAGCCCAAAGCAGGATTCACTACTGAAACATTATTCTGAAAGCTTTTTTTCTTTGGCTGCTGGATAGACACAGTCAACCTTCTTCAGGTTCTTCTTGCTTTCCACACCTGTGCAGCAGTGACAGCTCATGGACTGTTCTGCTCCATGCAATTCTCACCCTGCCTTTGAACGAACCACAAACACCCAGTTAAGGCTCCAAGAATTAGCAGAAATCAGTTTTCCTTTTCTTCAAGTTCTAGTCTGTATTATAAGTTAAAGCAATAATCTTTCTGTGCTCCTTGGTCAGAGGAGCATCTGGCATTTATTTATTTTGCTGGCTACGGTTTTTTGTGTGTTCTGGTGCAGATAGCGGAATGCCCTCTTACCAGTACAGCTTGCTAATTTGGTTGCGTGCAGACTGCTGCTTGGCATGGGGTAAGTGTCTTGGAGGTGGCCCTGGCTGCAAAGGACTCACATGAGTGAGGGGTGTTGTTGCAGGGAGAAGTACCAGAAATCAGCCGTGGTGCTTCTGCACAAGTCTGGGCAGATGTGAGCAGCGCAGAGCCAGAATGAAGCCTCAGTTCATCAGCTGAAACACTGCTGGGGTCATTAACCCTTAAACAGTGAGCACACACTGTAGGGTTTTGAGCAGGGATGTATGCCTGTGGTGTTTTGTTGTGAAGATGGCTCGAGAAGGTCCTACATGGCTCCCTTGGTTACACTGATGGAGCTGTTTACGAGGCTTCACTCTACGTCTCATCACTGAAATGGTCTGGTTGTAAAATGTGGGTCCTGATAGCTGTGCCAGCACAGCAGAGGTGTGCCAGCACAGCAGAGGTGTGCTGGCACATCGTGAACTGTGCTGTGAGAGCAGGAGTGAGCTGCTGGAGGGGCTGGATGAAAAATGGAGGTTGTGGGGGGAATTTTAGCAGGCTTTGCACAGCTGAAAGCAGTATGCTGTGGACCTCTGCTGAGATCCAGCTTTTAGGTGAGCTCTGGCCTGAAAACAAAATGTGTAGAGCCGTCCTTATTTCCATCGCTTGGAAAATGGAATTGTGGTGGCAGTGTGAATAAACTCTCACCCCAAATGGTCGTTTACCACAGGGATGGGTTCTCATCGTGGTCACCAGCGCTTTGCTTTTCTCCACACAAGCCTCATCCCTTGCAGATCTTGGTGCTTGCTGGAGTCTTCCCTCTCCTGGTCTCACTGCATCTGTCAATCCAAGCGACAGTCTGCAGCAAGGTCTGCCCTGCCCACACAGCGTGTGGGGGCCGCTCCCCTAAGACCGGTCGTTACTTGCTCTTCATTAGCAGTTGACTTGCTGAGGAAGGCCCACAGGCAGGCCAGAGGCAATTCTTGCTCCAGGCACCCACTGGTTTGTGCCTGCTCTGTCCATATTTCAGATTTGAGATGTTAGTGAGTCCTGTGCATGTTCTTGTTGGAAATGACATGTGCTATAATTCCTGTAGCAAAAAATATACTTGTGAAAGCGTTCCTCGGGAAAAGCAGTGAGTTCAGATGACTGCATTCAGAAATCCTTCCTCACTATTTGTACACTGACTTCTATTTATGTGAAAGTACAGCTTTTGTGAGCAACCTAAATTTGAGCCAAGTTGGGCAAAGGGTTTTTTCAGCAAAGAGATAAAATTTTGGTAGTCAAAATACTTTGTTTTGGATGTACAAAGTAGTTCTAAATTACTTTTTTGACCAGGTTTCCCTGGAGCTAATCTTCTCTCTTGAATATGATGTGCTTTAGACCAACACTTGGATGCTTTCGTACAGAAGCAGTGTTTGTCGGTTGGGGCCAGCCTAAAGCGCTGGGAAGGGAAGGGAACTGGGCTCATTCAGCAGTTGACGATTCATAGAGCTGTGCCTTTATCACTCTTGGGTGCCAACTGGTCTCTGCCTTCCAATTCACCAGCAGTGGTCATCCAGGCGAGAAAGGGAAACCACATGAAGTGACCCACTGCAGAGCATGATCAACTACTGAAAAACAGGGGTACTGGCCCCGGCTTCCGCAGTGTGATGCTTAGCTAACTGCAAGGATGCTGGGTGGCCCATCATGGTCTGTCTGACTGTCCTTCAAATTGTGATGCACTGTGATTGAATTTGATAAAAATCAAACCAGGAGATATTTTGATGTGAAAGTAATCCCTTCCTGTGAAAGGGGACCCCTCTTTCTATTTTTAGTCTGCAAAGAGTGCTATCACAAGCTGCTTTGTGACTTGCAGTGCGCTTTTATAGTGGTAGATACACTGGGCAAATATTCTTCAAAACAGGCTTTTTATCTTCTCTGCCACAGGCAAGTGTTAGCCTCAGTTTTCAGGAGAGCAGAGAGAACTCTTCTGGGGAAAGCAGGACCCTGTTGACGTATCCGTGTCCTTGGCAGGCTTGCAGGGTGGGCTGCTCTCTGGGATGCAAAGCAGGGCGGATGTGAGTCATGCCTTGCCCTTGTCATTCCCTTGTTTCCTGAGCCGCGCTCGCTCGTCGTTCTGAGCGCAGGATGTGGCTGGCTTTATTTGGAATGTTACAAGCATCCCTGTCTGAGTTAATTGACCAAGACAAATTTTGTTAAAAAACCTTGACATTAATAATGAGAAATAAGAGCTGGGAGGTAAAACACATGCTCTCTAGAGATGCATTAGCAGTACCCCCACCCTTCCAGACTCCTCCTGAGGTAGTATGGCAGGGAGCTTAGGTCAGTTAGTTTTAAAATTAACTTCCAGTCCTCAAGGCAGCCTTTAAATAGAGTATTTGAGCTGTGACTATCACTAGTCTTTTTAGGCTGCATAAGGGTGTGACTCAAGGAGGGATGGGAGAGCACAGATCCAGAGAAATCCGTAAGTGCTGGTGACTGGTCTCATGACAGACCCTAGGCAGATCCTTCATCTCAAACCCCTGGGCCCTGCAAATTGAGCTGGGATATGATGCACTAGTTAGCACCAGTAGTGGGGATATTCCGTTCCTCCAAGGGACAGTCTCCACATGCTGCTACGCTGCCTTTTGCAGCCCTAATCTGTCAAGGTCTTGCTGTGATAATGCAATCCAAATGGATGTCGTTCCTTGGGCGCTGGTTGGCTGATGTAGCTGTGCAGAATGCTCAACCTTGCATGTGTGTAGAGGGACCGGGTGATGTTGCTTTGGGCACCAAACATGCACCAAGACAGTCCGTCCGCGAGGTGCAGAGCTGTTCCCTTCTCTTGGAGCAGTGGGTTGAGCCCAGGAGGCACACAGGTTCCTTGCACAAAAGCAAAAGATAATTTTAAGGGGACAAAATTCCTCAGATACAGGGGGGAAAAAAAAAAGGCCCAGACACCCTGCAAGCCTGGTTGAGCAAGGTGAGGCTGCTGAAAACACACCTCCTTGGCTGTTGTAGTGATGTGACAGTCTTAAGCTGCAGTGACACGGTCTTTCCCATGTCAAAGCATGGCAATGTTAATGTGCCTCTTCACCTTCCCTTTACTGCCAGTGGGGAGGAGTCTCCATCAGCACTATGGCTGCTGTGGTGCAAATCACGTAATATATTTCTCCAAAGCAGCAAAGTTATCCCCCTTCTTTGCTTCCAGAGCCAGGTAGAAATTAGTGATCCTGAGGGCATCAGGACAGCAGTGAAAGGAATATCTCTATTTTTTTTCTGGAAACAGGCAGAAGCTCAATGCTCGGGATGGCTCCTGTCCAAAGTTACAGTGCTGTCCTGGTCTCTCTTGGGACGCTGTGCTCCCTTGCCTTCTCCTGTTGACGTGGGTCTTGCAGGCGATCCATCAGCCTGCATCTTTTCTGAAGTGGCGGGATTGCAGCCGTACATCTCTGATCGATACCGCCCAACCTTGACATGGAATCAGTCACTCGTAGCCAGCTCATTACTGCTGGCTAACCGTTTGCCTGCAGCAGCCCCTTAATAGCCTTTCCCGGCTGCTGCCGAGTCACAACAGGAGTGTTTAGCAGTCTTATTTACATGCAGCATTTCACCAGTCTCTCCTTCCCCTTGCTCACAGCTTGCCATCTGCTCCGGAGCCTCGGAGGAGACGGAGGTTGCGAAGCAGGGACTGGTGCATCGTGCCTGTGTGTTGTCTCTATGGCGACTGAGTGCCCTTCCCTCTGGTGGCTGGGGGGGCTGGTCCCAGGTCTGCCCATTTTAGGCCTTCCCTGCTAAAAACCTTTCTTTTTCCAGAAGATTTTACCATTGTGCTTTGCTTTTATTCTGGCTTTGAAGCTGATTTTAGTTACAGTGGTTTTAATCCACTGTGTGTTTCAGTCTTCTCATCTCTGTTTACACTCTCCAAGGGGTGGGGAAGGCTCAGGATGCTCTTCCTAGAGAGCAGCTTTAAAATGGCAATTTATTATTTATAAATTGGGGGATGGATGAGGTCTGGGAATGGAGTTCCTGCGAGTCTATTAGCTGGGCAGGTTGTGCCCTGTGTCACTGCCAAGATGCTTTCCTTTATATCAGCAGCAAAGTCTTAGACTTGACTCCTGACCTTGGTCATGAGCCATTAATGATCTCTGAAGGAAGAAATACACTGACACATGCACATTGGGGGATATTTGGTACATCTGCTAGCTTGCCAGTGATTTACAGGAGCAAACTCTGAGTACAGGGGTGTTTTAAATGGGTTCTACTTAAACTGAAGTCCAAGTTTCAGCCTTGGCTTCTGATTTTCATGAGAAGAAACAATTTCACACTTGGGACTGAGGATGTGGATGATGGTGAGAAATGATGTGTGTGTGTGCAGGCAGCAGGGCTGGAGAAGCAGCTGGCCTGGGTGGGGAGGACAGCCAGAACTGAATGGCGGAGAACGGGAAAAGGCAGTGGCACTGGAAATGAGGGGAGGTGGCATTTGAGGCAAGTGTTGTTGGTTATGTGGCACTACCGAGGACCTCTCCTCCTCTTGCTGAGGTCACCCTCCTCTTCCTCCTCGTGCACTGCATGCACAGAACTGAGATGCAGCCCTGCCCTCGAGCTCCGACATCAGTGTTGCAGGTCAACTGTTGTATATGCCACCCCTGCCGAATAAAAGTGATGTTTTTGTGAATCCTAACTAGTTCACTAAATTACTTCAAGTGATTATCCTGTTTCTTTCCTGACGAGGGAAGATCTTATTTAACTATATAGAGGGTGAAACTTTAGTCTTAGACATTTGGGGAGGAACCAGCGGTGCTGCAGAATGAATTGTGTTAAAGGTATCTTTACTCTGCTGTGAAAGATGGGAAGGCTTGCTCCAGGAAGCTTATGGGCAAGGAATGTTTTCTAATCTCGCATATAGAATCACTGTCTTAGGGCCTCAGTTTGTTTTCAGCGCTTTAATTTCCTTATTCCAGTGCAAGCAGTGTTTTGAGTATTGAGGTGCACTGTCTACTGCATTTAATGCCAGGGAGGGAAAGGCCCCTTTGCCTAGAGCTTGAGCTTGGTGGAGATTTGAGATTGGAGAAGGCTGGCAGCTAAATGTTTTCTTTGTTATCAGGGCCTGTGGTCAAGCAGCTGGCGGACTGGGAGCTTGACCTTCATAAGGGATCAGGACCTAAAGACTTTTTGTCCCCTGCAGTGTGGGGCAGCCCTCGCCATCGGCACCTCTGACGCACCACTGCGCTCTGTGTGCACACCGTGGAGAAGAGGTCCCTTACTCGGTGAATTGAAGTTTTCATTGCCATGCCTTTCCACACAGAGGTGGATACAGTGTTCCTGGGAAAGCTGGGTCTCTTGGCATGTTTGACAGAATACCACCAGCCTCTCGGGATAGGGCTGAACCTTACTGCTTGCCTTAGTACTGAGACCAGGCTTGCACAGCTGCAGGGTGTGTGTTCCCCCAGCTATCCCAGCAGCCTGCCTTGGCAGACCCTGTGAAGGTATTAATGCTCCCACCAAGGGAGAGGCTGCAGCGTGGAGCTGCACCGTGTGTTAGTTTACAGGATTACAGAGAGGGATTATGGAGGGGAGACTCTGAATGCTGAAAGCACGGGAGCACTTCAGTCAGCATTTGTGCTTCTTTCCATGGCAGTCACTGAAGTATGAGGCACGGTCCTAGGAGATTAGGCTCAGCATAGTGCCATGCACATACTTTGGTCCTCTTCTGGTACTTGTTTTCTGTGCCCTGAAGGGGCATGGCTCTTCAGTTCATCTGGAAGTTCTGTCTCACATCCTTCTCACCTGGAAGACTCTGGCCTCACATCAGTTCCTAAGGAAGGAGAGTTTTGTGTTTCAGGGTAAGATTTGTAGGCCTCCATTCCTCCTCTTGATTTCAAGAGCTGAATATATGGTTTCACAAGAGAGCATTTTGTGCTAGGTTTTTGTGTACAAATGTAGAGACTTGGAGGACAAAGTCTTTGCAAACCAACTTTTATGCAGCAAAGACTGTCTGCAATGCAACCAAAGGTATTTATTGTAAGTATTTCTATTTGCAAAAAGACTGTCCTGTCCCCCCGTCCCCCCATCCACCCCCCCGGTTGGAACTGGAAAGCAGATTAATTTTCTTTTATGTGAGAAAAGTTGGAGCTTCTCTGTGAAGTAAAAATAGATCATTTTGACTTGTTGCATAACTTCCTGGATTTTGTTTCCTTTGGAAAAGTTATTAGGAAAATAAAACACTCCCTTCTGGCTGGCATGAAGATGAGAGGGCTGGGCTGGGTGGAGAGAAGGCCAGGCTAACAAATAGTCTCGCTTCCCAGGACGCCAGCTGGAGGTTGGTATGTTCTGGGAATACCAACAACTTGGTTGGTGGGCAGGTAATGGGTGAAGGAGGTGGGCATATATATATATATATGTATATATTTATTCCAGAGTCAGAAATTTAACCACCAAGTTGTTAGGCTTCTAATCTTTGTGGTCCCAGCAGCTGGGATGGTCCATCCTATCTGCAGGCTGGGTGCTCTGGAGTGAGTAGGGCTTACTCCAGTGCTATGTTATCTATGCTGGTGTACAGTGTTCATCCTCTGTCTGAGGCTGGGAAGATCTGTGCAGCCCTGGTAGTGCAGGGTGATACACGACATCAAGGTCTGAGCAGCTGTCTGGTCCATCTCCTTCTCAGCCAGACCTCAGCCCCCTCCGTTGCAGTAATCCAGATGCAATCAATCTGGCCCTTTCAAATATTTATGAATCATTGATGGATTTTTTTGAAGTTTGAAGTTGTAGCTTTCACGGAATTTGGTTTGATTAGCTGGAAAGTCAATATTTTCACTGCGCTGTATCTGAGCTGCATTAATTCCAGCCCAGGCACCAGCAATAACAGCACTGCAGTGCTAATGGCTCTCTGCCTGCGATGGCTGGCATTTAGGTAGTCTGGGATGAGCTTGGAGCATGTGGAGGAACCTTAGAGAGATGATAATAAAGCAGTACAGCTCATGGTGAAAATTGGCAGAGGCAGGTAAAGAAAAGGCTTATAGCAATGTTTGGGAATCTGTGAGATGAGGCATTGAGGCTGCCTTTCTTGATAAGTCATCTCTTCCAGCACATCCAACCAAGGCGGCTTGCTTTTTACCACAACTCCAATTAACTTGTCTTAAAAGAATAAGGCACCTTGAGCAGAGTGAATCAGAACCTCATGGGACCAGACCTTTATTCTTTTTAGCTGATGCAAATGGGAAATTGATAGGTGAGCAAAGTTATCCTTGTCTTTATGGATGAGGGACCTAAGCCATAGCAGGATTGTATGAGCTCAGCAGAGGCACAAACACCGTGCTTCCCATGGGCAGGCGGGTGTTCAGCCATCCCCGGGAAAGCAGGGCTCCATCATGCATAATGGTGACATGAGAAGGCAAACGCCATTGCTCCAAACGTCCCCCCTTTCCTTTTTCCTCCCTCAGCTTTATGTGCTGAGCATGACATCATATGGTACGGAA
This sequence comes from Egretta garzetta, assembly GCF_000687185.1. Lineage (NCBI taxonomy): Eukaryota > Metazoa > Chordata > Aves > Pelecaniformes > Ardeidae > Egretta > Egretta garzetta. Next base: position 2,909,231 of record NW_009260435.1, on the reverse strand, counting down.
TACCCCTGGGGTCAGTTGGGGTCAGCTGTCCCAGCTATGCCCCCTCCCAACTTCTTGTGCACCCCCAGCCTCTTGCTGGGGGGGTAGGGTGGGAAGCAGAAAAGGCCTTGGCTCTGTGTAAGCCCTGCTCAGCAGTAATTAAAATATCCCTGTATGATCAACACAGTTTTCAGCACAAATTAAAAACATAGCCCCATCCCAGCTACTAAGAAGAAATTTAAGTCTATCCCAGCTAAAACCAGCATGTTCTCCACCCCTTATCCATACCATTTGTCATACTCAGGTCCCATGCTATTGAATACATCCTCATTAACCGCTCCCCCCCTTCCCATCATTTGATATAATACACAGGTATCGTGCTTCTTGCATGCTGCAGGGCTGTCGTATTGCTGCGGTCTGGCTGAGGTGTTGAAAGGCGTGAATAACTGTGGCTGCGGCCCTGTTCTCAGCCTGGGATGAGCTGAGATCCTGGCATTAATAGTGTGGATCACAGGTGCTCTGACATGGTAGCTTAAAGGCAGCAAGAGGTACAAGGAAGCATAAGCTAAGAACTGAACTGACGGTGCCAGTAGCAGCACTAACCCCCAGCTTCCAGAACTCAGTGCGATTTTTGAGGTGAATTTACATAGACTGTAACTTCCATTCGGCTCCCAGTGTGGTCCCTTTGCTGTGAGCTGATCTTGTCTAACTTCTAGGATGCCCTTGTGGCATTGGCATCCGTGTGAATGACAGAAGCGATGACAGTCCCGTTTTAAACTTTGCAGGCTTTTCGGCAGTGTTAAGCGTGCGGTAATGATGCCCAAGCTCCTTGGAAGCAGGCAGTGCAATGGCAGGCTGCCGAGCCTCACCTGGCTGCTCCAAGGTTGTCGGATGCTGTGAGGCTCTGAGTGTGGAGGCACGGGTATAGATGTACGTGCATAGCCCATCCTTCAGGAGAGAAACCACAGTAAGTATCGGTGAGAGAGATGGCAGATCCTCACAGATTTATGCTGATCATAGAGGTGCTAATGCCTTGCTTTTATGGCTTGATCTTGCTCCTGTCTTTTGTGGTGGCTAATAAATACAAGCCAGTTTATCTTCGTCTTTGGCTCTTCCTGTGACCTCTCTTTAAATTTGGTCAAGTTCCTGATGCATAGATTGACTTGCCCCTCACCACCTCCCTGCCCTGGGATGACCTGGAGTCTCA
>NW_009260435.1:2897189-2908033 GCF_000687185.1 Egretta garzetta | reverse complement strand
TGCAATGCTTTATTTCATAATTTATTCTGGAGGGATAAGACTGCATTCAATCATGCTCCACAGGGTGCTAAAAGCTCGTGGTCTGGGTGATGCTCCGTGTAATCTGCCTTGTCAATACCCATCGCTCACATCCACAGCAGTGAAGAAGGTTTTGCCAACTGACTGGGTGCTTCTGAACCTGACGTACAGTGCTGACTCCCTTTCCCTTGCCTGGCTCTCCTGCTTTCATTTCAAGCAGTTGCTTCCCATTCTGGGTTCTCGGAGCATGTGGCAAAAATGTCCTGTATTCACCCCCAGGACATGTACACACAGGGAAGCATGGCACAAGGATTCCCTCATTACATGTGAGGGAAGTGTCTTCTTGCAAAGGCAGCTGTGGGGGGCACTGCCATCTAGTCCCCCGCCTTAGCTGTTGGATCATGTTCCCATTAGTCACCTCCACAGGAGCCAAATCAATCCATTGCTACTTCACAGTCTTCCCTGCAATTAGCTGCCAAAAGCAACTCTTTTAAGGGAAAGAAATGTCACTTATTTGGAAACTCTGCTTTCTTACTCTGGCAGTGAATGAACTTACCTGGAACATCAGAGTTCCCAGGGCCGCAAGGTCAGTTCCCTACCAGCTCATGCTAAGATAAACCAAATGCATGGTCAGAGGGGAAAGCCCAAAGATCATGCGGAGAATGGCTGCAAGTGTCTCTTCCCTGCAGGCTAGAAATGTAGCTCATTGCAGGGGCTTGGCCATGGCTTTCTGTAAAAAGTGCCATGTCTGGACATGTTGGCTCATTATTTTTGCAGGGCATCTGTGCTTTGTTTGCTTCCAGTGGCAAACTCAACTGGAGATGGGAAGTCCTTGTCTTGCAGAGACTACAGGTTAAAATTGTGTGAGATGTAGCAGGGGAAGAGGAAGATCGCTTGACAGCGGAATCGGGTATAGCTGGCTATGGGAAGGGCTCGAGAAGGCAGTCGGGACAACTTTATGAAACATGTATGGTGTGCACAGCAGTCAGATCTAGTACGTGCTTGGCTGTCATCATTAGCATGATGTGCTGCTGGCACAGGAACACCTTCCCTGCTGAAAGCAGTTCTCAGAAGAGGCAGTGAATGTGCCAGTTGCAACGAGGTGACAGTGATGCAGTAGATAAAGAGCAGCCTGGGAGTGGGAATTCGTGTTTTCTGATGCTGTTCAGGGCCCTTTGAGCTTAATATTGATTCTGTTTGCAAGCTGCTTTGAAAAGGATGGTCTGAGTACATGCTTGCCTAACACAACATGCTGCTAGTCTGTCTTGGACCCTCGACGCTACTGTCAGAGGGTCAAGAACAAGAGGCCCCAGACCCCTTGCAGCATCAGTAGCCCTTGATATGCAAGAGTGATGAAGCAATAGTCCCTGAAAATGTGTTCTTAGTATTTGGACACTTGTTCTTGGACAGCTGATTATTCCTGCCTGAGAAAAAAGCCAGGCCCTGGTATTGGCCTGAAAAGAAAAAGGAAGATATCAAGATCTTCTAATCCTGTCTTCTAAAAGTACCTGCAGTTCTTCCCACCTTCAGGCTGCCTGCAAATTTAATACGTTTCCTTTTTGCTCCACCATCCAGGTCAGTAGTGAAAGCCCCAAAGAGACTTGGTGCATAACAGACACCTACGAAATCCTGTTTATCAACATGTTCTTCCCTTGTAGCAGAGACGACCACTGGTATCTGCCCTCTGCATATGGCCATCTCATAGCTGCCCTGTCATAGTTTCTTTTAAGACCCTATTCCCCTTGCTTAGGGGAACGGCAGTGTCAAAAGCCTTGCTAGAGCTGAGGTATTTGACAGGTAGTGCTCTCTGCTGAAAGCCTGTTATGGTGTTAGAGGAGGAAGATAGATTGGCTTGATGTGATTTGCTCTTGACAAATCCATATTGGCTGCAACTCATCTTCTTGTCATCCCATTGATTTTTGGAGGGCTTGGAATTGGGTCCTTGGGGAACAGGGCAGTGCACGTGAAGGTACAAGAGCTAGTATCTGCAGTACGTACATTGTGGTGTTGGCCACTGGCACTGAAGCGTCTCTCCTGGACCCCAAGTTGCTCCTTGCTCCTTAGCACCAAAGTGGCCATGGGGCGGTTATCTGTGTGCCCTTGGTGGTGGTTTGTCACACCCTAGTGGCTAGATGGCACAGTGGCCATGGATGTGGTGCTGCTGCAGGTTTCGGGGGACTCAATTTTCTCTCCTCCTCTGGAAGCTTTTGACCTGTGATCCAGTGGCCTGGGGTTCAGTCCCCCCTTGCTCACAATATGCCTGGTTGCCATCCTTCCAGGCACTGACAGCATTCAACCCCAAATCTTCCCACCATACAGCGGCCCTTGGGATGTTGACCAGCTGCACTGAGCGGAGGGTGAGCTGGTTTATGTTTCTGTAGCACCGTTTTTTTCTCCTGTGTTAAAAAGGATGATGCTTTTTTCCCCCCCGTCTCTCATTAAGAGGCTTGGCTAGGGAAATGCAGGATGAGATGAGATTTCCCTGGTCCCTGTCCTCTGAGCTCCCATCAAAGATGTGAGTCACTTTCTGGCACTGTAATGACCATGCCAGCAATAAAGGCCCTGTGGAGTCAGCACCAGTTCCTGCCCACTTGGAGGAAGGTTTGGCTAAGTAGTTAGTTACTTACTCTTCTGTGGCTGCTATGGGATCATTAGGGCTCAGCATCTTTACTGATGGGTCTTGCAGTCAGCACCTGGCTAATGAGCCCAAAGCTGGGGCAGAGCAAGCTTATTGCATACTTCCCTAACGTGTGTTGTGGGTTGGAGGCCAGATGGGTTTGTGGCTTGAGCCAATTCCCTCCTGCTTAGAGGAAATGGGTGGAGGGAGGTTGCCACCGTCCTGAAGAAGACACATCATGCTGTGGATGCAGGCTGAGCTGCTTTGACTCACCGATAGACACAAATACTTTGTCACAAGCTCCTTGGTGGCTGTTTCTCTTTTAGAGCTCCCAGAGCTATGGGGGTGATGAGTGCCTAAGGAAGCACTCATGGCTCAGTTGTGAGACTGCTTTTGCACTCTCAGTAATCGAGTCTGAAATCGTAGGGCTGCTAACGCATTAGTGCTAGCATCGAGCTGCCCCAGAGGGAACGCTGGGCAGATGGAAACCTTTGTCTGTCTTGTGAGGGGAAGCAGGGGATCATACAGCGAACCATGCTCGGGTCTCTTGGCTGCTAGTCTCATCCCTGTCCTGCTGGAGGATAGTCTGCCATACTGAGAGTAGGCTGCTGCTCCCCAGGCAGATGTCTGGGTGCTCATATTCAGGCCTGCAAGCAGCAGAAGCTATTCTTGGGCCTTTAAAATACAGAAATAACCAGTGCTGTGAAAAGTCTGCTTCAAATTCCCATCAGCGTACCAGAAGAAAACTGCTGAGTTTATGCCCTTTCCCGTATGGAAGCAGTGAGCATGTTTTCTGCTTACAGATGTTAAGGAAGTCAATGCTGCTGCGATCCCATGTTGTCTTCCTCGCAGAGCTTTTATCTCACCTTTGTCTTGTGCAAAGGATGTAGCTGAATTCTGATTTCCTACTAATGGGACTCTTGTGCCCTTGCCCTTGCCCTCCTCCTCTTCTCACTTTGATCATGTATCTTTAAATATCCATTTCCAAAGTGTCTCAGTAGCATCTGGAGTGGATGGAGGAGAATATATTTGAACCCAAAAGCTAAAGACAGGTTTTTCTCAGCAGTTTCTTTGCTTGTTCACAACATGTCTGTCAAAATTCTTGTGTGGTGCTGGGTGAGATTCCCATGGAAGGGATCTGCTGAAGGCTTGAGGGTCTGAACCTGATGCCTGGTGCTGGCTCAGGACTGTTGTGGGGAGAGGTTGGAAGGGATGGGGACACTTGTACATGACACTCATGACAGCTGATGAGTGGTACCTGGTGGTGGCTGTGCCATACTCAACATCTGGCTGTGCTTTACCAAGCCGGGCTTTTCCAGGTTGCAAAGCAGTGGAGAGATGCACAAAGCCAACTTTGTCATAGGGCCTTGGTAGCAGGAGGTGTGCTGAGAGGCACTGGGGCCCTTCTCTGAGAGCTGGAAGGGACTGGATCCAGGGGCGTGGGGGCAGCAGGACAGAGGAGAAGGTCATTCCCTCTGTTTGTTAGAGCCTCAGAAATGCAGCTGAAGCTGGGGTGAAACGTCTGGGCTGTCTGTGCTTTGTTTATGCTCTTTCCTACCCATATCTCCAATAAGAAGCAAATCATGCTATTGAATCAGGTATTGGCCTCTCCAGTAGGTAGCACTGGCGGTTCAGATTCCCCTCGAGATGGCTGAGGTGTCCCAGTAGACTTCCTCTGCAGTGGTGCTCAAAAGAAATGTCAGCAGCTTCAGGGTTGCTGAAGCTTCCAGCTGTCCACTCTGGGGTAAAACAGGCCTTTGCAGACGCTCTGTTCCCAGGCTTGCTCTGCTGACACGCTCTTGGTTTTCCTCTCCTCCTTAGCCACCGGAGGGCAGGCAGGAATCCCGCAATTACTAGCCACTGGGGAAGGAAAGCACTGGAATTAAATTAAATTAAAAAGCAATTAATGTTTGCTCTGTTAGATCTGTGGTGGCATTGCTCTTTCCAGTCGCATTCTCTGCCTCTGGCCCCCTCACCACCTGCTCCACTTTGTGGGTTTTACTTTCAGTCGCTTTTCATTTTCACTTGAGCTGGCTGTGAGAGCTGAAGTAGAAGTTCAGATTAAGTTGCAGCTGAGATCTGCTTTGCTGGGGGGATTATGGAGTTGGCTGTGATGTGTTAGCTGCCAGGTAGGGCAGGAGGAGCAAAGCTTTTTAGCAGGCTGTGATCAGACAGAAGCTTCTGCTTTCCAGGGCTGAAAATGCTGTTCTGGGGCCAAATGCTCCCAGGCTCTGGTCTGCACTGGTGTAACCAAGACCACTTCCTTTATGGAACTGGTTGATCCAACCTAAACAGGACAGCTGGGCTGGGCCTTCTGGGCAAGCCCTCTAGAGCCACCAGCACTGGTGGAAGTTCAGGCAGCAACTGGAGAAGAGTAAAGTCTGCTCCCACTGATGCATTTTAGTCTGATGTGGGTCCTAGATGTAGCAGAGAGGAAAAATTGGAGCTTTGAGATGTATCTCAGCTTTTTAAATTGTTTGAGTGAGCTCAAATTCTGTAATTGTTTCCTCCAGGAAGCTCCTTAGCTGTGCCTGTTGTGCGTGTTGAGGAGATGCATCACCTAAGGATTAAAATGCAACCACTGGGAGGCAAAACAGGCCAGGGCCAGCAGGGAGGAGTAGGGCACCATCAAAGGTGCATGCAGCAGGACTGGTCTGAATGCATGGACTCTGTACTGAGTTAAAATAACCAACGTTGAGTGGCTGTTTCTTTCAAAATGTTAAAAATATTCCAGATTCTCCATGAATATGAGAGATGCAACTGCAGTTGCCTAGCATGAGTGTGGATGACTGTCCTCCCTCAGAGCCTTGGTGGGAGCTGTAATACTCACACTGAGCTGATATTTTAAGGACCCTTACAGAGTAAATTGCCATAATCTGTAGTTTGGTAGCTGGGCTGACCCAGCTGGGATGTAAACCAGTGGCTCAGGGTAACCGGCTCCTTCCAGTGACTGAGCATGAACTGACCTCTTGTTCCTTGCTCTCATGTCAGGCAGAAGGTCCAGCCCATGAAGTTGCCTGTATGGAACTGAGACTAAATATTTCAAGACGACTGCCTTATTTCCCAAAGAACCCTCCAGAGGTGAGAGCCTTCCCTGTCCCAGGGTGGAAGGACCCTGCTCTCAGGCTGGGGGAAGGCATCACACTTCCTCCGTCTCCAGAGCTTGCTGGGCTGCAGTATTGCCCTGCCATCATGCTACAGCACTGGGGTTATGTTGCTGCTGCTGTGTAACAAAAGCATGTGATAGCACAGCCATGCTGTACATTCAGTCTGCCCTTTGTACACATCTTTTCATTGCAGCCTGTTGCCAGGTGCTGCTGGCATCTTCTCCCTCCAAGCCCTGGCTGATGGAAGACCCATTTCCATCCTACCACCTGCAGGCCTTTCTTTCCCCTCTGCTCTCGCTTCCCTGAGCTACTCCAGGAGAAATTCAACAAGTCTGCTGTTGCTGGAAGGGCTGCCGTTTTCCGAACTGTAAGCTCCCCACCCCACCTATTCTGAGCTTCCAGAGGCAGAGGCACAGACTTGCTTGCGATGCACTTCCAACTCCGGGACACACACAGCAGAAATGCTGCACAGCTTAGCAGGGGCCAAGGTGATCTCTAAAAGCATCTGTGTGTTGTTGAGATAGAGCTTATCTGTTGGGAGGGAGTGAAGGAGTGAGCAGGCCTGACCTCCAGAGCACAAATGAGACTAAAACCTCATGCCTGAATCCCTCACCTGATATATCAGATCTCCTTCCACCTACACAAACATGAAAAAATCAGTAAATAAGATAGCGAGGTGCTAGGAGGTGCTTTGTAGAAAGGTGATTGTACTAATGGAGAGCAGTAAGAGGGTAGCGTGGTACTGGCAGCCATGAATTACGCTATAAATTGGGTCCTGTGTGATGCTGAGCCACTGTCACAACATATGGCAGCCAGTGTGGGTTGTAAAGTCTGAGCCCCTCAGCGGGTGCCTACTGCCACCCAAAATGGCTCGAAGCCATCTGCTGTGACTACCCCTCCTCCCACCTCCTGCTGTAGTTATGGCCTGAGTGTGGATTTCCTGCTCGTAGACTTCGGGGAGCAGCCGCATCCTTCTCTTATAAGAAGTTGAAAAGCTGTAAACCCTAATGTTTAATGTAAACCTTTATGTCAACAGCATGTTAATGCGTTGGAGATGTTACAGATGCTTCCCGCCCTCCTCAACCGTTTGTTCCCTACTGAAAGGGGTCAGGGGTGCTGCAAGAACAGCAGTCCCAAGAGTTCACATCCAGGCTGAAATTCCTAAAACAAGGGATGTTTATTTAAAATTCCCTTCCATCTAATCTCCACAGATGCTAGTGAGATAACATTTTTTTTGCAGGGTTACTCAGCAACGAAAAAATATTTGGGTCAAGTTGAGCTGTTTACATTCGTCTTGGTTTATCCATCTTGTAGGGAATGACATAAGTTTCTTGTTAAGTTTTTTCCCCTTCATTTTATTTTTATCTTGGTGCTTTGTATAAAAAGTCTTCCATGTGAATCATGGATATTATGATTCCAGTCAAGATGAAGGCCTTGTGACATCTCTTTGTTGTGGTGGTACAAGGGACGAGTAAGCTGGGTTCAGTGCAGTAAGACCAAGCCTAGTGTCCGTCTCCTGCACTTCCTTGGCTTTCTGGTTTTGAATGGAGCGGCCCTGGTTTGTGAACTGGTGATGGTAATAGGAGTAAATTTAAACTCTTTTCTTCTAATGAGATGCCCAGTGGCCCAGGGTTTCACATGCAATTCTCCAGTCTGTGGGTGAAAATGCCCCAAGGGCACAGACCTGTTCTTTACAGGTTTGATTTCATGAACTCTTCACTTTCTGATTCTAAGTGAAGGTGCAAATAACAAAATGCCTTTCAAAAGCCAGTTTCTGCTTTTTGTGTGATCACAAAGTCCTGATAAAGAGACTTATGAAAGATGAGTTATACTGGCCCTGGTCTTGTGGAACGCTTAGTGTTGTCTATGGGGATTCATCCATCCTAAAAAAGCACTAATTGATTGAAGATTGTCCTGTAGCTTTAGAGGAATGTCCCATGCCTATCCCAATATATCGGCCTCTCTGATTTGTGGTCTGTGTCCTGGGGCTCTGTTGGTCATGTTGAATTAAAATGGCTGGAAAGCTGGAAATGATCAGCCATTGCTAAAGGAGACCATCTTGTATGTTAGCCCTCCGTGCTCACCAGCTGGGGAAAGCTCTCCCTTCAGACCTCCTTGGAAGTGCTGCCACTTGAAAAGGATGGAGAAAAAGCCCTGAAGGAACAGACTGGAGACAGATGATGCTGCACCAGCTCCAAGGCAGCGTCAGGCCCAGCTAAATAATCTGAAAGCCTTCTCTGTCATGAAAGCCAAAGGATGTTATCTTTGTACCCAGGGGCCTGCCCTGCGCACAGAGCTCCTGGTGTTGCCACAGGGCTCTGGGCGAGGTGTGGATGGCTGCTTCCAGGAATACCTGCAGCATATCGGCCTCTCTGATTTGTGGTCTGTGTCCTGGGGCTCTGTTGGTCATGTTGAATTAAAATGGCTGGAAAGCTGGAAATGATCAGCCATTGCTAAAGGAGACCATCTTGTATGTTAGCCCTCCGTGCTCACCAGCTGGGGAAAGCTCTCCCTTCAGACCTCCTTGGAAGTGCTGCCACTTGAAAAGGATGGAGAAAAAGCCCTGAAGGAACAGACTGGAGACAGATGATGCTGCACCAGCTCCAAGGCAGCGTCAGGCCCAGCTAAATAATCTGAAAGCCTTCTCTGTCATGAAAGCCAAAGGATGTTATCTTTGTACCCAGGGGCCTGCCCTGCGCACAGAGCTCCTGGTGTTGCCACAGGGCTCTGGGCGAGGTGTGGATGGCTGCTTCCAGGAATACCTGCAGCTGCCGTTGGAGACAAGCGTGGCGCAGGCACATGAATGAAAAGTAGGTCAGCAGTAGGGAGCGGGTCTCTGTGGGCATTAACGTGCTTCTGTGTCTGGCAAACTCAGGGAAAGAAAAAAAAAAAGCTGTTTTTATCCTCTCCTTTCCAATGTCTGCTGTGGAGGGAAGGGGGTCTTCAGGGACAGCAGGACAGATCCTTCTCTGGAGCAAATCTTCGTAGCTCTGTTGATTTAGTTGGCACTTCACTGATTAATACCAGTTGAGAATCCGGGCTGGAGTGTTTTTTATGCTTGTAAATAATTGAACGCCATGTGAATACAATGTTGTAAGGGAGGACAGGAATAAAGCAGAGAGTCTGAAAAATTTTAGGGTTTTTGCAATGAGGCTTTTATGTGGAAACACATTGGCATCTTGGCTGTGAGGCGCTACGGTCGAGTGTGAGGTTTTTTCGTCGTAATTGTAAGGACTGAAGCTGGAGAGCTGTTGAAACTGCGAGAAATGGCAAGCACATGTCAGATGGGGAGGGGGAGAATGCTGCCAGCTCTTTCCCCCTCCATGCTGCCTGACTAGGTTTGATAAATATGCATTATTTTTTAATACTAAAAATTAGTCCTAGTTCTGGCAAGGTGCTAAGTTGACAAACCTGGAGATTAAAGCCTTTGTTATCCAGGGCGAAGCGGCAACAGCACAAGCTTCCCCCAGGTGCTGAGGGACCCAGTTAATGCTCTGCTGTGTTGGTGAACGCCAAGAGATGCGACTTGTGGCGATGGCATTTTGTGGTGTGGACTACAGGCTCCTCTTACATGCTGGCTGCCAAATCGCTGCCCGTAAAAGATGGCTTTTGATGGCAGGGGTTGGTGGGAGCTGATGTTGACCTGTCCCTTCTCACTAGCCTGGGAGCAGATCAGGAGCTCCCAAATTCACTCCTCTCCCATTTGCCCCTGTGTAACACACCTATGACAGCTCCAACCCCTGCTCACAGGGAGATGTGAGGTTAGGAAATCATTTGATGTACTTAAACCCATCTGTGTGTGTGATTCAGGGAGAAGGAACAAGCCAAGCCAGTGGCCCGTGAGCTGGTGGCTGCCCTCAGCTGCGAGGCGAGCGCTCCAGGGAGCCTGGATGGAGGGCTGCTGATACGCAGATGTGAGCTTCAAAGCCTGGAGGCTTCCCAGGAGCTCCTATGGGAAGGGATGAAGCTGTGAGGTCTGTAAGTGGGCCTGCAGACTATGTATAAGATTCCTAGAGCTCTGTTATGCATGAACCGGTTGCCCAGTGGAGAGACGCTGTGTCTGCATTATATCTCCTCACAAAGCAGTGAGGAAGAGTAAAATGCAAATACTTAGAGTTGTTATTCTTTCTAAAGATTAATGCCTGAGTTCCAGAAAGATTCAGGTTTGGTTAGAGCCTGTGGGTTGTTCTTTTTCCCCATCACAGAGTAGAAATGAATGTCCCTAATTTCTTGTCCACCTCCTGAGATCCTGAGCCAGGACAAGGTGAAGGCAGCTGTGCAGCAGCAGGAGCCGCCACTGCTCACGAAGGTGGGAGCTGGCTTTGCCCGCTTGCAGGAGCCACTGCCATGTTGTGTCTCACTGCATGGTGAATTGCTGTGCTTAGCCTCTCAGGGAGGCTTTACAGTCGTCTTTCCTTCATTGCTGTCTTTAACTTGAAACAAAAGTCAGTCAGAAACAAATGCCACCTGTTTGGGGCTGGGTGTGGGGCAATGTAATAGTGGCTGCAGGTGCCTTCCTTGGACCATGGGCACAGCTTAACACCATAAACCATTTTTATCCAGGGCTTGGACTTTTCTCGCTGTAGTATTTATCAGCTATTTACTACGTTGCAAATCCCTTTCTGCTGCAAGATACTTCTGTGTGCTGCCAGATCTATGATCTGCCGGCTTCTGGGTCGGGGGCAGTCTGCACAGAGCCTGCTCGGACCGGGGCCGGCCCCACTCGCTGCCCTCAGCCCTTGCCCAGGAAGGGTTCAGGTGGGAATGGAGTAGCAGGGAGTGTTGAAAGTCAAGATTAAAATGTGTTGGGTGACAGATGCAGCCTGAAATCACATGGATGGATGCCGTTAGGACAGTGCCGCAGTGGGAGATGGCAGGAGTGGGAGGGATGGTGCTCCAGGGGCAGACCCCAGAGCCCTCTGAAGTCCCAGGCGCAGTACGCAGCACTGCTGAGGGTGAGGTGGTTTGCCTGTGTTTTGAGGTGAGATGACACTTTGCCACTGCTCCCTGTAACAGCAGAGTGCATATGGAAAATACCATGTAAAAAAGCAGTGCTGTCCCACCCTGGCAAGTGGCAGGCAGCGACAACTTAGGGGGGTCAA
>NW_009260435.1:2886617-2897178 GCF_000687185.1 Egretta garzetta | reverse complement strand
ATTTAGGGGGCTGCAATCCCCTCCCAGCTTGGCGGACGTGGACTGGCCTGGAGTTTGTCTCAACACTTGCTGCAGGAAGAAAACTAGAACCTGTGGGGAAATGTCAAACAGCAATTGTTAGAGAATATGATGCTGGAAAAAATTTCAACCCTCACCCCACAAATTCATTCCAAAACACGTATTAAAGGTTATCCAGACAACCTTAATACCTCCAGCAATGTGACCTTGAGAAACCACCTAGAGAACAAGAAACTTGCCAGCAGTCTCAAGTTGCTGGCCACAAATGGCACCCATGGACCAATGTGCTTTATTCCTCACCTTGATTTCACTTGACTGTGGTTGCTGTCACCTGAGACTCAACAGGCATCATGTTTGGCTCAGACTTATCGCCCCTTGGGGGGGTCCTGGTGAGGCATCTATGCAGCACTGAAATACTTATTTCATAAATATCCACCAGGGAAACTAAATTTCAGAACAAGCCTGCACTGTGGGGGTACTCCTGAAAGCACATCTGAAGCAAATGTTGAGCTCCCTGAAAAGCATTTTTTTTTTAATTGCGCTGGGACCTAGGGTGCAAAGCTGCCCATTGCAGGAGTGGCTGCCTTCCTCTGGCAGGCAGTGGCTAGGCCCTGGGCTGGAAGGGTGCAATCTGATTTAAATATATGAAAATGGAACTGGGTAACTAAATCATCCCTGTGACATTTCTCAAACTAGCTAAGACCTGACTGCTTCCTAGGGACAGGAGCAAAACAACAGTGGGGTTTCTACAGCTGAAACATTAGTGTTAGGATATTGCCTTCATGGGGAGGGAAAACAAATAGAAAAATGTTAAAACAGCAAGACAGTCACAACTTTCAAACCCTCCTTTGTCACAGCCTCAAGCTTCCCAGAGGTCTGCCCTGCTCGATGAGCTCCCCTGGGGCACATCAGGCTCATCGAGCTGTCACTGGCCCGCACTGGGGACAGGGAGGTAGGACCCATGCAACCTGCTGCTTGCAGCCTGGCTTTGTTAGTAAGAAGCTCTCAGGGGTCCCTGGGCCCCCAGATTATAGTCCCCACAGGAGAGGGGTGGTCTGGTGCCTCCACCCAGTCTGGTCTTATGTTAAAGCATCGAGTTAAAACAGGAGTTGGGCTGCAGGGGATGCTTTGGGCTGACTGCTGACAGTGCCATGGGTGGCCAGGGGGTCAGAGGTCTATCTCCTCGTGCCCTGGCCCATCTCCGAGGCTGAGGCAGCCCATTAGCTGTGGCTTGCTGACTGGAGAGGTGGGGAAAGGGTTGGGAGCTGCAGTAGGAAAGTAAAGCTGTTACTGAAATAGGCCCAAAATGCTCAAGTGGTGACTTTTCCATGCCTGCGTGTTTCAGGGGCACTTGTAATAGCACTATTTAAAAAAAAAAAAAAGGCAAGTGAGATTTCTAATCTATTATTCATTCAGGAAAAATCATTTCAGAGTAAAATAAAATATTTTCCTTCTCCACCTCATTCTTAATATACTCTCTTCTCTCTTTCTTTCTCCCCCGCCTTCCCTCCACCCTGCAGGGCTCCAGGGAACAGTATGTATGAAATTATTTTGTAAAATCCAATAAAAATTTTAATCAGGTCAACATCATTACAGGAGAGGAAACTGATGGAGCTTTCCTGATGCATAAAAAATGTAAAGAAAAAAAGCGATGTAAACATGCAGTTGTAGAAAGAGGTACACAGGGCTGCATGCCCGGACACCATGCGGCGCCGCCTCCTCATCCCATCTCCATGGAGCACAGTCTTGCTTGCAGCCACACACATGCCAAATCGGTGGCTGTTGGCTGACACAGCCAGAGGCATGCACACGTGCCTCATCCCCTTGCACATATACCAAATATACTCCACAGTAGGGAGATACAGGCAAAAGTATTTGGCTAGCACGCTTTAGGAGAATGCCTCTGCCAGTAGATCTTTATAGAGCCTTACACCCGTATGTCCAGATATTGTCTTTAAACAGTGGTTAGTAAAGCAGAGGGACCTGCTAGTTATGTGGCAACTCTTCTTTTTAATCCTTGTCTCTCCGATTACCACGGAGGGAAATAAAAAGCCCTGGCAACACATGGTCATGCTCTGAGGATTTGCATAGTATATTAAGGCTTGCTAAGATCTTATTCCTATCCTGACATTTACAGAAACTGCAGCTGGTGAGGCTCTTCTCCATCTTCCCTCTTTCAGATTAAATGTGAACTTCAAAATCTGCCAGAAGGAGTGAAGGGAGGGCTGGGGAATGTAACTGTCTCACACCGACCTCGGTTCATTACCGCCATCAGAAACATGGAGCTAGGCCAAACGATAGGAGTGATGGATGTCCATGCAGGTCAAAACCCCTACGGGAGAGGAGCAGACATACCAAGCCCTAAAAGTAATATACTGTTGACTCCAAGGGATTTGCAAAAGCCTCCAGGAATGAGACAATCGATGCCTGGAGTGATATATTGTTGCCATTGGATTCCTTGGGAAGAGCGCAGGAGGGGCTGGCGAGGTCAAGGTGGTGATTGGGGCTGACGGGGCCAGCTCTGGAGATGAGCACTGTACTCTGAGGTGCCCACCCATGCGGTGGGAAATGTAAATCCTGGGAGCAACAGAGCTCCTGGTAGAGCTTCTGCACTGCTAGGGCTTCTTCTGTGGAGTATGCTGCTTCCCTTGAGGAAGCTGGGACCAGTGAGGCAACCACAGGTCCTTGTGCTTTTCTAACTCTGCTGGGACATAGAATTGTCCTGGTGGGTTGGGGATATTTTTGTTGTAGCTCAGAGAAAGTGGGGTGGGGGCTTTACCTCTTGGGGATGAGGGTGCCTTGTGTTTTCAAGCTGGAGGCAGGTGAGGTTCAGTGGTAGCTGAGCTGCCCTACAAAAGATGGCTGAATCCTACCCTAGGGCAGGAGGTGTCTGTGGGGACTGCATCCCCAGCCAGGGTCAATCAGTGAGGTTTTTCTAGTGACAGCACTGACTTACACCAGGGTCAGTGTGTGTTGCAATTCATCACCTCAACTGTCCCCTTGGTGGTGGTGCCCGTCTGCATGGTGGTGTCCTGTGCGGCTTGTGGGAACGTGTGGCTGGGCCTGTGAGCTGGAGCCTCTGCTCTCTGCTGGCAGATGGGCTAGGAGTCGAAACATTCAGTGCTTCTGGAAAGAAAAATAAACTCCCAGGCAAGTGCCAACTTGCAGCAACCATTTTGGCAGAATACTGTTGTGTGGGGGGGTGGGGGTAACAGCCTTGTGGTCAATGAGAACATCCATAAGTGAAAAAAGCCCCAGCCCAAGCTATCTGCTCTCGCACCCCCTCGCAGCCTGCCCAGCAGCGTCCAGGCTCGTGCCTTCGCCTCCCCCAGCTGCCAGCAGACGTGGGCTGTGCGGTCGGAGGCAGGCAGCAGACACTGTGCGCATGGCACACGGGCTGGTGCCTCTCCTCCTCCCCGTGATATTTCTTTGCCACCCTCTGAGTACACGCGCACACACATCCTACAGCTCTGACGTTATTCTCCTTTGCTTGATGTGAAGGACTTAAAAATGTCCATTTTAGGGTTTTTATATTTTGGGAGGCAGACTCAAAAATATTTTCATGGTCAGTGACAAGCAGCTTACGGGAAACAGATGAACAATACTCCTAGGAATTCCTCTTATTGCTGTCTGTGTTTAAAATCTAAAGTTAGAAGGGGAAGGGGGGAAAAAAAATAAAGTTTTGTAGGCTGAATTCCATTTGAGTGCTTTGAGAGTCTCTGCAGCTCTCTCTGGATGGATATAGAGCTCAGATGGTAGAAGTGGGCATGGAAAGCTTGGCTGGGTATAGATCTGATTTGGAGTGAGGCCCTGCTCCCCTGCTGGGGAGATCCTCTCAAAGGGTTCGGTCTTTCCTAGAGCTCAGAAAGAAACAGCAAGTGTACCTGGGGGCCGACCCGCTGTGGGTGTCTCTGCATGGTGCACCCCCAGCCCGCTCTGATGGCTCTTTGCAGAGGAGACCACGCTCCTCTGGTCTCTCCCACCATGAGAAGTGATTTGCTTCCAGGCAGCCTGATGGTGATGAAGGACTTTGTGACCACCCTCAGCCACTGCTGGTGTCTGCAGCAGGGTCTGTCTGCCTGCCTGTCACCTTTCCCAGCATCATGAATGTGGCTATCTAGGTCCTACAGAATTGATGCCTGGACCTGCCTGGTCCTGGTTGCTGGATCTTTTCTCTAAGCCTCGTGCTGCTGCCTGCAGGGCTGTGCCTGGTTGTGTCTGTAGGCAGAAGCCATGCCTGAAGCTGAGAAGTGAGAGCTGCAGCTCCCTGTAATAGATGGCAAGAGGGACTGATGGCCCAAGTGGTAAATAAATCTTGTGGGCTGAGTGATATAATAAAGCACTTGACCTTTGCCCTGGTGGTTTATTTTGTAATCAGTGCCCAGCAATTGATTTATGGGATAATCAATCTCTCCCTCTCTCCCTTCCTCTGGCCTTGGCATTGCCTGCACCATGGTCCTTGCTTCTGAGTGATGACGCCAGGCTACAAACAGCACCCAGGGACAAGGCTGCCTGCCCGTGCCCCCTTTTCTCCCCCGTGCCCAGCTCAGGAGCGGACGTGCTATTTACAGACTCATCTGCCCAATAAATGTTTATTAGGTAGCTCTCATCCCTCTTGCAGGGGCAGCCCTCTCCGCCTTGCCAATCTGCAGTGCTCCTGGTCTGACAATTGGCTTCCCAGCACCTCAGTTTATAACTCCTGCAACAAATCGTCCTGAATGAAAGGCTTTCATGCCTTGTGATGGATTTCCTTCACATAAATTGAGGCTGTGAGCATCCTTGCTCTTCCCAGGGATGCTCTGTGCTGGGAAACTGTACGTGGAGCAGTGCAGCTTGGGCAGGCGCAGAATTCATGCCCAGGAGATGCACATCTCTGCTGTGTGTTCATAGTGTGGCTGTGAGTCCCCTGGGCTTCAGGCAAAGGGCAAAGCAAAGAGCTGCTCAATAGCGTGCGAGTAACTTCCTTCCTGGCTATAATGTACAATTTTTTGTCTTTGTGGCTCTTATTCTCCTTTCTCTTGCACTGGCTTTTGTCTTCTCTACTCAGCACTATGCTGCCTGACGGCTGGATGCAGCTGTGATGTGCATGGGGGGGGGCAGGCAGAGGGGAAGGACCCTGGCATGCCTTGGGATGGGCCTAGCAAGGAGGGGGCTACGTCCTCCTTTGCTGCCTGGTAAATCTGTTCTTGCTGGGCCCTGGTTCCCCTTTGCTCCCTGTCTGAGAGGCTGACGGGATCCTTGCTGCTCTGATAGCTGCTGCATGGCCAAGGCTGCCCAAGCAATCGATAGAGGCCTTGGAGGGATCTCATAAATAAGGAATGAAAAGAGAACAAGTGAGGGAGCTGAGCAGGTTCACCCAGTCAGAGATAGCTTGAGGAAGGCATTTAAGTGCCAATTCTAGCCGGGTGGCGTTTGTGGTGAGCCAGTGCGATACGAGCAAAGGAGGAAAGGTCTGAACCTCAGCAGGCTTTACTGGGGGAGAGGCAGCAGGGCCGAGGCTCTAAGTTCCCAAAAAGCGCTGGAAAATAATTCCTAATTTTAATAGCAGTAAATTCGGGCCCAGATTTCTTTGAGGCCCCTCCTAGCGATGCAAGCTTACCCCAAGACCTACATGTCTTCCACCCATCCTGAGGATATGATATCATGTACTATGCTATGGGCAACCATGGTGAAATGGTTGCACCAGGAGAGCTGCCTGCATTGATGGAGACCTGTGGGATGGGCTGGGGGGAGCTACGGTGGATATAAAGAGCTCTGAGTGGGGGGCTGCTGGAAAAACAGAGCCCCATGGCACGTAGGGCACAGCTCTCTGCATGACGGAGGCCCTAACCCTGTGGTGATGCTGTGCAGGGTACAGGGCTGGGCTGGCTGTGATCATTCCTAGTGATGGCACCTTTTATTGGAGAGGTGTTTTTTTTAAATATTTCCTTCTTCCTTATGGGAAGTCTTTTCTTATATCTATTCTAAACTTGCCCTTCTCTTTTTTAAGGCTATTCCTTCTTGTAATATATCATCCTTGGTCAGCCTTAAAGGTTGGCAAACCCTGAGGGAAGAAAGGAAAGAGTTATAATGACTGAGGGACTAAGGGTTTGATTTGGATGCAACCACATTTATTCAGCAGCAAATTACATCTTCAATCAAACCAATGCAAATCAGGCTCCCGCTTCAGTCTATTTGTTTGGACTTAGTGAGTGCAAGGGGATTCATTATTTCTTGTTCTTCTTTCTATCCCACAAAGTTTATATCTGCATGTACGGACTTGCGCACATTGTAAAAACCCTCTTCCCCCCAAGGTGTCGTGCTGTTAGGAATAGGTACATGATGATCTCTGGGTGCGGGTAGAGTCTGTATCCCTTGGGAAAGCAGGAGAAAAACAGCAGTTTCTGCCTAGGATGGTATCGTGTGAAGGAAGAGAAGGGTACCTCGGAGCTGCAATTAGAGCGCTCTGAATAATTCAGTTTTTCAATGTGGTGTCTGAAGTAGAACAGTTAAAAAATATCTCTGGGAGACTGACAGTGATCCCTTTCCCCTCACACATGCCCCGAGGAAGAAACAAACCATGAAAATCCGTTTCATTTGTTTGGGGTCATTTCATTTTGCTGCTTGTTTGTGCATGCCGGCTCACTTCCTAAGTGCTCTGTTTCAGAAGTGTCCAGGAAAAAAAAAAACAGGTCTGAAATTTTCATTTTCACTTCTTTTTCTGAAGTTCATCTCTGAAGTTGGCCTGTACGTCTCTGGGTTGATACGAAACCTGCATTTTTAGTGGGGAGAGGGGAAAGGTAAATCCATCGCTTTTGTGAACAATTTCCCTTGCCTTCGTCCCAGCCTGCCCTGGACATCTGTGTGTCTGTCCCTGCCTGAGCCTGCTACTAAGTCCCTTAAGTCCTTCCCCTGCACCTCATGTCCTACAAGAGGACTGGGAACTTGTCCAAGCCCCGAGTTGTGCCATGGGCAGAGCCACCCATTCCATGCCGCAGCCTCGCTGACTGGGAGCGCACTGGCTCCCAGTATGTGGGTAGTGGCACAGCCCAAACACGAAAGCAGCAGTCTGATTTCCCCCAGGCTGAGGGAGGCTTCTTCCCTTGTAATCGTCCTTTGTTTCTGGAATAGCCGTGACAGCGTTTGCTTGTGGGTTTTTGTGTTTGATCTGCTCCGACAAAACGCGGCTAGGCAGTGGGGAGGTGAGTGGGTGTGCACCATGTCCTGCAGCGCTCCCGAGCTGCCTGTGTGCTTGTGCCCCTCGCACACCGGGGCCCTGATCCTGCTCACGTGGGCTTAGTTCCTTGCGCTGTCAAATTCACTAAAACTTGATCAGTAAGGCTCGGGAGATGTTTGCAAGGTCTGGACTTGTGGTGGTAAGCCCTTCAAGGCTGAAAGTGCGTTTATGTTGTATGTGTGTTGCATGGGGGTTTTGTTCCTGCTTGCCCCTGTCTACCAAGTCCAATCTGGATACACTGCACAGAACGTTTTGAGTGGAAAACAGCTCAAAGCACCTCCTGAAAATGGTAGGAAAAATTTCCATGCTGAGGATAATGAGCGGTGAGTGCAGAGGAGGGACACAGCGGGAATTCCTCTCCTAGAAAGTTGCTCTGAGCCTGAATTTCAGTGTCACAAAAACCTTGGAGGATTTAGTACATTGGTCTGGGTTTGTTGATTTTTTTTCACTTCTGAATTGGGTCAAAAAGCTTTGCCTCTTTTTATGGATCCAAAATTGTGCATGATATTATTTAAGGAACACTGCAACTGCCGGGTGCCTGGTGCTCCCCCAGCTGACAGGGGGTGGCTGAAAGGGGACTGGCAGGCTTCACCTGGGACATGCTTACATTTTCAGGACCAGTTCCTTGGGGTTGGTGTTGTCTGGCAATGATGTGTCTCCCAAAAATGTGTTCAAGTGGTGCCATGGAGGATAGCAGGGTGGCTCATAACCGGTACAACAGAGGTGAGGCTGAGATGCTAGCCCTCTTCTTGAGCTGAAACCTGCTGGTACAGGCAGTGATGTGTTGGCCAAGCCTGGCTTTCATGGGTGAGCACAGACCTTTAAGCTGCTGGACGCTGGCTCCTCCATCATCCCCAGGTTATCTCCTGGTAGAAGCAGAGCTGAGAGTTCACAGACTTTTTCTCTGACTGCCAGCAAAGCCTGCTGTGAACACCAGGTCCTGCACAGGACCAGCTCTGGGCTGGCCCGTGGCAGCAGAGAAAAGGTCTCGCATCCAACGATTGCCCATGCTCTCAGAGGGGCACGTGGGACCCTGTGTCAGCTAGTTCCCCAGGTCCCTGGACCCATCCCTCTTTTCCAGGCACCTTGCTTACTTTAGGCAGGGGAGCTCATCTGGGCTGCTTGGGACATTTATCTTTTGTAGGTTCTCTGCCCTGTAAATATTTGCTTGTAAAGCCAAAGTTATAGACGGTGTTATTTATGTGGAGGAAATGGATATATAAGGCTGCTCTACTTTGTTATTGCCCACGTTATTTTCCAAAGGCCAGACCTGGGCAGCTGCTGCCGTTACCAGGATTTCTGAGCCGGAGGGTTTAGGGCTTTGCCTCCTGATGCCTCTCACCTGCCTGGCCTGTGGAAGGCTTGGCAGAGCTTCCAGGGGGGTGCAGTGACTTTTTCCTTGCAGTGCGATTCCCTGCCTTTTGATCTTCCCTTCCCAGGAAGGTCTGATTTTCTTCCCTTCTACCTTGGACCCCATCAGCCCTCCCCCACCCTTCCCCCCGCCCCCCCCAGTTCCCATAGCTTTTTGAATGTGCTGTTGGTGACTGCTGGCCAGCTCTGCTCCTCTGGTTCCAGCACAGGGCTGGCCCCATGCCCTGCTTTACCCAATGCTGATAAGCTCTCCCTGGCAACAGCTCCCCACCAGCAGAATGTTTCCCTCCTCCTGATCCTGCATCCCACAGACTTTTTGAAGACCTGTCCTCCCTTGGCAACCCAAATCATCTTTCCTGGTTTTCTGTCTACCTCTTTGTTTGTCTTGTCTTGTCAAGCAGGCAGTTGGGTTCAGGAACGGCTCCCCAGAGCCCATCCTCTGTTGCCATCACCTCCTGTGCTGCCTGGACCAAATCTCAGCATCCGTGTGCAAGCTCCGCCTGGGTAACTGAAGGTACCCCAATCCGAGGGCCAGCTCAGCGTTGCCTGCGGGTGAGATAGCTGTGCTCAGCCTGTCTCGTTCCCTCGCATCGGGTTGCTAAGGTACAGCTAAAACTCTCATCCGGAGTGTCATCATCTCACGGCTCAGTTCCTGCAACATCCTTTTCTCTGGCCTTGACAAATGCAATCTTCTCCCACTCCTGCCTGTTCAGAGCTCTGCTGCAAGGATCATTTTCCTTGCCTGTCATTTTGCTTGCGTCGCCCATGCTTTACTTGCTTTTGCTGGTTCCTGCTGGCAAACAGCAGTTACCTGTCTCTGCTCTCCAGGCCTTTCACAGCTTTCTTTCCTGTTAACCTCGTAGTCCCTCTCCACATGCGGTTTCTCGCTGTCAGTCAGCCTCTGGTGACAGCCTCTGCCAACACTCACTGTCTCTCCCAGCACACAGCTCTGCTTTCTGCCCTGGTGCCTCTTGCTTGAAGAGGAGCTCCTAGATGCACTGTGCAAGAAACGTCTCCCTGCCCTTCACCCCTCCCATGCCAGCCTCTGTCCCAAACTGGTGACAATGGCTTTGGTGCAAGTGTGGGAACCACCTGGCTGTCAGGCAGCAACCCTGTTTTCTCCGTCTGGTTCATCTCTTCTTTTGCTTAGGTTGAAGACCTTTGGGGCAGGGCCTTTTTCAGCAGCAGTTGCCTAACTGTTCAAGCTCACAAGATCCTCCTGGCTCCGTGCATGTGTGATATGTGGCTGTCCTGCTGCCATGCTTTATGGAAGCAGTGGTGGATTCAAGCTGAATTTGGCAGGTTGGGTGGGGATGTTAGGTTCCTCCAGTTTTAGTGAAAAAAGGTGTCTGGACACCGGAGAGGGACCCTCTCTGGCACCCAGAGATGGAGGCTTGCTCTGCACTGGCTTTGTACAGCTCAGTGCTGATGCAGGGGGGCAGGTTGAGCCCCTGCCCCTTCCTGCTTGATGCCTGCTCCATCGTGCCTGGAGCAAAGGGTGCAGGCAGCAGGCCCAGGGGAGCTTACCTGGCCCTGAACCTTGCTGGTGGCTGGGGGACACCCCAGGGCAGCATCTGCTATTGCAGACCGAGTCCCGCCCCAGACACTACCTGCCTGGGCTAATCCAGAGCACGGGCAGGGTTGCGGTGATCCTGAGCAGCATGTGGAGCCCCGCTCTGTACTGCAAGTGTGAGAGGGAGATGAAAACGCATCAATGCCTTCATCTGCCCTTATGGATTTTTCCACCATATTTTATAAGCGTTCATTTTTATTTATGTGAGGTTAAAGTCAGTCCAATTTGGAAATCACCTTGTCTAAGGAGCTCCCCTCAGATCTTATTAGCTTCATGTAGTATTTCTATTCATTTTTGCTAATACCATTCACCAGGCTGGCTGCAGTGGCGCCTGCGGGAGATGGTAACCCTCTCCTTGCCAGGCCACTGTGGCCCACGGCCCC
>NW_009260435.1:2853950-2886544 GCF_000687185.1 Egretta garzetta | reverse complement strand
GTCTTTCCCTGCCAGCACTGGAAATCAGTGTCTGGTTTGGACAGTGCAGGAGCATCTGGGCTATCCTTGTAATTAGAGAAATTCCTGGAAATAAAAAAAAAATCCATTGAGGGCTTTTAAAGGAGAAATAAGATGCCTGACTCAGGAAGTCCTTCAGCTGCAGATTGCTGGTGGCTGGAATGTCCTGGGGAGGTATTGGTGCACACTTGGCCGGCTTTTACACCCATCCCTTGGCATTTGCTGCTGGCCTTTGCCAGAGAGGGTATTGGCAGGACAGACCTTAGTGCTGGAGCTGGCAGGCTCCGCTTGCCTTCCCGAGGCATTAGTTGGGTAACCCCAAAGGAGCTGGCTGCAGCCAGGATTGCACTGTTCAGGTGGGGGTCAGATGTTGGTCCCAAGCAGGAGTGGTGGGGGCCACCAGCACGGTGTGCATACCTCCCCATGCCGCATCTCCTGAAGCACCCTGGCAGCAGAGTCATGGCTGCCCCGTCTCTCCCAGCCCGTGATTATTTATTGAAGCGGTTTGATACTGGGTGACTGTAATTAAAAGAAGAAAAATACACACAATAAAATGATTTCTAAAATGGCAACACGCTGGATGCAGTGAAGCAAGGAATGTATTAAATATTTATTGCTACTGGTCTGCTGGGGGGAAAAAATTAAAATTATTTAGCCTGAGAAAAACATTTTAATTATTTAATTTGAGGGGAAACCTCCCCCACAGCCCTCCTTAGTACTAAACCCTAGACAAATGACAGCATGATGTAAGGTTTGATTAAAATCTGAATGGGACAAAGGCCTGGAGATTGGAACAAGGGATGGGGAGCCACGTGGTTGCCATCCGAGCCTGAGGTCCCCCTGCTCTGCCACGGCAGGTCTGTGCCTGTCAACCTGCATCTTGCAGGGGTAATTTTCCATCTCAAGGGGTGCTTCGTGCTTGGCAGCCGTTAGCCAGGGATTTGCTCCATGCATGGGAGCTGGGGTTCAGGACAGGAGCTGCTGGGTGCATTGATCACAGTGTAGGAAATGGCAGCAGATTACCATGACCCACCATCTGCAGCTTGAACTCTCTGGATGCGTGGGTTGCTCTGAAGAGCTTTGCCGAGGCAGGAGCCCTGGTGCATCTGTCCCAGCAGCCCAGCTCCACCGTGCAGGCTCTGCTAGGCTCACCCTGCGCCAGGCTTCTGTCTCGTGCATGGCACAGGGCTGATGCCATGCAAACAAGCCACCAGGCTGTTTGAACACCCATGTCTCATGGCATTTATATATTGCAGATTTGAGGCTTTTCCTGAGAGCCTCTGCAGGATAGGCGTTGGGGCCGGTGTCCTGTTCGCATGTCCACTTGAGACTGGAGCTTAGGATCTTCCAGCTGCATATCAAAGATTGAGAAGTACGAAGCGTGGGGTCTGGCAGCAGCTGATTGTTTTCTGTGAGAGGAGGGGCTGCGATTTTTCCCTTGTGTCTCCAGATTGACAGTCTCTCATTATTAGACCCCTGGAAACAGGCACTTTGACTGAAAGAGCCATCCTAGCCTTCACTGTAACAATCAAAGCGGCTCAAGAATAAACATGGCTTGGCAAGAATAAACACAAATTGCAATGCTTGCTGTGAACAGCGATATCCAAGGGAGCAAACATCAAATGAAGGATTATCCCTGTTTGCAAGGAAGCTCTTCTAGCAAGAGATTGAATAAGGACCATCTGCAGCCCAGAGCAAAGGGGCTACCAGGAGAACCTGCTCGTGCCATCAGGAGCTCTCGTGTTTGAAGCTCACATGGTCTCCTTTAGGCACTGTCTGGTTTTACTTCATATGCTCTGTTGACTGCTGGAGCCCAGAGCTCTTTGCAGCTACCTCCAGCTTGCAGACAGCATGGGCAAGCCCAGAAAGCCCAAGGAGGGGAGTTGTGTGGGAGGAGGGTTGGAGAGGATGAGGAGAGCTTCCCCGAGGTGGGCAAGGTATTGGACCTGGCTGGGGTGGCTGTGAGCAAAAATGCTGAGCTCCTGAGGGAGCTGGAGGAAGATCGCATCAACCAAATCCTGCAGGAAGCTCTGCTTTCTGCTCCTGCCACTAATGCTGCCAGTCTTAGGGCAGGAGACCTAAAGGCAGCTCTTAACCAGCAGCCGTCCCCCTGCCACCCGTGGGTAAGGGAAGCGAGCATGAGGGAGCCCTCCTCCCCAAACCCTCGCAGAGAGACAGCCCGCATGACATAAATCAAATTTGGAGGCACAGAGGTTCCATAAACAAGCTTATTTTCTGAAGCCAGGTCCCATTATGTTATCTGTCACTTTATTGGGGTTTCTGAGCCATTTATTTTTATGTATATACATTGGAGCTGGTGAGCTGGCATTGGCCTGAGAGTATAAAGCTGACAAGACACGGTAGCGGCGTGTGAAACCTGTCAGCAGAGCAGCCGCCTGTGAAATGAACACGAGAGCCGATGATTTTATTTACGGGGAATCTCGAGTAGCTTGTGCCCGAATGGTGGGTGCCATGGGCCGCCTGCCCGGCCCCCAGCCATGCTGCCCTACTGCCACCAGTCCGGAGCCCTCTGAGAGGGACGACCAGACCCAGCACAGGCAGGGATATGGTCTCGAGGCAGCTGGAAATGAGATTTTCTTCTTAAGGAGTATCTTAAGCTGCCAGAATACTTTGGTCACCCAGAATCTGTATAAAAAGGCAATTTTTCTTGGGGTGGAAGGGAATTAATACAGTTTTGCAACACTTTGCTTTCTAGTGTTGATCTTCTTGGTAATTCTCTTAATGTTTTGTTTGTTTCTTTGTATTTAAGATAAACTCAGATTTAGTGTAAGGATTTGTTCTGAAATGTGAAAATTGGAGTTTCCTCATCTAAAAAGAAGGAGGGCTTTTAAATGTTTTTGAAACTTTTTTCCAGTTATTTTACCCCTGGAGCAACATTTTGCCAACTCAATAGTCTTTATAAAAGCCTACATGAATAATTGTTTCTGTCATGTTCCAGGAGAAAAGTATTTAGATCAGCATTTTTTCGTCTCAGTTGGAGCAAACATTTTGGATGTGAGATAGTTTTATGGGTCGTTGAAAACCCTAAAGAATCATCTAGATTGTTATCAGGGCAATGGTACAAACCACGGGCCCCACTCTCACCCTGGTGTGACCTCGCTCTAAGGCTGCTGGTTTAGCACTGAGAGGATGTTGTCGTGTTCTGGTCCTTCAGCAGGCGAAAAGTGCCCAGTGCACCCACCTTGCTTCGGAAAAGCAGCCGGAGGTTGTGTTGCGTGTGGAGGTTGGTGCTCCCTGGCTGCTCTTTGCCAAATGAACACATTTTGCCTGGATGAATACATCTGCGCTTGTGCCAGCCCTCTCTGTTTCGGCAACACCCTGGCCGAAGCTGGTACGCGCCGGGGTGGTAGACCCCAGTGTGGCTGCGTGCAGGCTGCATTTCGGCAGCGGGATGTGAATGTTGTGGCTTGTGCCTGGCAGAGGAAAGGGTCAGCAGAAAGTGCTGTGCTGCATGCCAGTCCCGCTGCTGCAGGGAGAGCCCTGTGTGGCTGGTCCCACGCAAGCGTGCCTCTGCTGCGTGAAACCTGGTTCGGTTCTGTTTGGCAGGAGTCATACTTAAAATTTTAACCTAGGTTTTCACCCTGTCTTCATGGTTCATGAGCGGTAGCAATACACTGTCTTCCTAGAGCCATTCAGGCAAATGCCTCTGGAGCAGCTGCCAGTCTCATGGGTGCCCCACAGAGAGCTGAAGGCTATGGGTTAGATGGTGACATTTTCCCTCCTCAAAGCAGCAAGCCCTGACCTGTTGGTAGAAAGTTTCCCAGTACTGCTCTGCTGCCTGCTTAAAAGCTTAAAAAATTATTGTAATCCTCAGCTTTCTCTCTGGTTTGTGCAAGGAGCATGTTTCCTCCCCTGGTTTGACTTGCAGCCTCTTCCCCGGCACATCGCATGCCAGCCGGCTGCAGGAAGGGCCCCTTCTCCCTTCCCCTCCGTGAGCAAGGGCAGGCAGCTCTCCCTGATTGATCTGCTGCCTTCCAGCCTGGATCATTCCTCTGCAGGTCTGTCTCTCACCTGCCTGGGCACTGCTAAATCTTCCCTGGAAGGAACAGCTATTTGTCAAGTGAAATAGGAAGGTTTGAGTCTCACGTTCCTGAAGGCCACTTAGTAGGGCTCTGGCTGCTCTCGGGACACTTGCTTTTCTGCGCTGGCATGGTACAAGCGGGAACAAAGGCCACAAAGCTTTTCTGGAAGGACAGCTGTCTTCACCCTGCCTGATGCCAGCACCACTGCTCCAATCCCTTGTGGCGAGCACTGTGTGCATCTTGTCCCCCTGGGCCTGGAAAGGTGTAATGTGCCCTAGGTTTAGCCTCCGTGGAGCAATGTCTGTGGTCCATGTGCCATTGCCTCGTTCCTTTGTGCTCCTCTGCACTGAGCCACTTATTGTCTAGGAGCGTAATTGTGCTGCATCATGTTTAATTGGTTTGCTCTGTCACTCTCCATTTGCCTTCCCTGTCTGCACCCTCCCTGCTCCCCTCCGTAAATGTGCCGAGCAGTGTACGTGAGTGGGGCACAAGGCCGCAGTCCTGATTGCTGAAGGAAAAAAAGGCACCCAACTTCCTCCTTTCTTCTCCTAAATTCAAATGACAAGAAACAGAGGAAAACAATTTTGCAAACCCTTGGCAGAGGGCCAGCTCTGATAAAGAGCCGTAATTAATCTCCCCAGCTTTATTAGAATATCATTACAATTAACTCAGCAATCTTCTGTTGATCAAAGCTATTGTTCCCCGCAGAGCAGAGGGAGCCAGCATGAGCCTGGATTGTGCGGTACTTAAAAGCACCTAGAGCTGGATGATTCCTGCCAGCCCAACAGCAGCCGCTCCGTCCTCCTGGCTGGCAGCACAAGGACCAGCAGAGGTGTGGGCAGGAGAGCTGTGCTGGCGCAGACCCCTGTCCTCATCCTGGCTCTTCAGCCACTTGCAGCTTTGATTTTTTTTTTTTTTTCAGCTGCTCTTTGTTGAGCTATTATAGCCCAGATCCCTCACGGGCACTGAGGTGTCCCTCATTCCTGATGTAGATGCTTTTGGGTCCAGCCTTTTAAGCGCTGGGTTTATTCCTTTGTGTGTGTTCACACAGCTCCTCGCATGCCTGCTTCCTGGCCTCAGCTGGAGATATGGTGACGGCTGCAATAATACAGCTAACAGCAGTGGAGCAGGCAAAGAAACCAGGGGAAACATTTGTGGAAGCCACATTTGAAAGAAAGGAGAGTTGTCAGAATGAAGCTTCATAAGCTCTGCAGTTAAATAGCCCAAGATGTGTGCTATAGAAAAGCAGAGAAAATTAGCACTGTTAAACTACCCCCTTCCTCCTTTTCAAACTGTTCTTTTAATATCGGGTATTTATCTGTAATTTAAGCCCGTGATTAGTTTTATCAAAAAGATAGTTCTGAGGCAGAGATCTTAAAAATGATTAGGTGTGTGTTTGAAAGACAAGAACAGCTCCACTTGCACTGCAGGACAAAGACATATCTGTGCGCTGCCTTGAGCATCCATCTGCGAGGGCCTTGTGCCAGCAGGAACCTCCTGGTCCTACATGGACCCCAACCCACCCCAGTCTTCCAGGGCCCTTCTCATTCTCCTTTGAAGGTGCCAGAGCCAGACCCTCTTGTCACTGGGCAAGGTTGTTTGTCTGAGGTGATTTTGTGCCTCTTCTTCCTCATCGCGCTGCTTCTTTTGGAAAATACTCTCAACTTTGGTGCTGTCACTGGGGTCTGCAGCCTTCCTGACAGCTTGCGGGGCGCAGACCTGGAGACTGGAGACGCCTGGGGCATGGAGGCATTTTGCAGTTCTGCTCCACGAGCATCCCATCAGAGGGGCTTGCTAGGGAGAGGGCTGGAGAGCCTGCAGCCCATTCCCCATCTACCCCTGCCTCTTTTTGCATGGTGGCAGCCCTCTGCCAGGCTGGAGCAATGCCCAGGGACTCTTCTGCTCGCTGGTTGTTGGTACAGAACCAAGAAGGTTTGCTCCAGGGCAAGCAGCCTGGCCCTGCCTCTGTTTTCAGCCTGATGTAAGATGGCACAGGTGGAGGTTTTATCCCTAAAATGGCTCTGCCACAAAAGATTTATATGCTGTGAGCAGACACAGCGAGTGTGAAACCACGCTAGCTGGTTATACAAAGAAAGAGAAGCATGGGAACTTAAAAAGCTTTGGGTCTCTTCTCCTGTGGTTTCTGGAGCAGGCTGCAATGGGAAAAGGCACAGTGGAAAATGCTAAGCTGCCTCACCAGTCTGCCCGGGAAGGGTTGTTAGATGAAGGCATCTAAAACCCTCTTGCTTTTCGTCCTGAATTCTCATCTGTTTGAATTGTCAACACTTGTGAGCCCTGGGAAAAAAAGAAAAGAGGAAGAAAAGGCAGGTCCAGGGTTGGGTCTAATCGACCTTGGCATTGTCCCTTTAAGCAGCCACCCAGGAGAAGGGAGCAGCTGCTCTGGTCCATTCGCTGGTGCAGACAGAGCCATAGCAGGGGCAAGGCAGCCCCGCCTGTTCTGCTGAGCTTTGTCTGCTCTCTGCACAACCCTAACCCTTCAGAAGTGGGAAAAAAGGGGCAGGACTGACTGCATTTGCGGCATAGATTCCCTATGCACAGCACAGGGTGTACTGAGCAAATGCACCTCACTGGCAGCACCAAGCACCAAGCAGGATCTGGGGGTGGCACCCACTGCTACAACTACTGCTGCAGGCCAGGGGCATGAGTAGATTAAAAAATGCAATCAGAGGAATTCAAGGAAGAAAGGTTTATTAAGGACTAGTAAGAAAATGGTGCGGAGGCACTGCGTGGCTCAGAAGGTCTCTAACATTGGGTTGCCTGAGGCTGGGAGGGATTGCATAGAAGGAGGGCAAAGAGGGTTATTCTGTGCTCACCTGGGCCTTCCCTCTGCCTCCAGCCATGTCTGGGGACACGACCCTGGAGCTGGCTCAGCATGGCCCTTCCCAGGGTGCAGACCTTCCCCGGTCCCTCAACCCTCAGACAAGGGAAAGCTGAAGTTTTTCATCTTCCCTGAGCTTGTCAAGGGAACTTCCTATGGGTGATGGACAGCTGATGCCTCACCCCTCTGGACCACTGAGGAGGAGCTGTGGCTGGGTGAGGGTTAGCTCTGCTTTCCCCAGCACAGCTTGGCCAGGGTGCAGCTTCCAGCACAGGCGCAGAGACGTATGCCCTGCAGGGACCTGGCGCTGAAGCGGGGTCCTCGGGTTTGATGTAGGCTGCTGCTTAGGGACCCCCTTCTGAGGCAATAGAAAACCCTAAGAAGAAGAAAAAAACCAAACTCGTAAGGCCCATAAAGCCTCTGATGGCAGGGGTTGTGGCCTCGTGTAAAGTGCCATAGTGTCCATGAGGTCCTTTGCCGGTCAGTGCCTAAGATGAGATCATGTCCTTTCCCACTGTGGCTGCCAGCACTGCTCACCGTGGGCAAGGGCAGGAGGGGTGGGCTGAGGAGGGGATGCTCAGCCCAGGCTCAGAGGGGGCAGGAGCTGGGGGGGTCTCCTGAAGGGCTCGGAGAAATGCTTCCCTCCTCGCGCCCCGTGCCACCTTCCCCAGGAGGCGGCAAGCACCGCTCCTCCCCACGTGGCTGAGGACGTTAGTCAGGCTTCCGGCGCGGCTGCCTTGTGTCTCCGAGTGAGACACAGGGGCTGAGTGTCAGGTTTTCATTAAATATCATTAGTAAGTGACAAAACTGTGTGGAGCACTTCAGGCACAGACAACGGCTGGAGGAGGGATCGCTTGCAGTGCCGGGGAGACGAGCGAGCAGTGAAGGTCAGATACGCCTCATTCGGGGCTGCCTCCAACTCCATCTCCTGCTCGTCACCTCGAGGAGGCAGGAGGGATGGGTGTGTCCTCAGGGGGAGGCACGGGTTTGCAGGGAACCCCTGCATGTCATGAGGGGGGCTTCAATGTGTCCAAGCGTGGGGTCCCCAGGAGGGCTTGTGCGTGAAGGAAGGGGACCTGTGCAGTCCCCAGATCCTCCTCCTCTTGTACTTCCCTGTTCTTTAGGGACTCCAGTATGGGGCAGGGCAGGCTTCTGCCCATCATGGTGGAGTTGCCCAAAAGGAAAGGCTGTTTTAGCCTCTATTCTACCCAGCTGAGGCAATTGGAAAAGAAATTTTGCAAATGTTTTTCTTGCTAACTATTTTCCATGCTTGGTGCTAGCATTCCCCCAAGAGAGCTGGAGGTGGGGGACCACTGAGAAGGCAGCGCCCAAACCAGTAGCCCCAGCATCTTTGGAAGAGGTGCCTGCTTGCTTCAGTGCCTGGCTGGCCATGGAGCTCTGGGGAGGAGCTGGCTTTAGCGGCAGGGGCACAAGCTGAAAAGCCAGAAAGCACCTGTCTAAGGGGAGAGATGGAGGCAGAGGCACCTCTGCTGAACATGCCTGGAGTGGGAGCCGAGGGACACCGAGTCGTGTAATCATCTGCTTGAAGCAATCGCAGGCCGTCAGCGGAGCAGAGCGACACTTCCTCGTGTTTATTTAAGGAGAGCTGCCCTAGTTTTTTGCTTGCACTGGAGTCCCTAATTATTTCTGTCTTTGTAGTGAGCTAATTAGTTTCACAGCACTCAAGGCTGGGGAACACTGATAGGCTTGGGAAGCACAAGTTGGAGGGACGAGGAGGAGGAGGGGAGAGCCGGTGGGACATGGCTGACTGGTGAACAGGAATGGCTGGGAGCAGGGCAGGGTTTGGAGAGTTGATGGATGATGGAGGAGGGAAGAGCCATGATCTCATGTTGGGCAAGGTGCTGGAGTGTAATGATACAGGGAACAGTGATGAGGTGTCAGGGGGTAATTGAGGGGGATGGTCCATGGGAGAGCAGCCGCAGAGCCCAGCACAAGGTCGGGTGCTCACCGCAGGGCTCGGGAGGTGGGACCCTGCACAGGGAGGTGCAAGTTGATGGATGATGGAGGAGGGAAGAGCCATGATCTCATGTTGGGCAAGGTGCTGGAGTGTAATGATACAGGGAACAGTGATGAGGTGTCAGGGGGTAATTGAGGGGGATGGTCCATGGGAGAGCAGCCGCAGAGCCCAGCACAAGGTCGGGTGCTCACCGCAGGGCTCGGGAGGTGGGACCCTGCACAGGGAGGTGCACAGCTGCAGGCAGGGCAGGGCAGCAACCGTCCTCTTACACAGGTGCTTCCTTGGGCCCCTGCCTGTCCCGGGGGGCTGCTGACTTGGGCTTGCAGGACCGGCAGCGTTTCCTGACTGTCCCATCCCTTTTCTAGTTTAGCAGTGACACCGAGGAGCTCTGCTGGGAGAGGCCAGCCTGGTCCCTGCCACATGGAGCACCTCCCCACCTGATCAGAGCCTGTTTTTTCGGAGAGAGCCACCACGGGTAAGGTGACCCACACTGATAACCGGCTCCACGATGCTCCCGTGTGCGCAGTTGGCTCTGGCAGTTCTGCCCACGTAGGTGCCTTGCTGCTTTGATGCAGGGTTGTGCTCCAGAGCCCACACTCCCTGCGAGCCCGAGGAGCACAAAGGTCTCATCCCTGTTCTCACCATCATTGGGAAGTTCCCAGTGGCCACCGAGTGCACGCACTGAGTGTGTGACAACTCTGAAGTGCCCAGGTGGCCATGGATTTATTAGGGTATTATCCTACTAGCGCCGCAAATGGTGTCATCTGTCTTCTAAACTTTGCACTTTATTTCAGGGAGAGAATTTAGCATAGCCAGGCAATATGCTGTAGTTTTAGCATATGATAAAGCCCTGCTGGGAAGTGTAGTTTTATTGATTTTGTTACTAAAGTGCCACTGGAATAAATTTGCTCATTTGAATGAAATGTCTTATTACCTAGATCGTAACAGGCACATGATGGAATCTCCGGAGGGGCTGGAGCTACCCGCTGCCTGGTGATGGGGAGCTGAGACGGAGCAGCTGACAGGGACCCACAACTGGCACCCTGCTCACCCTGAGCTGGGTCCCCCAAGACCCTCAGCACCCACCTGAGTCCACTGAGAAACTCTGCTTGGAAACCTCAGGAGGGGAACAAGCTGCAGTGCTGGGGGCACTGTGTGTGTTTGAGGTTTGCGGTGTTCCTCTGATCCTTTGCTCAGGTAAGCATGTTGTTTTAAAGGGAATTGAGGAAAAATCTCTTTCACAGGGCAATATTTCTTTAGTACTACCAGTAATGGGGGTGGACTGGGAAATGAACCGTTCCCCATTACACTGGGACCTAACTGCACAGCCCATGCTTTCCAGTTAAAATTTGATTGCCTTGAATCCTGTGGATTATGGAAAATAAGAAAAAGCCCTAGTAAAATTTATGGGTTTTAATCATAAACCGATAGAATCACAGTAAATCTATCATAAGCATGCAGATACGGACCCAGGAAAAAGAGAGGCAAGCGATAGGCCTGTTTTTTCCTAGAGGAGCTGCATGTACCCACGGTGAGGCCAGGGAGACGGGGAGCACGGCTGCTCCCTTAGCCGACTCCTCTGGGGTGTTGAGCCCCCGCACCTCAAAGCCTTCCTCCTCTGCCCTGTCCTCCAAAAACCTGGTAGCTGGGATAGCACTGCACAGCCCATGCCAAACCAGCCGGGGCAGGGAGTGAGGAAGGAGGAGGTGGGAAAAGGGGGACAAGGCGGGAGGGTAGGGAAGAGAGGGAAGGAAAGGGAGAAAGGAGAAAGGGAGGTGAAGCCTGAAGGTTTTTTCCTCCTCTGTGCTGCTTGCCGTGGGGGGAGCAGGATGGGACCCTGGCGAGGGAGGAGGGAGGCAGAGACGTGGGGGAGAAATGTGTGTGCGGAGCGGGGACCGCGGGAAGCAGAGAAGAGCACCTGACAGAGAGCAATGGCAGGAGAGCGAGGGAGAAGCACAGAAGGCAGAAAGTATTTTTAAAAATAAAGAGAGAGTGATAAGGGGGGGAAAAGGAGAGTAAAAAATTTACTCTGAAGCAGAGATAAGAGAGGGAGGGCAGTTAGCAAGAGAAGGAGTAAAATTAAGCGTGATAAGGCCTGAAGGAATGGGGGAAGGCAGCGCAGCCAGGGGTTGTGGGCAGAGAGCCCAGGGGGCTGCGGGGTGCAGGGATGGAAAGGAAGGGCAGCCCGAGCCCTACTCATCACCCCTGTGCAGGCACAGGTATCGATCTCAGACTTGGCTGTTTGCACTGCTCTACACGCCCGTGGCGCTCCAGGGAGGGGGATTGATGGGGAGGGCTGGGGATAAACGCCTCTCCTGCGGGATGCTCATAACTCCGCTCCTACCTCAGAAGCCGGTGCCTGCCAGCCAGAGCCCATGGTGGGGGGAATCGTGGAGCCTGGTGAAGAGGGAGGTGCCTGGGGCAGGTGATGTGCCCAGGCTGGAAGGGCTGAATAACCCCTCGTCCACACCCTGACCCACGGTGCCAGTCATGGAGATCCCATTGGTCTTGGAAGCAGGGGAGATAAGGCATGTTTCACACCTCTTCCTGGGTTTTTTTCCTACCTCTTTTAAGCTGTTTTATTATGTGCTTTTTATTTATCCTTATTTAAAAAAAAGCAAACCCCAAGTGAGAAGAGCTGTCTGGCTCTGAAACATAGCCCACGGTCACCTGAAGAGTAATGCTGGAACCCAGCCCTGCTCCCTCATCCCTGATTAAACTGCAGAAGAAACACACTGTAAATTTCAGCAAAGGAGAGAAAAAGAGTTTATTCTTTGGAGGTTTTCTCCCCCATCTTTACCAGCCATGAAAATTGCTGAGCTGAGATGCCAGCCACTCTGAGATGCTTTTCTTCTGCTCCATCCATCTGCTTTAATCACACGGTGACTGAGAAAAAAAAGTTATCCAGTTCACAAAGCATCAAAGATTAAAAATTTGGTGTGGAGAATAGACTGTGTGGCAGGCAGCAGTGCCACAGAGCATCAGGCAAACCCGCTAATGAGGGACTTGGAGCCACGGCTCGGGTGCAGGGCAGGCAGCGCAGCTTTAGAATCATAGAATCATTTGGTTGGAAAAGACCTTTAAGATCATTGAGTTTTGAGCAGCAGAGGCGGTGGGTCTGGGGCACACATGGGTCTGGGGCACACGTGGGTCTGGGGCACATGTGGGTCTGAGTTGCAGGTCCTGGGCTGGGAAAAATCCTGTGCTAGCACAGCCCAAGACATTATACAGAAAAGAAATAATTTGCTCTCTTATTTTCTTTTTTTAAAGCTTCTTTTTAACAGTGAAAGACTTGATTCCTCCCTTTGATTGCTGGGACACTGTAGTGTGCTGCAAATACCTTGTTGGACTTGGTCATTAGTTTTTTTTTTTTTTAATCTGTATGTGTTGAATTAGCTCTTTTAATTACAGCATTAAAAAAGGATAACTGAAGTCAATTAAGAAGCTCTTTCGGATTGCCAGTATTAATAGCTGTCCAGGAACACGGAGATTCCCCTCCACTTCTCTGCCGTCTGTTGAACCACTGATTGAGTTATTGTCAGTCCTGGCAACAAGGCTCAAGCTGAGATTTCTGCACCTAACGCACCACTGTGTGCAGCTTTCTGGGCTGCGCTCGGCTTGGCATCTTCCTCTGGAGGGCTGAGGCCTTGGCGCATCCCTGCCTCTCCCAGGGGAGCGCTGCTCCCAGCCAGTGCTTGGGGTCCCCGGAGCAGGATCTGAGCACGCATGCCTTCACCTTTGGGCCTAGGTTTGTGCATCGCTGTTTGTGGTTTCATGTTTAGCTCACTGAAAATGTTGGTTAAACACTGGTGGGAGGGGAAGCTCGCAAAGAAGCCTTTCGCTTTGGCTTTTTTAAAAAGCAAAACAGAAGCAAAAGGCTTTAAAAAAATGGTTTGGTTTCAAAGTTATAAAGGAAAAGATGGGTTAGAGATGAGAAACTAATAAATCAAAGCTCCTGAAACCTGCTGCAGAGAAAGAAACACAAAATGTTTTGTTTGAAGATGAATAGAAAGCTGAAACTGGCAAAAAATCCCCCCTCCCCAAGAGCACAGATGTTTCAGGTTGGTTCTTCTAGACTAGCATGTTGCTGGAAGAAAGGCAAATCCATTCTTTTCCCTGTCGGCGCTCCAGGTTCCTGTCGCTTATTTTATATCATCTTGTAGTGACTTTGATCCCTGAAGACTCCTGAAGTGCTTTACAAATCAAGCATGCAAATCTTGGCTCAGCCACCTTGGAGGTGCCGCCCAGGCTGGGTGGGCCAGGAAGCTGCTTGCCGGTGCGGTGCCACCAATCCTGGTGGCAGCCGGGAAGGATGGGAAGCGCCTGCTGCTTCAGTAGCATTTATAAAAACCTTGCACCTTCTGGGCTTTGGGAAGCTGGCACAAACCCACCGGGGAAGGGCTGAGCTGCTCGGTGATGCGCCTCTTATTTTCAAGGCTTGACTTGAGACATCTCTTTCCCCATCGCTCTGTGTCTCTTAATGTCACTCTCCCTCTGTGGTTGCTCTCCTGACTTGCTCCTTTTAATCCACTTGCTGTACAACACTTTTATGCTGACGCTTTCTGCAGCCTGTGCCATGTCTCACTGCTGTAGTAGCTCTGGTCACGGGGCAGGGTGACACTGTCACACCTCTCCTGCAAGGGCTGCACTGCTCAGCGTGGCCCTGCCCGGCAGCCACCTTACCCCACATTCCTCCCCTTTTCCTCCTTGAGATGATACAAACCTCCCAGAGCTCCTGATCCCAAGTATCAGAGGTGAGTAAAGGGATTGCTGCCTGGTGACCAGACACCATGGTGATGGGCACGCTGGAGCTAGCACCAGGGCAGCCCTTGCCTCCCTGCTGCGGCACTGTGCCTGTTCTCCTCTGGCTCAGGCTGTGTGTGTATGTGTGTTATAAACACATATAATTTTTTTTTCAGACAAGGTCTCCTGCAAGCCTGGAAGCTAAATTCCCTTGGCTGTGCCTGAAGGCGCTTGCAAGGCTGGCTGCCAGCGGTCAGGTCCGAAAAACACCGTGAGAGTCCTTACAGGCAGGTGGGGAGCAGTGCTGGAGCTGCTTGGGTCACCAGGTACCAGGGGCTGTGGGCACCCGGGCGGGCACTGCCACTTGTGCTGCCAGCGAGGGCGCTAATGGAATTGCAGCATCCCTGCCCGCAGGGACAGATGTCCATAGCACAAGAGCCAGCTTGTCCCCCATCGGAGAGGAGACACCGCTGTGCTGCTGGCAAGGGCAGGCAGAAAGCCCTCTCCCCAGGTAAGAGGCGGTGGGATCCCCAGGTACCCCCAGTCCTGCTGCCAGCACTGCCCGGGCAAAGCCTGGCCCTGCTGGCTCTCGGCCCGGGGGCAGCAGGCTCAGCAAGCTGCAGCCTGCCCTGCTGCCTGCCTTGCAGGCCACCCTGCAATGGGGCTCCACGTCCTCAGCACGCAGATGGCAGGCACACACGGCCCCACGACGTACCGCTCACGCACAGCATCGCTGCGGCCCCGCTCCCCTGGGCTTTGGGGGCGGCTGGGGAACTGGCTATAAAACCACAAGTGACTGGTCCTTGTGAAAAAAGGTCAAACTCCTCTCGGTGCTGCACAGGGCCCGAGACACGCAGGAAGTGCCTTTTGCAGCAGCGCGAACCTTTGGCGTCGTCAGGAGACTCGCTCTGGCCTGGGGCTGTTCTTAGGGAGGCGGCTGGAAATGCCTCTGAGGTGAGAAAGCAAGCGCTCGCCAGAGATACAGAACTGGACAGATCAAGAAGTCAAGATTTTGCATTCCAACTATCTATAGGAAATAGGGTTTTTTTTATTATTTCAAGTTTTCATAAAAATCCATAATTATTGAAATCAAAGTTACAGAAGAAAGTTCGTAACTTTTTATTGATTTTATTTCTTTTTTTTCTTTCTTTTTTCCCCCCCTCTGTTGTTTTTCCCTCTCAGAGTTATATCTGACACCAGAGTCCATCAGACAAAGTCCTTACAAACACAGGAGTCCTGAAGATGTCAGCTGAATGTTTTCCTGGTATAAAGAAGAAGAGGAGGAGAAAGAGGTGGTGACAGTGCGGGTGCCGTGGGTTTGGGCAGGGGCGGAGGGCGTGGTGGAAGGAGAGAGGTCGGTATGTTTGTAGCAATGTTTTAATTATTTTTTATTTGTTTATTTGTTCTTTTTTTAAAAAAAAAAAAAACACCACCATTATTATTTGCAAATTGTTGCCTGGTTAAATCATTTTCATGTTGAACTTGCGCGGCGCGTCGGCAGAGCTGATGCCCGCGTCGGACTTGCGCGGCACGTACTCAATTTCAATGTTGTGCTTGGTGTTGCCTTTCCCCCGGCTCCACAGGAAGAGGAGCACCAGACAGAAGAGGACGACCCCCAGAAAGGAAATGAAGCCCATGGTGGTGGCGATGATGAGAGTCTTGATGTCAAAGGGGAAAGGCACGGTGGCGCGCGTGCTGTTGGCATCGCTCTCATTGGGCTGGTTGGAGATGAACGCAAAGGTCTTGTTGGGCTGGTGGGGCCAGTCTGGGGAGTAGCTGCGCACGTGCAGGTGGGCCAGCATGGTGTCATTGCCACCCGCGTTGCTGGCGATGCATAGGTAGGTGCCATTGTCCTGGATCTGGGCGTAGCGCACCTCCAGCGTGCCGTCAGGGAAGACAGTGAGCCGCCCATTGGTTTTGGTAGAGATGAGGTGCTTCCGGGGAGAGAGCCACATGATGGTGGGGGGCGGGTCCCCATCTGCCCGGCAGACAAAATGGACGGTGTGGCCTTCATCCACGAAGATCTGCTGAGGTTTGCGGTCCCGTATCCGTGCTCGGCGGCAGGTGAAGTAGTTGGGCAGGAGGACGTCAGGGAAGTCTTTGAACTCCTTGCCCTGGACGAACTCGGGGGTGGAGCAGGTGGGCTGCTGCTTGTTGAAGTTCAACCTCCATCGCCGCCGGAAAACCCAGAGCAGCCGACAGTCGCAGGCTAAGGGGTTGTTGTCGAGGATGAGCGTCTCCAAGTTGCCCACTGAGTGAAAGGCCGACTCCTCCAGGGTGGTCAGCAAATTCCCCGACACGTTCAGGATGCGCAGGTAATTGAGGCCGCGGAAGGCGAAGGGCTCGACTGTGGTGAGCTGCCCTCCCACCAGCTGGATCTCCTGCAGCCTGAGCAGATCATGGAGCATGGAGCCCTCAATGGTGACAATGGGGTTGTAGGACAGGTTCAGGAACCGGAGGTAAACCAAGTGCCTCACCGACACGTACGGGATGGACGTCAGGTTGCAGTGGGTGATGGACAAGGAGGTCAGGTTCAACCCGTAGAGGCAGTTGGATGTCATAGTATCCAGGTAGGGCCAGTGTGAGATCTCAAGGACCTTGAGCCGGTACAGCCTCTTGAATGAGTAATCCCGGATGGTGTTGATATTCAGATGGCGCAGCCGCAGCACAATCAAGCCGTGAAGGTGAGACAGGGCCTCCGTGGGGATGGAGGTCAGGTTGCATTTCTCCAGGGTCAGCTGCTCCAGGCTGTTGAGGCCACTGAAGGCCCGGTGGGAGATGTAGACAAGGTCATTGTCCCCCACCTCCAAAGACTTCAGGTTGTACAAGTCCTGGAACATGTAATCTAGGAGGATCACAATTTTGTTCTCACTAATGTCTAGCTTGGTAAGGTTGCTGAGTCCGGTAAACACTCCCAAGGGGATCAGCTTGAGCCTGTTACTCCTGAGCCCCAGCGTCCTCAGGTTGAAGAGGTTGTTGAAAGCCCCAGGTTCAATGGCACTGATAATGTTCTCATTTAGCTCCAGCTCCTCCAGGTGAGGGTAGTTGGCAAATTCATCCTGGTTGAGTGTCTTGATGCGGTTCTTGCCCAAGTCCAGCAGCTTGGTCTCAGTCGGGATCCCCTCTGGCACGACCATGAATCGCTTCCGGTGGCACAGGACGGCACGCTCCTGGGCAGAGCACTCGCAGCGTGGTGGGCAGCCTGTGGCAGAGCCAGGCAGCATGGATCCCAGCATCAGAAGGAGAATTGGCTGCCAGCAGGCCAGGATTGGGCTGCGCATACTCGCCTCCCCAGCTACCATCCTATCTCTCACCTGCAGGTAACACGGGGGAGAGAAAAGCAAGGTGGACGTGAGCAAACGATGGACATGACCATGGCAAAAGGTTTACTGTCCCAGTAGAGCTGATGTTCAGGTGAAAGGCATTTGCCGAGGCAGAGCAGAGGTTCTCATTTTCCAGCTGAAATCCAGCCTTTTGGCTGCAAGACCATCTCTCCTCCCCAGCCCCCAACTTTCCACTTGATAACTGAACGTGCACTGACTTTGAGTGGAAAGCCTTGAGGAATCTGTGTCAGACAGACCTCGCTTCCTCAGCTGCTTAAAAAAAAAAAAAATTAATACTAAACACATCTATCTGCATCCTATTTTAAGCTCTTGAAATTATTCCATTCCCTGTAGATGGAGCCTGAATATAAAGGCTGCTTTGCAAATGCAGAGGAGCTGAGCACGGGATCGAGCATCTGGGGGAACCCTGCTTGGGGTCGGGGTGTCTGAGCGGGGAGCAACGGTGACAGTTCTGCGGGAACCAGCCCCCTTCCTCCATGCTCTCCCAGGTGCCTGGTCTCGGTGTGTGTCCCCGGGGTTAGTCCTGTGCCTCCCGCCATGCCTGCCCACAAGGTGCAGACCCGCTGAGAAACAGCAGCTCCTGCTGCCCTCCCTGGGGAGGGCTGGGGGCCCCGCTCAGGGGTTATGGTTTGGCTTGTGCCATGGCCCGTCGGCAGGCAGGAGCGAATGCTCCCTGTCACGCTGCCTCTGTTGCATTTATTTCCTTGTTGTTCAAGCTGTTATGAGGGATCAAATTATATTAATATTGCATATTAGATGTACAGCTACTCCGGACCGTGCTTAAATCTATTGTTATGTGTGCACTCTGCACAGCTTCCACTAATGCTATTTATGGCTATCGCTGAATATGCTCAATCCATTACTTCCATTGGCTCCGTTTGTATCCATCATTATATATCCTGTGCATTACTTTCCCTGCTCTGGCACTATTTATGGGTCTGGTACGCATTCTGTGCATTACTTCCATCACGTCTGTTTATATTCATCATTTCATACAGACATATGACCCAAGTATAACTTTTGTTCTCAAAAAATTATTCAAGATTTCTTTGCAAGATGCAAAGATCAAAGATGATGGACTGGCCATAAAAATGTCCCCCCAGTACCATCTCGGAAACCACCAGGCCTTGGCACAGCAGGCGGTCTGGCTGTGAGGTCCTGGATTCCCCAAAGAAATCCTCCTGCAGTTTTGTCCCGGCTCACTGGCCTTCTCCATCCCCTTCACCTGCTACCGCTGCAGTGGGGCTGGTCGCTGGCGACCACCCAAAGCAGGTCACCCCCAAAATGAAGGGGTGTGGTGCCAGGACCTGATCCCGCACAGCTCCCCTGGGAGTGGTGCTGAGCTCCCTCCTGCCAGCCCTGGGCCAGCACCTCCCAGTCCGGTGGAAACATTTCCAGTGGGTTTGCTTGGGCCCGGGCCGGGCTGCAGGGCCATTTGCTGGGTGTTTACAATTCATCACCTTCCATGTCATCGTCTCCCGAGTGCTGACGGTGCTGGACAGCCTTACAAATACAAGTGGGGCTGCTGCTACCATTGCTGGAGGGACGTGCTGGTGCCCCAGGGCCGGGACGGCACCACTGGTTGGCAGGGCTCACATGGATCTGCTCCCCAGGCTCGTGCCGCAGCCCTGGCTGGGGCTGAGCTGCCCGGGGTGCCCACGCCACCAGTGCTGCCTCTCCCACGGGCAGCACGTGGCCAGCGAATGCCCTGTCCTCCCACCCATGAGGCGCTGGTGGCCCTGCCACCCCCATGGCCCGCTTGCCAATGCATGCCGGCTCGCTCGCAGCCTCCCTCGGCCGGTGTTTCTCAGAAGCCAATTCCTGCTCCTCACAGCTGTGCTGAGAAAGCCATCAAAGAAAGCAAAACACTGCATGCAAAACAAAATACAGCCTAAGCGGCCTAATTATACCAGGGCTGAAAAGCCTTCAGCTCATTAGAGTGCCAGGCAGCAGGCCTTATTTGGCTGTGTTCTGTGCTGAAATTTCAGCTCTGCCCGTGCGTGCAGCCGCACGCTGGTCCCTGCTGGGCGTGGGGCGGGGGCGAGTGCTGGATCCTGCTGCAAGGCCCCGCGCGCGGCTCCTGCACCAGCCCGCGCCTCCCCAGGCCGAATTCTGCCCCTCCACCAGCGGGAAGGGGGCTGTGCCTGCAACACGTTTGGCTCCGTGCTGTTGTCCCCCCACCAGCCTCGGTGGAGTGGTGGCCAGGGCGGCTGGGAGCGATGCGGTGTCAATGGCTACAATCTCGGCAAAGTAGTGATAGCTGAACGAAGCAAAATCTGCATGGCCTTAACGAGGAGACCAGCTCACGCACGTAGAATTGAAGTCTAGACACACCTCACATGTTATTAGTCCTCAGCTAAATTTAAATCTGTGATAAATACAATCCCTGACAAAAACATCCGTAATCTTAATAGCCAGAGTCACAGAAGAGCTTTGGGAGAAAGACAATGAATAAGCTGAAAAATTCTGGGCTAAGATGAGCTTTAAATCACTTCTGGTTCCCATTTACCTCTGGCTGTTTGAGAGAGAAATATTCGTGCTTCAAGGTAAGGTGGATATTAAGAGATGCCCTTCTAAAAATTACTCAAATCAGGATTTTTCTTTCATTTCATTCGTGTGCGCTGAGGTCGACAACCTGCACGTGGCTCTACAGCGACCGGCGTGCATTCCCCCACAGTGGCTGGACTCGCGTCGCATCAGCAAAGCTCAGCCCAAAGTTAGGGCTGTGCTTTCGGCCATCTCATGGCTGCCAGCTCACAGCACCGCAGCTGCCTCGGGTGAGCACAGGTGGCTCTGGGGACAGGGGTTGGTGCCACCGGGGGCTGCTCGCAGCAATTGCCCTGCAGGGAACTGGGAAGTGCCCGAGACAAAGGCTACGTTGAAGCCCTCCCATATTTATGAGGAGGAGGAGGAGGACCATGAAATGTACCTGAGCACCCTCCAGGTGCCCGGCCATGGCCCCAGCACAAGCTGCCAGGCAGGATCAGGCTGCATGGCCATGATGCACAGGCCAGGCCAGCCCGGGGAGATCTGCAGCCCTTGGGCATGAACGTGGCTCTCATTAAAAAAAAAAGAATCGATAAGAAAGGAGCAGCTGCCAGACTCGCTGCCTTTAGGCAATGAGCAAACCAGTGCAAACCAAAGCAAAAAAGTCATGCCCAGAGCCATGGCATCCACTGACCCCTGCCCTGGCCATCCTGCTGCCTGGGGACAAGGGCTCCAAAGTGCAACCCCTTCCCCGGGGAAGCTGTTAGACTTGGCCCGAGAGGCGCAGACGGGCGCGCTGGAGCCGCGTTGCCTTGGTGCTAAATGCAGCAGGACCTGCTGCGTGTCTCCGGCTGGGCTCAGCACTGGGAAGGAAGGTGCTATTCTGGGCTTCTGCCTGGAAACACAGCGCAGGGCCGGGCTGGAGTGCTGACGTGAGCGGGGTTCGCTCCATCGTGATGGGCGCAGGCTGCCCCGGTGCGGGAGGGACAGCCCCAGGGAAACCAAACCCAGGCGATGACCCAGGAGGGAGCCCAGGCTCTGTACCTGGGTGTGCTCCCGAGGCTGCTGCTGCCCTCCTGCCCCAAGGGGTGGGCAGCGCGCCTGGCCGTGCCCCCCACTGTCGCTGCTGTCCCTGGGCTGTCCCCGGGCTGTCCCCAGGGGTACCCAGCGGTCGGGGCTGGGCTGGTGCTCCTCTGCACCAAGTGATCTGCCATGCTGACAGCGAACAAGCGGCAAAAATCCCCGAGTCAGCTATAACCCCCACCTGGCAGCCATAA
The DNA here is from genome assembly GCF_000687185.1 of Egretta garzetta. Lineage (NCBI taxonomy): Eukaryota > Metazoa > Chordata > Aves > Pelecaniformes > Ardeidae > Egretta > Egretta garzetta. The sequence continues at coordinate 2,865,815 of NW_009260435.1, read as the reverse complement.
ATTACAGTGTGGGAGATGTTCACCCTTGAACCAGATGCTTTTGAGAGCATCAAAGACAACAGGCAATTTAGGACGAAGCAAGCCATATCCCTGGAGCGGGGGGGCAGCCCACGTCCCCAGCCCGTCCATCCCTGCAGGAGCTGACCTTGCTGCGACGCCGGGGCAGCACGGCTGGGGGTCCCGGCTCCACAGAGACGCGAGCCTGACCCCAGCAGCACTGGGCACCCACAAGGGGCTGCGGTGCGAGTGCGGGTATGGGTGCGGGTCCCCCATGGGCTCACCCCCATCTCTGCCCCACTGGCTTTGCACAAAGCTGCCAAGATGCAGCTCTCGCAGTCACTGCTTTCGTCTCCTCTGAGCTGCTCCAGCTAAATCAAATTTTATTGAACTTGACTACATTTTAGAGATAAAGACTCCAGGTTTACAAATAAATATTTAACAACCTTTCCTGCTGCTAAAAGAGTTGCTTATCCAGACCCCGGGCTCTGCACTAAGTGTTCCTGTAGCTATCTGCAAAGCAGCAAAACAAAGGGAGAAGCTTTAATTTGCCAAACACGTTCGTGCCCGTTTCCTCCTCTTTCCATCATTCCCCCTGTGTCCAGCGCACATCAGTGGGCCCTTTTGCTTTGTCTCTCCTTCCTCCCCACCCTGCCTGCTCCCTCCTCCTCCTCTTTTCCCACCTGGTCCCCGGAGCGTGGGTATTGGTAGCGGCTGCTCTCTTCTCCACTGCTCAGGGGTGGTCAGGGGGTGGGTGGGAGCAGAGGCCAGCGCACAGAGCAGAGGGGACAGTTTCCCTCCTGGGACCATGCTGTGTCACATGAGTAAAAAGAAACCAAAGAGGGAGATCCTAAAGTAAGCCCTGGGCACTGCTGGGGCTGGCTGGTGGGTGGCAGACAGGACGGCTGGCGGCACAGCACTGGTCTGGGGTCACCGAAAGCTGCCACCGCCATTTCCTCCAGGCCTTCGCTCATGGGTGATCTAGTAAGAAAGGGCATGGAAACAGTGCAGTGCAAAGGGCTGCCCTCTGGCCTGGCCCCAAATCCTCCAGAAGTGGCACAGGAGGGTGTGAGAAGTGGGGGAGAAATGGGCAGAAGCTGAGCAGAACCCCCTCCAGCAGCGCCATGCTCAGGGTGGCAGGGAGACAGGAGCAAGGCAATGAACCACGGCCAGTTAGCCAGAGAGGAGCCCACCCCCAGCCCCACCAGCTCCTGCTCACCCACGTGAAGACACTACTCTCCAGCCGGGACCTTTTGCTCAGCCTTCTGAAGTATCTGCTTTCAGCTGCTCCACGCGGGAGCCTGGAATAGGTGTGCCGCAACCTGATCTGCTCTGGCAGTTGCTCTGAGGCTGTAAAAGAGCATGAAGAAGTATTTAAGATGCAAACCCCCTTCCGGCACTGACAGCACCGGGCTGGCACAAGATACTGCCCTGCAAAGGCGCTGCCTCATGGCGACAGGCTCTTCCACCAAAACGTGGTGCTTGCCAGAGCCACAGGGGATTAAGACAGGGAAGCACCAAGCTAAAGGGCAAGAAGAGCAGAAAAAAAAAGAGGAGGGAGGTGCACAGGGGAGGAGAAGAGCTCTAAAGTGGCCTGAGGGGCCGGGACGCTGGAAGGGGGAGGCTTTGGCCCAGCTGTCCATCAGTTTAGCTCCAGGATGTGGATCTGCTTGACCCCACGCAGGGACAGATATGTACGGTGGAGGGACAACCGGCAATGGCCCAGAGCCAACCTGGAGAGTGGTTTTCAGGCTCGGCAGGCAGGTTATTGGAGCAGGGCGATGGGAAGGAGATCCCGGTTGTCTCTGCAGGCCGCTGAAGCTCAGAGCAGTTTTTGCTCAGGCTGTTTCTTGCTGCGATCACATCTGTGCAAGAGCTGCTTACCCTCCTCACACCTCTGCTCCCTTGTTTTTAACATCTTTTCTCTCTCTTTGGCTGCACATGCTTCAGCGCCCCATCAGCAAAGAAAACATCCTGACAAGTGATCAATAAGTAATTGCAAAGGCAGCTGTGGATGCCGGGGGTGTAAAGCCCTGAGCTAGCAAGAGATAAATGAGTGTAAGGGTGCAGCACACCGTGGAGCTCGGGCTCGGAGCCAGCCACGCTCCCCTACTCATCGACCGAGGTGGCCGGGACGCGGGCTGGCCCACCACTGCCGCAGCCGCTGCCGGTTGGTGGTTCAATGCTTCCCATGTCAGGCAGGCCAGGAGGAGGAGGGGATCTGCTGCTGCTGGCGAGACAAAGAGCAGGAGGGCTGTGTTTTCTGGGGGAATATCTCCCGAGGGCTGGCCTTGGGACTCCAGCACTGGAGGCATTTCAGGCTGGGTCAGCTGGAGAGCAGGAGGATGGTGTGCACTGGGAGGGATGTGCACCAGAGACTTGAATGGGGCTTCTCCTTTTTCTTTCTTTATTTCAGCAAATCTCCTTGGGATTGCTGTCTCTGTGGACATGGGCTGGGTCACCAGGACGTTTTAGGTGCCCACCTGAAGGCACCCTGCTAGGCAGGCACTTGAGTGATGAGCGAGCGTTGAGCAGAGGAGGCTGCAGTGTAGCATGGGGGTCTCTGTAGATGTTTTTTTCTTCCCTGTCTGTAGCTGTGCAAGGAGGATGGAAAAACCACAGCCTCTTCTTAGGGCTATGGAAACATTTGCACCGGAGAGGGGAAAGAAAGGTCTGTCTAATGAGTGTCTTCTGGGAGAGCCGCCAGGTCACGATGACATTGCGAAGGCATCCCCTGCGCTCTGCCTCGAGGCCCCCGTGGCCAGCAAGGCGTCGTGGGACATGGCTGTCCCCAGGCAGCGCCTGCAAAGGGCCTTCGGGGAGAGCAGGGACCAGCAGCTGCCGGAGCCTGGGCCGCTGTGCCACTCCTGCTCATGCAGGGAGAGAACTGCCTTCTCCTCCCAGCAGGGCCCAGCCGCAGCCGGCAGCCGCCCTTTCTTGTTCCACTGGAGGGAGGATTAATTTTCCCAGGAATGGGCTCCAGTGGTACCTGAACATCTTCTGCGCCCCCTGAGCTCCCCAGGAGCGCTCTGAGCAGCCCCAGCACAGGCGAGGCCCCTGCAAAGGGCCCTACCCTGGGCAGCCGCGGTGGATGGGGGCCAGCCTGGGTAGCTCAGCCGTGCTGCCCACCGGCTCTGCCCAGCCCCGGTGCTGCAAGGGCAGCTCTGCACGGCTCAGCACGCTGCCACAGCGCTGCTGAATCAGCCGGAGCACAGCTGTACAGAGCCTGTGCTAAACCCTGCGCTTGTGTCAGGGGCAGGGCACCACCTGATCTAGCATAAAAGCGCCTGGTACAAAGTCACCCCGCTGCCAGACCGCGTTTCCTCCAGATCAGGAGCAGATGGCATTTCTGTATGGGCTTGCCTCGATGCTTGGTCCGGGAACTGGTGGCTTCCCACCCCCCCAGACCCAGGCGCCAGCCCCCAAGGACGGTCCCTGTGCCGCAGCCAGCCCCAGTGTCCCAGCGGTGAGGCGGGCGAGCCCTGCCAGGCTGAGCCGCCGCTCCTGGTGATCCCAGTGCACAAACCCTGCCGGGGGCACCACGAAGGGCCTGGCAGGGGTGGCTGTCTGGCACTGAGACAGGCCGCTGCCTCCCCACCGCTCCCTTCCTGGGGACATCCTGTCCCCTCCAGCCATCAGCCTCTGCCAAAAGGGTGTCCCATGGCTCTGCAGCGTCCTGGGGCTCTGCTCAGTGCCCGCAGCGGGGATGGGGCACCCACCAGCTCCAGCAGCAGAAAATCAGGGCCACAAGCAGAGACGGAGGGTCAACACTGGTGCCTGCTGCCCTCCTTTACACAGGGCTGGCTCAGCAGGAGAGCAAATGCCAAAGCAGCCTGACACCTTGGCCCCATGAGCAACCTCACTCCACAGGGCCATCACTGGAGCTTTGCAATGTGACCCCCTCTAGTAGCCACGAGTCCGAGCCCCTGTGTCCCCACTGCGTCCCTGCCACTGCCTGAAGGCGGAAACCCCAGTTCAAAGTCCCAAATGCTGTGCAGCCACAGCAAGCAGGGACCAGCAAGTGCATCCCGAGCCTGCAGTGTTCCTTATGTTCCTCAGGTCATGTTCCCAATGTTTAATTTAAGCTTAGACTGATGGCAACACTTCTGTTCCCATGCCACATCCCTTAAAATACCCCTACAACCAGCACGGGATACCTAGAAAAGTACAAGGGCTGCTCCGGAGAGCTGCGTCTTCCCCTGGAAACCTTTGGGATAATAGCAAGAGGAGTTCAGAGGACATCAACCTGGCAGCTTCGCTAGCTCCAAGGAAACCTGCTGATTTACCTCCCTTTAGGACTGGCCCTGGTATTTTTATACTGCTGCCTAAAATAAGTGGCCTCAGAAGCCTTTCGGGAGAGGCTGCCTGCAGCCCAGCCCAGCGACGATGGCTCTGCAATAATGCGTCGGCAGGACAAGCTGCTCAGGGCAGTGAGGGCACGTGTGCCGCGCTGCCAGGACCAATGGCCCACGAGCGCCAGGTGGCGGCGGCGGAGCTGTCCCTGCCCTGGCTCCTACGGGGAGGCAGGGGCACGACTGTGTTTCAAGGTGCTGCGAGAGATGAAAGCCCCGGTCCTCTCCATCTACCTCCTTCCCACAAGCCACATATCTCTCTCCCCCCCTCCCAGTTATTATTTTTGTTCACATAATAACAAATTTAGTGCCGCAGGAATTTCCAGAAAGAGAGAGGTGGAGAAAAAAGGGAGCCAAAGAAAGCATGAGCGATGGCAAGCGAGGAGAGAAGATTCCTCTTCCCAGTCTGGCTTTCTCTATGCTGGTTTTACATGTATAATTCTTTTTTCTTTCCCCCTTTCTCGCTTGTTTGATTTTTGCATTATTTATGGCTTGTCTTCAGGGCCTGTATTTGCTGTTATTGTTTCATTCAACAATAAAATACATTAGATAAAAACAAACTGCGCTGAGCCATGGCTGAGCCTGCCTGTCCTGCAGCCACCTGCACCCACGCAGCCGGGCAGAGTGGGTGCAAGCGGCCAGGCCGGGCCAGCCAGCTGGGGTCGAGGGGACACCGCCTTGCCAGCCCTTCCCAGCCCAAATCCTGCGGGTGGGGAGCTGCTGCATGACGCGACCTGGCCAGGATCTGGGCTCTGGGTGCTGCCAGCCCCATGGATACGCATCCTCTGCAGGTATGGGGGCTGCGCACATAGCTCCTGGTGTCCTGGCACTGCACACAGACCTCAAATATCCCCCAGGCAAGAAGGAAAAGGTGGGAAATGCTGACTGAGAGGAGAAAACGAAGCACTGGAAACCCTGGGGTTTTTTAGGGTGCTTTCATGAAATCCAACATGCTGAGTTCACTAGCGAGGGTGCCCCAAGCTGAGCCGGCGCTGGCTGTGGGTGCTGTGCCCCAGGAAATCTCAGCCCCAGGCGCTTTGGGGACACATCTCGGGAGGCGCAGCACGGTCCCATGGCGTCATGCTGGGCCAGGGCGCAGTGCAGGGCGGGCAGCACTGCCCTGCAGCTGCAACGCAGCTGGAGCAGGGGCGAAAAGCAAAATGGGTTTAGTGCCTACGATAAGGGCTGTCAGCACGCCAGCAGCCTCAGCTGTGCCGCAGGGAGCCGTGCCGTTCCCCAGCCTTTTCTGTCTTACAGCGGGCGAGCGCGCTGGGCCTGTGGGCACAGAGAAAAAGGAGGGACCCACTGTGGGGATGGAGTGGTTCCCCTGCTGCCCTCAATGGAGGGCTACTTCGGGGTGGTTCTGTTGTGTTTTGCTTGAGCTGAAAGAGATGCTTTCCGCCCCTTCCTCCTACTCCCCAGTGATCTTGATAATAATACAGAGGCTGCACTCCAGGCTGTAGGTGAGAACAAAAGTAATCATGGGGAAATACAGTACATAGAAATTAAATCGGAAATGCAAGGCCAGGGTTTCCATTTCAGTTCAGCTTCTGTATCGTTTCCCATTGAAAAGGATAAACAGGCTGCGCACAAATCAGTTTAACGGCAGCACCTAATGGCAGCGCAATTCCATGTTTCCCAGAGCAAATCGTAGCTCAAGCCCAAAGCGGCAGCACGACACACGGCACGCCAGCTCTGTGGGACGGCCGTGGCGTGGCACAGCCCCAGCTGAGCACTGGGGGGTCACCAGGGCCCCCACAGGACTTGCCACCCTCGGCGGCAGCAGTGCTGAAATAACCTGTGTCACCAGGGCATGAGAGGGGCTGGTGCCTGGGCTTTGGGATGCCAGTGGGCCCTCGCCTGCCCAATTCCCAGTGGAAAAGAGGTGTCCCACTGAGTGTCCCCCACATCCCTGAGGTCCTGGTGGCAGACTCGGACCCACTGGGAGCTTGCAGAGCTGTGCCAGGCTGCTCCCCCAGCATGGGCCAGGCAAGGAGGTTTTCACGCTGCTCACCACTGCGGCCCTAATTCCTTTCCTTCACCTGGCTCCTGCAGTGCACGTTCACTTAAAGCACGGCTGCTGTGCCTTGCTCCATGGTACAAGGCACGAGCCACTTGCCAGTGGAGCTGGGGCAGAAGCAAGCTGCCAGGCCACTGCTCACCTGTAATGCCCTCCCTGGCTCCCCAGGCTCACATTTTGGGTTAGACCGTATCCATTTGGCTCTCTGTGACTGCCCCCAGTCCAAAGGGGCGGTGGGGAAAGGCCGGGTTCAGGTACGGGAGAGGGAGAGGTTTGTCCACGTGCCTGCACGGAGAGGAGAGCCTCTGAGAGTGCTCAGTCTTTGGTCGCCACCCCCAGGTTGCCTCCGAGGTCTAAATCAGTTGTTTCCCATTTCATACTCGACGTCTCAAATCCAAACAAAGAGCTGAAAGAATAGATCACGTCAAAATATTTCTGCTTCTCCCTCCTACGAGAATTCCCCATCAGAGACCAATCCAATTAAGGTGCTGGTTATGAAATTAACCATAATTACAAGAGTGATATTTAATGTGTTGCATTCTGATGAAGAAACAGAATGGAAATGACAAAAAAAAATAATTGTGGGTCCTACTGAGATAACTAAGAGCAATGTGGGGTGGCAGGGGGGAAAGGGCTGTCAGGGGAGTAAGGGCTGTGCAGGGTGGCAGGGGCTGGGCTGCACCACAGGCACCCAGCCCAGGGACCCCACAGCAGCAAGGGCAGGGGCTGGGTGCTTGTGGGCACATCCCCCAGCTGGCAGTGGCCAGCCTGGCCCCCAAAGCTGGGGATCAGCCCAGCCTGATGGCTGCCAGCAGGTATTTTGCCATTTGAGCATCACTCGGATAGTGTTGAGCCGCAGGAACGGTGTCCTGGGAGGCACAGCCCAATCCTCACCCTGTCCCCACTGCCTTTGAGGACCCTCTGGCTCGCCCACAGCACTGCCCTCAGCTCAGGACACTAACCCCAGCCCTGAGACAAGGAACATGAGAGCTTCAGTGGGCAAAGCCTTTGGCCTCTGGCCAGGACACCCAGGTCCTCCTCTGGAGCCCAGAAGCGTCATGTCCATGTGTGGACCCATGTCTGCTGCAGGATGCCGTGGGCACTGAAAGGCTGACTGGCTTATAGAGACACGTGAAAAAATTACGGAAGACAACATGCAGGATGGTTAAACAGAAGCCATTTCTGTGCTTAACTGGGAGAATGAGTGAAACCAAGCCAAGATCCGGGGCCCCCGCAACATGGATGCTGACCTGCTGCCTAGCCTGGTCCCATGCTCAGTTACGAGCTGCTGTTTGGATGGGGTATGGGACCACAGAGGGCAAGGGATGGTGGCCGAGTGTTGGCAAGGCCACAGGGAGGACTGAGCCACTGGTGGGGCTCATGGCAGGGCTCCCCCCAACATGGCCATGCTGCTGCCAAGGCACCAACACACTCTGTGCATCCTCTCGGCCGGGCAAGGCACGGTCCCGATGGGTTCTGTTCGTCACTCCTAACTGCTGCTCCCGCAAGGTGGGAATCATCTGGGTCTTGCCCCAGCACAGCTGTGAACTCCAGCGGTGTGGGGTCTCTGCTCAAGCTGGGCACTCCCCCCGCTGTCCCCCCTTTCCGAGCCAGCTGGTGTGACCTGCTGCTCTCAGGGGTGAAGGGACCCTCATGCCCCCTGCCCAGGTCAAAGAAGTGATGAGGCCCTCTGTGGCATTTATCAGCATTTACTTAATTGCCTGGGTCACGCTGGCAATTAACACTGCCCGCTCAGACACGGCCACCTTTGTGCAACCCATCCTGCCTTTCTCCTGGCTCGCCATGCCGGGGGGGCAGAGGCCACGTTGTGCTGCTGACAGCACGCCCGGGGCTGGGGAAGCTACTGGGGGTGCTACTGCTGGTGTTTCTCTCCTTCCCAAGCCAGCCCCATCCTAGGATGCTCCTCTCCCTCTCTGTACCACACATGCCCTGACGCTGTCCCAAAGGCTGCAGATTCAGCCACCAAAACTGGCTGTTAGTAAGACATGTCCCCAGCCAGGGTCACAGGGAGCTGGGACACGCAGCAAAGGCACAGAAACCTTTCTCCATGCAGCCATTCCCCCCCACAAGCACCAATTTTACTCCCCCAGATGGAGAGAGAGAGAGGGGGGATAAAATTGACTTGGAAGAAAATTGAGGCCGTGGCCTTCGGTTGCTTTCTCCTTTTATTTTTCTTGGGTTGTTTGATTTGAGTTAAGCATTTGTAGCCCTCTTCTCTCTCAGCCCAGCCTTCCCTACTACCTGACAAGCTCTCCTGGCTCTTTTCCCACCGAAAGCCATTTCTGCTCGTGCTAGGATAAACCCTTCTCCCGTCTCTTCTTGGGGTTTAGCAGAGAATGGAGGAGAGCTGCTGACTCAGTGCATTGGACACGTTCAAGAGCCTGGCAAATGCCCTCCCTTGCTGAGCTGTGCCACGACTTGTGCCACTGGCCGTGCCCTCCTCTCACCAGCTCCGAACCACTGCCATGGTGGCCGGTGTCCAGCATGAAGGGTGAGTATGGGGACACTGAGCTCACACTAGCCTGTACCATGGAAGGTGATTCAGTATGAGCCAACAGCACCGCTAACGTCCACCCCAACACCAGCACTGCCCAAACAAACCCCCCAAGGGGCCACAAGCCAAGGGGGGACCCAGGGGCTGACAGGGCTCGACCGAGGGTGTTGTGGGAGCAAGTACAGGATCTGCAGGTGTGGCAGCTGAGCTGTAGGATCTGCAGGTGTGGAGACTTTGATTTGGGACCAATGAGAAAAGGGATAAATAGCAATGGGATCCCGATGCTGATTGCGCTTGCGCAGGAACATGGGGTCTGTGCCTTCTCTGCCACATACCTGCAATGCCACATGAGGGGACATGGAAAAGTGTCCCTCCAGCAGCTCCCATGCCTGAAGCTTCTCAACAGAGTTGGTGGAGTCGCACTGGACGTTCATGGGCTGTGCCCATTGCAAACACGACCTCTCCTGCCTCGAGGGGATGGGTCCAACCCCCAGCCCCGACACAGGTGACACCCCAGAGCTGTCACAGCAGCCCCTGTCCAACACAGCCGGGCCCATCACTGCCCAGTGACAACCACATACATGAGGCAACACCTGACGGGGTGTATTAATCCTCATCGAACCACGATAGGTTCAGTTGTGCTTTATAATTCAGCAACCGTAATTACACTATAATTACACTATAATTGTGGCGTTATTATAAAGTGATTTATCAACCCCTGAAATTAAACCTCAAGTTACAGGATTTTATACTTGTTACATGCATCAAGCAGTACAAACTTCAGCATCATTACAGTGACTGTATTAAGTAGGAAACTAAAGGAATAATAAGTCATTCAGTCATGCTGTTAACCTTCCAGTGATATGAAACAGTGGTAATTAGAGGTATCACAGAGTAATTACGTTATAGGTGTAGAGAAACTGCAGCATGGTACAGTATTAAAGAAGTATAACCATTCGTTTTGTAATTAATCCCTCCACAAAAAGGCTTGGAAAACCTGACTCTTCACCAGGTGCTGTAAACTCAGCTCCGCTATCTCCTCCAGTCACTTCCTGCCCCGTCCCCTGAGAGCCCCAGCAAAAACTGGGGCTGCCAGAGCGCCCGGTGCAGGCGGGTGCCAGGGGCTTACAGCTGAGAGAGAAGCCCCCTCCTGCCACCTGGTAACCTGCCAAGTCCCCACCAGGGACACTGCTGCTTCCAGGGAGTGTCTGTCCCTATCCCAGAAGGGCCTGGCTGCCGGGAAAAGTGCCCCAGGGTGTCTGCAGGAAGACGTGGAGGCTTTAGCCCAGGGCCACATTTCTCTCTCGGCCTCGCTCACCAGCCTTGCTAGGCTAAGAGCTTCAGAGAACACCTCTCTGCCAGGGTATTAAGCTCCCAAGCTAACATCCTCCAGGAAGGAGCCAGGCGAGAAGGCACAGCCAACCGAGACATCTCCTCCCACCAAGCCCCAGCCCATGCTGCTGGGATGGGTGGAAGGCTGAGCAGGGCTCTGTGCACACCAGGAGAGCGAGGTTGCCCCTGGGCTCTGTGGTACCTGGAACAGGCACAGGGTGTTGCTGGCCATTTGCCTTTGCAAGAGATCCAGGAGGGGGACGAGGTGTGCGCTTGAAACCGAGGGACTGGACGCGGAGGAAGGTTCGGGCTGTGGTGCTGGCGTGGGGCTGGGGTGCCTTTGGGGTGGGGATGGGATGGGCAGCACAGGCACCCCTGGTAAGGTCCTTGCAGCCCCCATGCCTTCGGGCCGGCTGGCTGGAGGCACAGCCACGCTGCTGCTCCACAGCCGTCTCTGGCAGGCGTGAAGGTCAGGTCAGGGCTGCTGCAAGCCGTAGAGCGGGAAGCAGAGGGTTAAGGCTGGCCGGAGGGCTGGGATGGGGATGTAAAAGGGATATCATTTCAGAGCAGGGCTCCACTAGGTGGATAGGTGGTGGAGAGGAAGGGGGGATGGAGGGAGAAGGGAGAAGCAGCAGATCTGTGGAGCAGGGCTGCTCCTGGGGAGCCTGAACTGCTCTGCTCCATGCTTGTCCCATGGGCCGAGACCCAGAGAACAGTGTAGGCTGGGGGCAAGCACAAGGCCATCACAGGGGTCCCCTGCTGCAGGCCAGCAGGTAGAGTCACTTGCTGGAAAGGGCGTTTACTGGGGAAGGACAGTGGATGGCGACTGCTGGGGTGGTAGCTGGGCTAGTGACAGGCAGAGAGAGGCAGCAGAGCTTCTGCTTCGACAACCAGCACGCACCCACAGCGAGGAGACCTGATCCCACTGGTGCCCACTCTCATGCTCACCCGCTGTCCCTCCCTCCTAGTGCAAATCACTTTCACGGCACCAACATTCCCATTTCTTCTCGGAGGTGGCACCTCCAGCACCTGGAGCGAACCATGCCTCTGCCCTTCGCTCGGAGCTATTTATACATCTAAGGCACCAGGTAAAAAATCCAACAACCTACACACGGTATCAGAGAGCAACAAGCAATGGCACTGCCCGGGAGGGCTCCCAAAGCCCTTCTGGTCAGCAGGCTCTTGGGCATCCTCGCAATCCCAGCTGCCCTGCAAAGCCCCTTCTATGTTAACCTTCTTTTTTCTGCTAGATGCAAACTGAGGGCTGAGCCCACACTGGCAGGCTAACCCTCCCCAGCATCTCCAATTCTCCAGGCTGACTCCTGTGCATGGGGCCCAGGCAGGGGGACCCTTCAGTGTCCCCACATCCGCGCCCCCCCGCCCCGTATCCTGAGGGATCATACCATCCAGCAGCAACTCCCCATGGCCACAATTCACCTACCTCCAGGCTGGGGGGGCTGATGATGGAAGGGTGAGTCCCCACCCCAAAAAATTACCCCCCATCACTCCTGCCTCCAGCCTGGTCACTGGTGGGCTGGTGAGCTCTCCCAGCCTGTATTTAACCCTTTGTGTCTCTGCCTTGGGGATGTAGGCAGAGGGCTGATTCCTCATCTTGAATTAACCCTTGCTGGCTGGGGAGCTGGGCACAG
>NW_009260435.1:2848062-2852547 GCF_000687185.1 Egretta garzetta | reverse complement strand
CCTGCTTGCTCGCAGAGGAGCGCTGCCGGCCGCCCTTGCTTCAGTGCCCAGCCCTGCTTGAGGCTGCCGAGGGAAGACGCTGGGCTACCCTGGAGATTTCAGAGTGGTCCGTCCTACAGCAGCTACCTCTACAAACTGTTTTGTTCCTCGTTTTTCACTGCCCCCCATCCCTCAAGCGCACGAGAGGAAAAGGGCTGCAAGGGGTGGGGGGGACACCTCTGAGGGCTGGTCTGGGACCTGGTGATCCCAAGGCCTTTCCGGAGGCTCGGTGCATGCTGAGCTGGTGGCATCTCATTCAGGGCTAAGTGCACGACTGCTCGAGCACTGCCCACTCCTTCACCACCTTCCATAATGGACACTGATTTATTGAGCAGCATTAGCAGATTTGTCCAGTGCTGGCTCTTCCAGCGGAGGCTGATTTCTCCAGCAGTAATGGACACAAACTTTGCTTCTAATGTGCACTTTCCCCTCCTGCTTCCTCTCAGCAGGGCTCTCCTGGGGCACTTCCCGCTCGGTCCTGCTTCTACCCAGCTGTCCCCACAGCATGACCGGCCGCGGGCCAAGGCAGGCCCGAGGCAGCTGCACCAGGGCTCTGCGGGAGTCCCTTTGCTGGGTCCCATGAGCCTTCCCTTGGACGGCTCTTTCAGCCAGTGGGAGCTTTTGAGGAAGATGATGGCTTGGCCTTCCTCCACCAGTCATTTAACCAAGCCCAGGGGTGGAGATTCCCGTGTAGAGCATCCCTCTGGGCAGGCCTCCCTTCCTCCCTCCTGCGAAAGCAGAGCTGCGTGGTCGCCCCAGGCCTCTCCTGTGCAATGGTGTACCCCCAGCCCATGGGGACGCTGGCGGGCGGCATGCCAGAACTGGGCCAAATGCCCGTGCGTGCCTGCCCTGCTGCCTCCCCACAGCCTGCAGCAGCGCTCGTTATCCTCCCGCTTGGCACACGCGAGCTGCTGAGCGGAGTAGGAATAAACAACGGGTAGGCACTGCGAGCTCAACAGCTGAGGGCTGAATCACTCCAGCTCTCCGCTCCCTCTTGGCGCTCCTGCCCACTCCCCGGCTGCTGCCTCACCTCCCGCGGGCGCAGACCCCAGCTGGGCTGGGAGGGTGGGTGCCCGTCAGGCGGGCAGCCCTGTGGGGGCTTGGGCGAAGGATCCTCGTGGCAAGAAACGCGGTGGGGGGGAGAGCACAGGTGTGCGTGCGTGCGCTGCTCCTGACATCAAGGAAATTCAGCCTGGCCCCTCTCAGTGGTCCTCAGACCTTTACTCAGCGCCGATCGATGCCTCTTATTATTATGGTTATTTCAGCAATGCCATCGATGTTAATAGCACTTCACAAACACAGACAAAGCTGGCAATCTGAATGCGGCCAGAAAAAACAAACAGAGGACAAAAGACAGGCTAAGAGCAATGAATGCTGTTTATAATGCTTCCCCCCACCCCATGGTTAAAGCCCCACTAAAGTGCAGGGCACCGTAATAACACTCCAGAATAATCCCTGGCGTTGTCTGGTGTGAGAGGGGGAAATTTCACCTCAGCCCTTCCACAAAGATATGGCAAATACACCATGCAAGTGGCGCTGGTGTCTGTGTGAGAGTGATGCTATACGCTGCCTGGAAGCAGGGGGCCTTCCAAGACCGTCTTTTCCCACCTTGGCTCTGATGGCTATCCCCACCCCGGCGGCACGGTGAGCGGCAGAGGACGGGGGACTTGGCGTGGCAAAGCAGAGATGAGTTTTGGGGCTGAGATGGCATCCGTGCCCACCTCCCCTATAGAAAAGTCCTGTGCAAAACCTGCCTTTTCTGTAACCTCTGTGTGTGATTTCTGCCTTGGGCGGGCAGAGGGAGCGGCGCAGCAGGAGAGGCGAGGGCAGCACGGGTGCATCAGGCACAGTGGTGGAGCAGAGCCCGGGTTTGCTCTGCCAGCTATAGGGGTGCGTTTTGGCCAGCAGCAAGGCGAGGCAATGGGGAGGGTGGAGAATGCAGTGGAAAGAAAGCATCACTTAATAACCACTCTCCTAGCTGGGCACAGGAGCATGAAGGACCTTATCCATGGCACCGGGGTTCAGGAGGAGGTGTTATGCCTAATCTCCCCAAGATCTGCTACACCCCTCAAGGAGCAGCGCTGCCATTTGGGCTTTTCCCTTCCTCCAGAAACTCTCACCCCACCTCAGGGGTGACACTTCCTTACCCAAGGCAAGCCTTGGGCAAAGGCTGGTCCCAGCAGCAATAAACCCCCTTGATCTCTGCAGGAGGAACCACACTGGCCCCCACACAGAAGCCCCAAAGGCTCCCACATTTCTGCATTTATTGACCTGTCATTGTGAGCTCTGTGCTGGGAGACCCTCTGTGCCCCTCTTGCCCCGAAATGTTGCTGTCGTGCAGCCCTGGCACAGCAGTGAGCTCCTGGGACTGGAACGAGCAATCGGAACAGCTGCCCAGGAGCAAGGCCAAGGCATTTTCCCCCAGGGACCAGCGAGCGGCACGGCTCACCCCACACAGCATCAGAGGCCCAGATCTACCTGGGACTGTCATGTTGTCTCCAGCTCTTCACAGGCCACTGCTGGCCAGCATCTCGCCACCACAGACAAACAACTACCACAAGGGCTGAGACCATTCGCCCACCCTTAACACATGCTTGACATGAAGGTCCTGCTTGAAAAGGAGCAGCAACGCAGCTCAGAGGGGGTAAGTTTGTGATGTTACCTGGAGAAGGGCATCAATGGGCATTAGGAAAAAGAACATGATAACTGGGTGCTACCATTCCTGGCAAGGGGCTGCTTTTGTCAAGGGACAATCAGAGTTACGGGTGAGCTCACTGTTAAGGTTCTCAAGGTGCGGTAGCGCTGGGGCCAGCCAGAAGTACACACCCAAACCTCACTGGATGTACCGCCCTCTCCTGTCCCCACTAACAGCCTGTCCCCATTTGCAGCTGCCAGCTTTGCAGTAGACATGCTTTCTTTCCCTCTCCCATCACCTTTACTGGCTGTTAGACCAACTCCAACTGTTGTGGGAGGCCATGAAGCCCCATTCAGCTGGGTCAACCTCCTTCTTGCAGCATGGAGCAACTCAAAACGAGGGGCACCCCAGTCCTCCAGGTCCCATCCTGAACTCTGTGTAGCCCCAGGCTGCAGAAGACACCGCAGAGAGCAGCTCCGCTCGCAACCCTTCCTCAAACATTTTCCTCTTTAAAACCTGCAGGGAGCAGCAAGAACATTTGGGTGTCCATCTGCAGGGGCTCATCCCTCAGACAGATGCTCCAGCTCTTTGCCACTGCCATCCTCAGATGATAACGGGCTGTGGCAGATGGTTCCCTTCTGCTGGCAGGAGGCAGGAGCATATCCCTGCTCTGAGCTCTCTCCTGGAGAGGTAGAACCTGCACACCACACGAGGTACCAAGCCTCCCGTCCGGGCAGTGGGGAGCAGACCTGCCCCTCAGCTGGGCTGGCTGGGCCATGCTCTGATGTTCCCCAGCAGTACCTCCCTTGGTTTTGGTGCACATGTCCTGGAATCCCACAAAAGGTTCAGAAAGGGCTGAGCTGGCAGGAGGGAGATGGATTTTAATTACTCCCGTTATTATTATAGTTCCTTTTCTTTCAGATTTTCACACTTCTGTTGTAACAAGCTGAGCTGAGAAAATACGTGCAAATGCCAGGCTGAGATAAGATGTACCACACCTTGAAGTACTGCCAGCACCAGCTCTGGGAACACCAGATCGTCTGCCTGCCCCTCAAGCCTCCTCCCTTTGTCTGCAAGGACAGAGGGAGGACCTGCGCCCGCTCTGCCCCTGCACACCCGGAGAGGAGGATGCCTTGCATCTCCCCTGGGCTCAGCCAGCAACTGGCTCCTCAATCCTGCCCAGTACTAACCAGTCCCTGGAGAAGGCAGCCATAACCTCCTGGCTGCTCGGGATGGGGATGGAAAGGTGGCCCACATGTCTCGTGTTTGCCCTGCACAACGCGTGCACACAGACCTCTGCCCACCACGGGGCTGCAGCCCTGCAGGCAGCGGGACCTGCTCCCAAGGGGCGCTGAGACCTCCTGGCCCCTGCGGATGCAGGCAGGGGAGAAACGCGCTCTCCGATGGCGCGTGCTTTCTTCCTTGGAGGTGGTGACATTTCAGGGTGTGTGGCAGGGAGTGGGACGAGGGGGCAAGGCAGGATATTCCTGCTCCCCCATCCCCATGGCCATCTGGATGTGTACCGATGCCTCCTCACAGCAGGCTGAGTCAGTCCAGTGGCTTCTCATTATCAGCTGGAGGGAGTCCAAATCCCGCACTGTACGGCTGCTCCTGAGTGAAATTGAGGATCGTTATCAAGTATTATCATAATGGTTTCTCTCTGTACTGTCTTGTACTGCTCCTTGCCCTGGTCAGCTGATTGATTTGGAGCAGAAGGGGGCGATGTGCGAAAAATCCTTCCACCACCAGCCGCCCACTTGGGACAGCTGTGGCAGGAGACCCTGCACGGCACCACTGCCACGGGCCTCGGC
>NW_009260435.1:2831012-2847938 GCF_000687185.1 Egretta garzetta | reverse complement strand
AGGCTGCGCAGGCCATTGGGGGCCATGCCACTGCCGTCCCCATGCACGGCCTCGCTCGCTGGGAGGCTGCAGCCCCGCCGGCAGCAGACACGCAGCCAAGCCCATCCCCAGGCATATCTGCTCAACTGGAGCGAGGTAGGAGATGCCATGCTCAAGCCTTGCCCATCTCAAATCATGACGCAACCTCCATGATGCTCCAGCGAACAGGTAGAAAGAGGGGAAAAAGCCTTCATGTAGCCCCCCTCAAGCGGGCGCTACTGAAGGGGAGAGGAGCTGCTGGTGCGAGTGCTGGGGCACAAGGGCTGCCTCAGCCCGGCTCACTCAGGTCTCTGCCAGGGCACTGCCACCACCCCATCCTGTTCCAGCTCAGGGGGTGGAAATTAGGCCTTGCTATGACATGCTGTGCCGTGGAGAGAGGCCACATGTCCTAATGTCAGCCTGACTCAAGTGCCTGATAGCTTGACTGCTCTGTCAAGCAGCCCAAACACGCCGCGAGAAGGGCTGGGGGAAAAGGCTCCATTAAATTCTTAAGCTCATTGACACATACACAGAAGGTATTAATAATATCAAGCATCTCAGCGTCTATTGTAGCCCACATCCAGGAGATGAAAGATAATTTCTGGGACAAGGAAGTTATGACAGTGACAGCTTTTTAACAGCTTGGCGTAAGAATAGGAGCTGCACAATGGGACAAAGAGCAATGATTAAAGATCTTTTCACAAAGGAGAGAGGGCCTGGAGACCACGGTGAGCGTGGAGGACATGAGAGTTGTGTCAAATGCCCACGCAGAAAAAGAAAAGGCTGTGTTGGACAAGGAGGACAGGAAGGTGGTGTGGGAGACATCCCGCTGGGGCTGACTCACGAATGCTTGACAACTAATGGAAAGGGGTCGGGGTGCCTGGGGGGATGAAACGGGCCCCTCTCCTTAATATTTAAAAGAGGCTTGGCCCCTGCCTGGTGTGCCAGGCAGAGAGATGGGCCTGGCTCAGCTGGGGCGGCAGCCGGCCTGGCAAGCAGCGTGGGGAAAGGCGACGCTGGGGAGCAGGGGAGGGAGCTGAGCTGCGCTGGAGGCCGGGCAGAGGTGGGGAAGTGAACACGTGGGCTGGGCAAGGGGAGTCTGGCATGGGGCAGGGCGAGGAGGGGGCTCTGCTCTCCAAAGGTCAGAGCTGGAGAAGCAGAGGCAGCGGGCCCAGCACCCAGACACCCCCTGAAGTGTAATTATTACTAATATCCTTAGTGTTTCTTTGCACACATACATGCTCCCCTAACGTACACTGCACATGTAAACAGCCGCCTAGTGACATTTGCATGCCCAATTACACCTGCATATCATTGATTTACATGCACAGTTGGAGAGCAATTAAAACACTGGAGCCTGCTTTGCACTTTCCCACGGCCACCTCTGTGAACCCACGCCAAGGAGGACAAGCACCTTTGCGAGGGGGCCAAACCCTGGCCCTGGTCCCCTACAGCCCATGCCTTTTGATTTCCCTCCCCTGCAGCGGCGCGTGGGGAGAGCCCCAGCCTCGGCGCGTGCAGAGCGGGGTGGGCTCACGCCGGTAGTCTCTCCTGCAATGCCTTCATCTGCAGCGACCCGAAACCCAGCTGTAACGTTTGCTGGTTGCTCAGCTCCTGTCATAAGTGACTGGCGCCTTTCCAAAAAGGATTAAAAGCAGGGAGTGAGAAACATAAAAGCTCGTGTAATTATGTGCAAAAAGCCCCTTAATAATTTATAGAGGGAGAGGGTAAATATCTTTGCGTGTTATTCAAGTGTGGCTCATTGTCCCGTTTGGCTAATACCCAGAGTGCACGCATCACAGGCTTTATCCGGGAGGCTGTTTTGCCTTTAATACCTTTCATAAATTATTGAATTTATAAAGAGGAAAGCAGGTGTCATGTCACTCCTATAAACAGCTCGTTAGTTAAAACTAACGAAGGTGGGGAGCAACAGTTTCCTCTTGCCTTGTCTATCTCCCCTCTCGCTGTCTCTGCTGTCATCTGCGATGCGGCACAGACCCCAGGCAGGGGCAGAGCAGTGGCACTTACCGAAAAAACCAAAGTCCCAGGGCGAATCAGAAGCACTGGCTGCAGAGAAATGGCCTATGGCACCCCGAACCTCTGGCTCTCTGAGACCTGCTAGTGCCCTCAGGGGAGGGACGGAGGGAGGGAGGGAGGATGGAGGGCTGGAGAGGATTCCCACCTCCATCCCCAGCTCGCCTGATGCAGTGTTACCATCTTCATGTCACCTGCAGTCCTCTGCTTGGATGCAGCAACGGGGCGTTAGCTCCTGGGGATACCCCAGGATGCTCTGGGTGCTCTGCTCCCCAGGGGAGGGCAAGCACGGAAGGTGGACCCCAAGGGCAGGACCAGGCAGGAGGCAGAGATCTCCGGACCTGTCCCTGCCTGGGGGCCCTCTCACTGCAAACAGCCACTTCTGACCTGTTCCCAGCAGAGCAGGGCCAGGGTGTGAAGCCTGAGGGCAGCTCCTGAGCACAGGGTATTGGGTTTCAGGCTGGCTGGGGGAAGCACAGCATCTCCCTGATTTTTTGCTGAGTGAGGCAGGGTGTTAGAAGGCTGCCTCTAAAAACAGCAGACGTGTGACTGAGTCAGGCAGCACGTGTCTGCGTGAGGGAGTCAGCCAGAGCACCCGCGCACAGGAAAACCAGTGTGCAAGCATCCCCACCCAGCCCCCGCCGGCCAGCCGGCCCCCCCCCGTGCAGGCTGTGCCCCCCACCTCTGCGCTGGGGGACGGGGCACAGCAAATGCACGCTGCCAAGGCAGAGCAAGCCTGCGCTCCAGGAGCAGCTGGTTCGGAGGCTCCGCTTTCACACCCGTGAGAGAGTCACTGAAGAGATGAACCCCCCCACGCGCCCTCTCCAAATATAATACATATGCATTAAAAAACAGATACAGAAAGGGAGGCCACCAAAAGCATTTTGAACAGAGTTTAAAGCAGCTAGTGCCAAATCAGGGTGAATATGCTGCAACGCAAAGGACCCACGCAGAAAATGTTGCTGCAGTGAAGCCGGCGGTGCCAGCATCCCGACGGCCACGGCACGGCATGGAGATGGGGCTGTGTGGAGCAAGCCGAGCCGCTTCGGCCCACGAGGTGCGTGTGAGCCACATGATGAACGGTGGACCCTGAAGAAGGCCCAGCAGGGCCACATGGGCATGGGAAGAGGGAACAGAAATTATTGATAATCAATTAACTCCTTCAATTACAGAAGCCTAATGAGGTAGTGCAAAGTCAGCTCTAATGAATATCAGTTTAATAAAGGCGGCTCCTCGGGGCGCTGGTTTTTGACTCAATCTTTACAAGGTAGGACACACTGCAAAAATATCAAGCAATTAGTGTCACTTAATGAACACCCACTCCCTGCTCTCTGCAGAGCTGATGGTTTGTGGAGAGCAGGTAGCTGTTATGGCATGGGGCGTCCCTGACCCCTGGGAGTGGTCCTGCCCTAGGCCCGGTCGGCCCTCGGCACAGTGGCCCACCAGCACCGGGACGGGCTGGGAGGCAGTTCTGCCACCACGGCTTTGCTGGCAGCATGGAGCTCGTGTATCCCGGCAGAGTGTGTGGTTTCTGGGGATGCTGCCGGATGCATTAGTTGCTGTAAGATGAAGTGAATGTCACAGGGCCCAGCTCTCCCCTCGAGGCAGCTATTTTTTCCTTTTTTTTGGTGACAACAGCGTGAGTGACAAAAAAAAATCACTGCCTGCTGGCCCCGATGCCTCCCTGGGAACCTGCCGGGTCCAGTGGAGCACAGGGGGAGGAAGGAGGTGGTGGTGGAGGGGGGATGCTGTTCCCCCCAGCAAAACACTGTCCCTAACGTCGCTGCATGGGCCCCCTCTGTGCCCATCATGGGGGGCAAGCGGTGGCACAGGGAAGCTGTGCAAGGAGCCCAGGAAAGCGTGGTGGATGACAGCATGGCTGGGGTGGGGATCTCCCACAAAGCTGGGATCCCAGCGGTGCCATCCCTTCGGAAGGCACGGTGCTGCACCGACCGTGTTGGAGAGGGATTTACATACTAAGGAGCCTCCGGTGGAGTAAAGACAACCTAACATCTATTTTGGGTCTCAAAGCCAAAGGCTGTATTTCAAATCCACTAATCAGGTGAGAATACAGCAAACGCGTGCAAAGAGGAGCCAGGGAAGGAGGGGAAGCCTCTGGCTCCTGGCAGCACTCCCAGCTCCACAGCCATGTCCCCATGAGGGCTGGAGGGGGCTCCTGGCAATGGCCCCCGGTGCCCCATCAGCACCCATCAGAATTGGGCTTCCAGAGGAAGGGACCCCCCGCTCTTGTGAGGGACGAGGCCCAAAACTCCTGCTGCACAGGGTCCATATGGAGGGGCCTTTCCAGCATCTAACCCCCACACGCAGGGGCTTCTGGGGCCGCGCCTTTCCCCAGGGCCATCCAGAGCTGAACCAGAGCACAGATGCCACGAAGAAAGCAGAGAGAGGGAGGGGAGAACCTTCCCCCCCCTCCATCTTGTTATGAATATTAAGACAAACCCCCCTGATACCTGCAGTACCCAGCGGTTTTTTAAAAGCAGCATCTCCCCCTGAAAGAGCACTTTAAACAGAGAGCCCTTTCTGATGGAACTGCACGGTCCCACAAAGCTCCCTGTACAGCCCGAGCTGCTGGAGGGGTGTTGGCAGCTCGGCCCTGCTCCCCGCAGATAGAGCAGACGGAGGCGCACAGGATCGCTCCCCGAGCCCAGGTGTGCGGTGCAGGGGCTACCCATGCCTCCGGCTGCCGTGGCAGATGGAGGTGGATGTATGCTGCCTGTGTTGCCTGCTGGGACCACACGCTGGCTTGGCCGCAGCCTCCCTGCCCTGCTGATGGGCTTGGGAGCAGGCTGGGAGCAGGGCGGATGGCTGGAAGAGCCCAGATGCCAGGAGGGGCACAGGCCAGGTAGTAAACCCACATGTACGTCTGCTCTCGGGTCTGAGTGCTGTTGGCAGGGGTGCAATGTGTGGCGTACCCCCAGGGCAGATGGCCCCTTAGCCCAGCTTGAGGAGGAGCTGAGGAGCTCAGAAGCCATTCCTGCCCTCCCTGCCATCCCTGAGCAGAGCTTGCTTGGGAAGAAGGACCCAGGATTCTCCCAGGATCACTGGTGCTGGACATGATAAGCCAGAAGGAAAGTGCAAGGCAGTGGATTGAAGGAAGGAGAGACATGGGTAGCTATAGGTAGGGAGGATAATGACCCCGCATGCCTGGTACTAGACCCATACAGAAATCTGTGTCTGGGAATCTCCAGTTCCTACGAGCAACTTATCTGAGACCAGTGTAACCAGCAACTCCCCTCAGCTCTTACTAGTCCAGCAGCACTGACTGCAGATGTCAACCTGGAGGGCATTGGACCCTGTGCTCAAATGGATCTGTAAAGATCTCCAGGGGTTGGTGTCCTGGCCTGGCTGCTGGCTGGCCGCCGGGTGGGCAGGGGTGTTCTTGTCCCCTCCAACCCTCCCAGTGCCCATTTTCCCTGCAGCGTGGAGGGCACACAGGGTGCTGGTCCTGGCTGACCTCCCCGAGACCATCTCGTCGCAGTGCATAAAGGCCAGAAAAGGTTCTGGGAGTGGGTCTTGGGAGTGCGAAACGCCCGGGGGGTGGGGTGCAGGCTTCTGTACGGAGGATACTCAAAGAGCTGGTTTCATTAACAGCTACGCAGCTCCAGGCACCGGAAATTATTCTCATCTCTTTTCTTGTTTGGCTGACTTACTCAAAGGCTATTAGTGGATAAACTAAAATTCTGACGATGCTGGAGCAGCATCTTCACAGGGGGCTTAGGGAGGTGGAGGGGGCAGCTTTCATGTTACCCTGGAGCAAGTCTGCAGCTGGGGGGGCTTGCCAGGGGAACAACAAGAGGTGCGGAGTCCTGGCAACAGCCGCTCTCTTCTCCAAAACTGGCAGTATTGTAGAGAAACAGTGCTGCCTGGGGGGCAGACACGTCGGAGGCTGGCAGCCACGTGCTCCCGCCTGCCTTCTCCCCTCTTTGCAGCTTCTGGGCTCCGTTTCACCAGGAGGGCTTGGGGACGCAGGGGACTGAACCCAGGGGTGTGGGAAGTCTCTCCCCACCTTCTGTTGCTACATCCTCCTCCCCGCAGGCAACTCCCACTGGGGGTGTCCCTTCCATAAGCTCTGCTTTCTTGTCCCAGAAGGTCCCATGGCCATGCCTTGGTCCCCCTGCAGCCCTCGAGTAAGCAAGCTCACAGCGTCCCTTATTTTCCTGGGCTGTGTTGGCGCATGTGGCAGAGTCTTCCTCCCTTCCCACCCCCCGCCCCATCAACTGGCAAAGCCCCAGTGGTTTCCCCCAGAGAGCATGTGGTGAGACACAGCATGAAACAACTGCAGATAATTAAAGGATTGAACGGGGTATTGGAGAAGAGCAGGGAGCTCACAACATCCATAAATAGCTCGCCTTGCCGAGCTGCTTAACTCCTTGCTTGTTCTTGCCAAAGTGCAGACCCCAAAGGGATGGTGCCTGTGCATGAATAGGGGTGGAAAGTTCAGGAGCGTATTTTTAAACCATTCAAGCTGTACTCAGGCTGAGTGATACATTATTGTCTGTGTGTGTATAACTTAAAATGTCTTATGAATGCAAGGAAAAAAAGCACCATTTTGCCTCTCTAAACTCCCACCCCTCTGCTCCTACCCAAATAACATCAGGCTAGATCTGACAGGCGAAAGGGAAGCACCATGAGGTAAGGCTAATTAAAAGCAGCGTGAAACGCTCTTCTCCTCTGGAAGGAAGAGCCCCGGCTTCAGGGCTGGCAGGCAGTGGGGCCAGCAGCAGGCGCAGGGCACACATCTGCACAAGCACTGTGGTGTATCAGGGAAGAGGGGCTAGAGAAATACTGGGGTCCCCAAGGTGCCCCCCAGGAAGGGCAATATGGCTGTGTGCTTTATGGAGACCTTGTCCTTCACCTCGCAGGGCAGCAGATCCTCCCCAGACCATGGGAATATGGGATGTAGAGTGGGTGGCCCAGGACAGCAGGGAAGTGAGGTCAACTGGTCTTGACTATTGCCCCAAAAGTAGAAGGGGGGCATCAACCCACTGCCCACCCCTGGGTCAGAATAGGATGGCATCCCCTCAGTGCCATGGTGCTGCCCACCCTGAGCCTCTGGGGCCTCTCTAGGGGCTGACACTTGGTGACGGTGATGGTCCCCAGGGCTGGCAGCCAGCCTTCAAGCTGTGGCCGGAGACAGAGATACCAAAGAGCTTGAGAAACAGCTGGAGCCATGGCGAGACAGAGGGAAAACAAACCAGAAACTCACTGGGAAATCATTCCTCTCCTAAATGGTGCTGATGTAATTAAGCAGCACAGGCTTTATGAACGATACCATCTCTGCCTTGAAACACATCATTACCTCTCTCTGTCAGAGCAGTATTTTTAAATACATATTTCCTTTTTAAATGCCTGAGGAGAAGGCTCCGTGGCTGGGACGCTGGGATACGTTGCTAATCACCTCTTATTTCACCCAGTGGCAGGGGAGCGTTTCGTGCTGAGCCCTGGCTCTCCTGCATGCACACCTCTGCTCCAAGTCACTGCTGAGCACTTCTCCCCTTCCTTTGCCACCCTCCCTATCGCCACTGATGCCAGACGGGATGACAGAGCCGAACCTGCATCCTCCAGCCCCAGAGGGTTTGAGCCTCCCCGTGCCCAACCTGCCTGGGATGCTGGTGTCGAGGGTGACCCCAAACCCCTCTGTCAAGCTCCTGCGGGCACAGGAAGAGGAGATATTTCACTGACTGCTGACCTGAGCTGGTTTCTCCCTCTGGCACCCTCCCCACCCCAGCAGGGTCTGGGTGATGCTTTCACTGTGGTACAATTTGGGCATTTCTTCTCCCAGACAACTCACCCAGTCCATGCCAAGTCTGTCAAGAGTGCTCCCTGCAACGGATTAGAGAGGCCCGAGCAAGAACGAAGGGCTTTTGTGCTAGAAATTGAAAGTTGATGGAGTGTGTCATAGGAAAATGACAACAATCCACTGTACCTCGAAAGACAATTATTTTTCCCTCATTGGAAGTGATTGAATTACTCCATCAGTGACACTGCTAATGTTGTCAACACCAACAGCTCTCTTAAGGAAAGGCTCTCTATCGGCTGCACACCTGAGATTTTCTCAGACCTGCCCTTTCCTCCCCTCCCTACTTTGCCTCTTGCTCTTTCGCAGGACGTGCTCAACTCACGGCCAGCTGACAGACCAAGATCAGATGCATGTGTTCTCCCTCCCATCCCCGCAGCTCCCGCAGATGCTTGCCTGCATCAGATCTGCTCCTCCAGACTATTTCTGAATATGCTAAGGCTGGAAATTACAAAGTTGAATCACGCTGCTTAACTGTGATTGGCCATGCTACCGCTCCCTGCATTACAGCAACAGGGCCCTGCTCAGCTCTCTGACGTGCGCACCCAGGCTGGTGAAGGGAAGAAGCTGGGAGACACAATGTCCTTTCTAGGGATGGGGAAAAGGAGCAGGCTGCACCTCTGACTGCCGTGGGATTTGAGTGCTGTACAGCCACTGCCACCCTGGAGATCCCGCTGTCCCTGCAGACCCTGGAGCACCGTGCTCAGGTAATGCCAGCCTCCCCCACTTGCCACCTTCAATGTCATGGATGCTTGTGCTGGGGCCGGACACTGGCTTGGGGACGCCCTGTAGCCACATGGGTCACACGCCAGGGTGAAAGGGACAATGCTGCTGCCCAAAAGCCCCTTCTCCAAGTGATTTTCGACCAGAATCTGGAGTGGCACAAGCCCCAGGGGCTAGGGGGTGAGGTCTTGTGTGTGCCTGGGGCAGAGCTGTGCTTTCCAGGGACACTGGCTCCCTCCATTCCCCAAGGTGCTTCTCCCCCACCACAAATCCAGCCTAAGTTAATGCCTGCTGGCAGAAGGCCAGTCTGATTTATTAAGACACACAAACTAATGAATGAGCTGCTGAGAAGTACTGGGAGCCCAGTACATCCCACAGAACCAACCTGCACTGGGCTGAGCCTTGCTACGCTCCTCCCCACCAAAAGCCCAAGCCCTGCGGATCCTGGGGAGCGCAGGAGGGTGCCACCACCTCGCACACATTTTGGAGGGACAGTGGTCCTGTGCCGGTGCTGCGCAGGGCAAAAATCCTGGCTGGCAGGCCAGGGAGGGCAATGCCACATCAGGGCAAGTGGTGAGGCTGGCCCGTCACCCTGCTGCGCTCCGCTCGTGCCACGCAGGCCGGAGCCGAGAAATGCGCACGCTCCAGCGGCTTTCAGAGCCGCATATGTTGTGTGGGTTGAGAGCACATATGTTAGATATACACACATCTACGTGTGTATGTGTATATATATACACAGACATATATGAGAGAGACTATTATAGATACAGATTTACATATATAATCAACACCAGAAATCACTGCAGGATTTTTAAGACGGCAGAATCGGCCCCAGATACCAGAAAATAGCTATCTGTATCTCTACCCTCTCAGCTTGTGCCTTTGGTTAGGCTGGCGAATGCCACATGCCAGAGCCCCAGCTGGGGACGGTGCTGAGAGGGTGCTGGGGAGGCAGGATGGGTGCTGGGGAGGCAGGGCTGCCTGTCTCCCACACTCGCACTCTGTGCAGTGCCCTAGGAAGGAGCAAGGTGCCCTCCCTGGCATCCAAGCCAAGAGCCATGCGCAGGGCGTGCAGGTGCCTAAATCCTACAGCCCGAGAGGGAGCCGGAGGGGATCCATCTGCCCCAGCGCAGCCCGCATCCATGAACAAGGCAGATGAACTGCCGTATCGCTAATGGAGAGAAAAGGCCTCTCGGGCAGGATTAATCTCTTTCTGAGGTGGCTGCCTGAGAAAGGTCAGGTGAATTGTGCCTGGACGTGCCTTTTTTCTCCCTGCTGACTATAAATGTCATCCAGCCAGCGGGCTCGGAGGCAGGTACCTATGTGCAGCCAGGTGAAGTGAATCCAAATATGTAGTTGCTGCTCTGGATCAACCCCGGCACTACACACATCTGCGGGCAGCACAGGGAGGCAAACACACCCCGAGATATTTGTTCCAGCCACACGGCTCAGCTGTTAGAAAGTTATGACTGCTTCAGCTTGGTAAGTGAAACTTTTCATTCATTGCATCAGATAGCCCCAAGCAGCGTCACCCAGCTGTAAAGTACTTCAGAGCTGACTCAATGTCACATTTAAGCATCAGAATTCAGGATGCTTCAGAAAGGTTATGTAAACCATTACATCAAATCCCGGGAGAGTTATTAAGGTGAGCGGCAGAGCATGGGAGACTGGGTGATTATCTCGCACGAACAATGTCCAGCTTAAGGATGTAACTCATTCTCCTTACAAGCCTGATTTTGTTTCTCCCTAGTGCTTTTTGTTTCTCCTAGTGCTTCTTAAAAATAGAAAAATTTTTAAAAATCTGTCCACCAAAGAATTCTCTATTCTGGAAAATAATTATTCGAGAGAGCCTCCAATTAATCAGCTACAGCATTGGGGAGATAAAAAGGGTTGAAAAATGAAAAGTTTCTCACTACTGGAAAAGTCTTCTATTCCACCCCCCTTTTAGAAATGTTGTACTTTAAATTCAGTGTGGTCTATTAACACCAAATTTATTTTATTCATCTGAATTAGTGCCTTCGAGGACTTGGGGGAGGACTACATGGTTAATCTGGGAGTTATTTGCTATGGACTCTTGAACCTCTCAAAAGTGCGTGGGCTCCCTAGCGAGTTTCTCAAGTCTGCAGCACTTGTCTTCAAGGACATGAAAGCATCTGCAGGGACCTGCAATTTTTAACAGTTTGGAACAGATCCGGCCAGGTCAAAAGTTCTTAAGAAATCTTGAGGAGCAGCAAATAAATTTGGAAAGCCCAGAGCCAATCTGTTCGGGTTAAATAATGGTAAGAAGCCTGCAGGGACAACACGAACGCTTTGGGAATTGCGGGCCTGAAGCAGCCAGTTGAAGCGCCTCCATAAGTCAGCAGCCAGCATGCTGAAAATCTTTGGTGCTGTTGTGATAAAGCAGCCAAGAGATGCTGATTATAAAAACGTCACCGATGGAAGTCCTGCAGCATCCTGCCTGGAGCGTCTCCCACATGGCAATGATGCGTCCTCCCGAGAAAAGCCACAGAAACCACGGAGAGACAAATAAAGCTGTCTTGCAGATCTCCTAATCCCACAGGATTTATCCATTCCATCTCCATGTCAGCAGCCAGTGTCCACCTCCGGTTGAACCACTGGGACATTGCTCCTTTGTGCACGTACAGCAGGGCAAAACGAGGAGCTGATCCCGTTGCAGACTGACCCCTGACAGAAGGTCCTGGTCCAGCAGCCCCCATACTGCGGCCCGGGAAGGCAGGCAGTTCTGCCTGCACGCCGGCATGGGCCTCGGCCGACGCAGGGGGATGCTGTGTGCGCAGGCAGTCACGGCAGCACTTGGCGGTGCCTCCTGCACGGGACGCATAGGCTCTGCCTCCCCAGCCCCATGCACGCACACCCACGCTCAACCCCTCGCATGGAGGAGAAGAAAAGCATTGCTGAGTAACTCAGTTAAATCCTGGACAAATCGGGCAGCGTGAACAGCGCCAGGCATGTAATAAAAGGTTTGGACCTACAGTTGTGCTGCTGTCACCCCCTCTGGTGGGATATAAATGTAGTACATGCCATTGGCATTTGAATGCTTATTTTCATTTTGCTGCGCATTCAGCGGTGCGTAATCGCGCCAGTGTCAAACACGGGGGCAGTGACTCACGGGCAGGCTCCAGCAGCGGGTGGGCACTGTCCGGGGTGAGCTGCGTGACAGTCCTGGAGAGCTGTGCCTTTCTCATACCACAGTACTATTCCTTAAATCCTAAAAGCACTGCTAGTGAGTAAACCCTGCGCAAGCCCAGGACCCTGGACGTGGGCTTGGCCCAGCCATGCCAGGGGAAGCTCTCTGGAGGGTGCTGGGGGCCCCAGTCTTCTTGGGACCAGAGCTGGCCCCTAATGAGAAGGTGCTGTTATAGGTAGCTCACCCAAACCCCGTGAAGAGGCTGTGGGGGGACGTCTCATCCCCCAGCATGGCTCCCCGAAGGTGGCAGGGGACCTGTGCCCGTGGGACAGTGTGGAGGAGCATCTGGGCTGGGGCCAATCTCAACCTGCTCTGTGCATAAAAGGAGCCCGGTCTCCTGGGCTACCAGCTGGCACC
This sequence comes from Egretta garzetta, assembly GCF_000687185.1. Classification (NCBI taxonomy): domain Eukaryota; kingdom Metazoa; phylum Chordata; class Aves; order Pelecaniformes; family Ardeidae; genus Egretta; species Egretta garzetta. The sequence goes on along the minus strand of NW_009260435.1, from coordinate 2,835,780 downwards.
TTTCACTGGTGTTAACATTCATTTAAGAAAAATTGCAAAAAACCCCAACATGGGCTAATTAGCTAATGACATTATTTTGGCCTGATGTGCTGTATAATTAAACAACTAATAAACGGCAAGAGTCCTGTGCTGCTGAGGCTCCTGAGTCAATACCATGCTATTACCACGGTGTAATTGAGTTTACTGAGAACCTCAGCACAGACGTCCCAGAGCCCATGTGAGGAATGGTATTGAAATAGCCACCAGAGACCCACCTGCTGGATAAAGGAGAAAGACAAATCTTTTAATCTACAATACAGCCCGAAGTCACACGCGGAGAAGACAAGTTAGTGCTTCGCACTGTGGTAAACGCATTTGCTAGAGAGGAGGGTGCACATGAGCTGTCAGGGGCTACATGTGCAAGAGCTCTGGCAGCAAAAGGGGCTTCCTGGGCTCTCAGGGAGGGTGCGAGTGGGATGAAATGTGGCTTGTCCTCACTTCTGCAGAAACACCCCCAAAAGTCTATTTCTTGATGTCCAAAACGTTTCCATTCCGTTAAAAAGATGCATTTTTGCTGCATTTCTGGTGCCAGAACAAAAGGTGCATCAGGGCTACTGAGAGGTCTCAGGGGTGGCTCAACGTTTCCTCCTGTAGCCCCAGCCTTTGAAGACCAAGTGCTCCAACCTAATACTGTGCCAGCAGGTTGGGAATGGGTCAGGAGCTGGATTTGGGGCTGCAAAACTCCTTTCTGATTTTTTTAGTGCTTGAAGGAAAGGAGAGAAGAGGAGTGGGTTGGCAACCAAGCTCTCACTTGAGTCATGAAGCATCTGCAGATGTCTCCCTGGGGTGGGGACCCTCAGCAGTGATTTTGTTATATGGATGCATTGTAAGTCAAATGCAATGAACACACAACCTTTGTGCACACACACTTGTGCACACACACACACACACACAGAGTCCAGGCTTCTCTCCTTGCACCACCCAGGCTCGCCTGCAGTGTGCAGCCCTCCTGCACTCTCCCCTCCCTGCAGCCCTGCTCCCAAGACCACATCCCCACATACCCCCTTGCTCCGGCTTGTCCTCCTCTTTCTCCTCACCTCCCTTCTCTGGCAATGCCAGGCAAGTGCTTCTTATGCTCCTGACTGCTCTTGGGCTGAGCCAAAAGATTCACAGTGGCACAGCAGCATCTGTCATCCCAAGGCAAAGTAACAAGCCTCTCGCACCGTGCCGCTGTCAGGTCCCGGCACGGCAGCAGTGAGCAAAGCCTGAGTCCTGCTGGCAGGCAGCGGGCTCACCGGCCCCACGATGGGAGCCTCCTGGCGACAATGCAACAGGAGGACAGGGCACTGTGAGGGGTGGACATCATGGCTGGGGACCTATGCACTTCACATGGGGTGGGACAGTGGCTGCAGCGTGGTAGGTCCAGCTCACATCCAGCATCCACATTCCACACTGGAAACAGATCAAATGGGGCCCAGGTAGAAATGCAGTGGGAGCCTGGCCAGGAAGCCCCATCCCAGGGCGTGCAGTTGCAGTCGGTGCAGCTTCAGAGCTCCTGGAGAGTTTCTGGGAGTGCAGGTGGGGCAGACAGGCTGCAGCTGATGGGCTGAGTGGTGCTGCTCTGAGCAGGGCTCCCCAGGTCCCAGCACCCTGGGCCCTGGCCTGCTGACCCTGCTTCCACCCTCATCCCACCACGCACCTGCAGTCCCCTCCTGCAGCTCGTACCCATCCCGCAGAGCTCCTCAGGGAAAGGAGACTGGAGACCAAGTGGTGGGAGAGCCTGGAGGCACCACTCCCAGCCTATACTCCCAGCTTCTGCTCAGCACAAACCACACCAGGAGCTCCAGCATCAAACCCACAAGGGCTCCTCACTTAACCTGCCATTGGTATTTAAGACAGATGCACAGCTCTGACTTCAAGAGTGCAGCTTTGAGGCAGACTAAGCTTTGGTGCTGCTGTGCGAGGAGCCCCCCAGGACAGCGGGAGAGGGATGATGGCCAAGGGACAGTGAGCCATTAAGAGAGGGGCAAACCCTGTGCTTGCAAGAGGGCAGAGAGCAGGTGCCCACCAGCGCTGTGGCTGCAGGCAGCCAGAGAGGCTGGCAGAGCCGCCGGCGGCTCCGGGGAAGAGTGGGGTGTGCAAAGGCTCAGCAACGGTGGAGCTGCTGCTGACAGTGAGAGGCAGCTCCTGTCGTTAGCGTGAGCCAGGCTCTGCCAACCCAAATACCGAGATTGCTGAAAACAAGATGTGCAGTCGTGCGTCTTTGCTGTCAATCAGCAGCATGCAGGGAGCATGCCACGGCTGCTCCGTCTCCATCTGCGACAGAGGAGGGCTCATGGTTTCACCGAAATTACTCCATGGTGATCATGGACAGCCCCACCGGGGTCTGGCCAGGGGAGGAGGATGGTTATGGCCAGGCAGTGGAAATGTGCTTCATCTTCCTTGCCAGTTGGGGAAATCCTCCCACCTCCCTCCCGCAGCTCACCCGCTGTCCTCCCATGCCCAGCGCTTGGGGAGGGACTGAGGAAAAACATCTGACATCTGCTGCTGTGCGAGTCTTGGAGAGGTGCTTGTCTCGAAGGTAATTCCCGCACTCAAGAATTACTCACAGAGCACTCAAGAGCCATGCCGAGAGCCGGCAGGGAGTATTGGCACGGACCTGGGCTCTTCACTGCATGGCCACTGCCTGCGGCTCAGCCCTTGTGGGCTGCAGCCCATGGACAGCCTTGTCCTGGTGCTGGCAGAGGAAAGCGGCTCAGCAGCAGCTGCAGCAGCCACGGCTGCTTCCCTGCATGTTGCAGCGACATGGGGTGCACAGAGACCTTCCCCAATGCTGGGGTGGACACAGTGGTGTGGCCCCAGGGACTCGCCCATGCCAAACACCTGAGGGTCAGTTCACAGCAGAAGACGACACCCAGACCCCAACCTGTTGAGATGTCTCCTCCTGCGGAAAACAAGGTGAGAAGAGCGGGCGGTTTGCACACCCACCACTGGTTGGAGGCCACCACGGGAGGTGTCCCCATCACAGGGCAGCATCCAGGGATGGCACCAGCCTTCTCACCCCACTGCTGCAGCCTGCAGACCCCCGAGGCACCAACTGCCCCCCCAAAATAAGGCTCGGCTATGGCTGAGCTCTGGTTTCTTTTCTCCAAGCCAAGCTGCCCAGCTCTGTCATGAATGCAAAGTTTAAGCAGCCCCTGTGTCTTCCCTTTTATCTTTGATTTCTGTGCTGACATTTTGAAGGAAATTTGCTCTCCTCCTTGAAGGAGGAAATCCGCGTCCGAAGAGCACTCAGGCCCAAAAAGCTGAGAAGATAAACATATTTGGACATGTGATTTCACAGTCGCTACGTTGATAGCTTTCAGAGGCCGGGTCCTGTCCATCAATTACCCGCAATGTGCATTCAGACGTGATATGGGAGAACAAAAACCGCCTCATTAGAGGGGAAGAGAGGTGAGTGAACACCAAGACTCGTTAAACAGAGCAGCTCACATTTCAAGGAGTAAAGGGAGAAATTTCCCTCCTGCTCTCTCCCCCCACCCCCGTACCTGACTGCAACACCCTGGAGACACCACAGCCAGCGCAAGCCCACCATCTCCCTGGCCGAAGGGCTGGGCACTGCCATCCGCACCAGATGTTCAGCGCAACCCAGAAACGGCCGGCAGAGCTGACTTTTGGGCAAGAGATGTGGCGCGGAGCAGAATTTGCAGAAGAGACTTTGAAGTGGAGACATTTAGAATGGGATTTTTAAAGCTATTCAGGCCCCTCTCTTCCCTCTGGCCTGCAGGTACTTGGGAATGCTTTGCACATAAAGAATTATTTGTCTAATATATCACGTTAGAATGTGAGATGACATATCCAGGACAGACTTTTGTATAAAGCAGAGTTTTAAAAGCAGAATTTTAGCAGTCCCAGGAGAGACTGGGGCATGTAAAGCATGCGGTGGAAGTAGCAATGATTTCTGTTTAGCCCAGGCAAGGATTTTTGCCTGAATTCTCTGTCTCTAGGAAGGACAATTATCACTGGCACCTCTCAGCTCAGTGCAGCCCCGGGCTGAGGCTGCCAAGAGCTGTGGCAGGCAACGGGGCGGTCCCGGGGGGCTGCAGCAGGCTGGGGAGAATGGGGAGCTATTTCCAACACTGTGCAGACGGGAGCTGCAGACAGGGAGTGGTGAAAATTGGCTCCGGTCCTCCAAACCACTTGCCTCTCCTCTGGCTTCTGAAAGACTTATGCACTAACTTGACAGCGGGATTAAACAATAATAACAACTGTCTCAACCTCCTACCTTTCCCCTGGGGACGTGATGGGTGGTGCAGGGCAGACCCCCCTGCGTGAAAGGGTCCCACGGGGCGTGGGGGCTCCCTGGGGCAGTGAGTAGGCTCCGACCCCTCCCCACTCTGCCTTGCCACGCTGGGGCATCTTCCCACCTATGCTTTGGCAACAGAAACCTACGGCCGACACGGTCCTTCAGTGCTTCCCCCTCTTTGCCAGGTCTCTCCTCCTGCCCCGCTGCCTCATCTTTCCCTCTTTCTCCTTTTCCCTAGGTTTTTTTCAAGGTGTTATTTCCTTTTTAGTGTGCTAATCCCTCTCCCGAGTACAAACTCCTGCAGTCTTCAGAGGGGCAGGGAAATATTTCTGTTCTGAATACTCCACAGATCCTCCTCTGCATGGAAACGGACACTATCATTATTGGTATTTCTCTTTTTAACATCTCAGCTAAGGAAACACGCTTTCTCCTGTTAACCGTGAGCCTTCACTATAGCAGAAATGAGGGGGAAGAGGTGTAAAA
>NW_009260435.1:2830595-2830976 GCF_000687185.1 Egretta garzetta | reverse complement strand
CAGCCAAAGAGGGAGTCTCTGTTGCTTTCAAGGTGGATTTCCAGGCTGGGAGAAGCCACACAATGTGCCCAGAAGCCCCACGCGAGGGTGACAGTAAGGACAGAGGCAGCACCAGTGTCCCAGCTGCTGTGGCAGGGCAGGGGTACTCAGCTCCACGAGCAAGTGGTCTCTGTGGCCCCGCCGTGGTCCCAGCTCCTCAGCAGGAGACTTGGATGCTGGAACCTTACTTGTAGAACCTTACTTGTCCTGGCTGAATGGCACCCAGGGTTTGGCCGTTTCAATAGCTGGCTTCCCATCAGCGAGCCCTGCTGGAGGTGACACGAGGTGAAGGGACACAGCACTGCCCTTCCAGATAAACGGGAAGACAATCCCTATATATAT
>NW_009260435.1:2800396-2821747 GCF_000687185.1 Egretta garzetta | reverse complement strand
CTGGGATCAGTTTAATTGAGTAACATGTATGTGTTAGGTTTCGACCTGTAGGAAATAACATGTGTGGTTCAAGGCAGACTTCTTTGTTTCCAGTGCGGTTAATATAGGAACAGACATGTTGGAGCTAGATTGTCACCTGACGAAAGATGAGCAAGTGGTTGTGTCCCATGATGAGAACCTGAAGAGATCAACAGGAGTTGATGTCAACATATCTGACCTCAAATACTCTGTAAGTTGAAGAAGAAAAAACATTAGTGCTAGATGATGTTTAAAAATCTGTTTGTAGAGTGGCTGGGGTGGGCAGGAAGGTTGTGTGTGCGTGTGTCTGTCTAGTGTCCAACATCTAAGGAGGGGATTCATCTTGTCTTACTAAAAAAAAAAAAAAGTTAACTAGGCTCCCTATGGAGTCAAGGAAGGAGAAACCGGCACGTTTCCAGAGGGGGATTAACTCTGTCCAATAGTAGGTTGGATGAACAGCTTTCTGGAGGTGGGCCTGTTTTGCCATACGGATGACAAAGGAAGCTTAGTCAACAAGCTGCTTCTCGTATGACCAGCTTTTTAATGGGAAAACCAGGTAGGACTCATCTACCGTGTTGACAGTTTCAAAAGCCTGTTTTACAGAAGTGTCTTTCCATCTGGTATTTAAGTGGAATTCTTGGAATTTTCAGACAGGAGTCTAGAAACATTTTGCCTTACTCAGCTACAGGTACCCGCAAAGTCTAAGAATGCCAAATAGTTCAAGTAAGAATGAACACAGTGCTTCTAAAACACTTTTTGGTTAAGAAGATTTAAAAAAAATAATACAATTTTTGTCTTTAAAGATAACTTATGTGGCTTACGAATACTTTTTTTTTGTCTTTTTTGAGAAAAGTCATGATTGCATCCCTGCATTTGAATTAGTGTTCCATTTCCCTTTATTTTTAAGGAACTTCCACCATACCTCTACAAGTTGGATGTCACATTTCAGAAGGGTAAGGTTTTGTCCTTTGCTGTTTCAATTTACAGTACCAGTAACTAATTTTCTGTTATTGTAGTGTGGCAAATTCTTATTTTGGCAAAGGGAGTAGAAAAGTGGATTTGCTTCTATCAGTATTTTGATAAGAGAAGTTTTAAAAGGAAAATACAATCCTAGCTTTAGAAACCAAAATTTATTTTTTTTTTATATCAGTTGGCAGTGATTAAGTTTAAGATGCAAGATAACTTTCCAAGTAAACATTTCAATTGTTTGCTTGTCTATTTCTTGCAACTGCTTTCCAGTTCCCTGGTGAGATCTTCAGAGGGTGCTGATTGAAAATTTGTTCTTCTGAAAAATGAAGAGGAAAAGAGAGAGGAAAACCTAGAAAAAGATTAACCTGTTTTCTTGTGAGAACTGTGGTTCGTGGGACTATAATTTGAATAAAGCATACAGTCTAAAACAGAGAGCGCTTCCACCTAGAAAAGGCTAACAGAAATGATCGGATGTGTTTGCTAGCTTGGGGGGCTTTCAGACTGTCTTGTGTAGCCTTTCCATATTTGAATTGCCCAGCAAACAAATTTTGTGTTAAACATTTCTGTTCAAAATTGCAAAATACTTACCATACACCAAGATGAGTTCTGTGATGTGTTATTTTCACACGTGTATATATATATATATTTATTTATTTATTTATTTATTTATTTATCTATATAGGTAGAACTGAGCTGCCCTGCACTAGGGCCAAAACGAGCCCTCAGGAGACCTCTCTCACACCAGCAGCCCCATGGAGGGGGGCGAAGACTGCCCTGCTTTAACAACTGTGGCACCGACCAGATTAAAACTAATTCACGAGCAAATGGATTAATTGGTTGAGGAGGAATTTAAATGAAGCAATCACACACATCCAGACTCCAAAGGCCCAAGGTCAGGCAAGTGCCAAATGGTTTTGCTGGTTCTGAACCTGCCTGGATTACCCCAGCCAGCGTGGGGATGGACCCAGGCAGGGACCATTTTGCAGCGATGACAGCACCTGCAGACAGGCAAGCATGCAGCTTCGCAAGTGGCTGGTTTAAAGTATTGAGCTTCTCAGGTAGAGGATCACATTACTCTGGAAATGGAGGATCAAATTATTCCATTATTCCCCAGGGAGGGGATTAAATTACCCTGGAAATAGAGGATTAAATTACTCACCAAGGGAGAGGATTGAATTACTTTGTGAGTTGTGGGATTAAAACGCTCTGCAGGTGGCAAGCTCAAAATAGACCTTCACACAGAAGGCAGGATTAAATTACTCTATGGCTGACCAGAAAAAAAAAAATCAAACCACTGTACTCTGGAGGAAGCCATATTAAATTATTTCTGGAGATTAAATTGCCCCACAGGCTTGTTGGATCCCAGTGCTCTGGAGCAGACCATCTGCTTGGTAAGGTGTGCAGATACCCAAGGATAAACAGCCATATGATGGTGTCCCACTGCTGGTACCCAAGCGCTTCTTGTTGCCGCAGTGCCCGGCACCTGACAGTTTTGACTATATTTATTCGCACATCAAGGCTGTGATGCGGAGCTGGGCTCCACTCCCCTGCACCATCAGGGAAACCCGGGGAGGGACGGGAAGCCCAGGTCACCTGGGGAGCCCAAGGCAGATTCGGGGAATTTGAGTCACGTCTTAATTCAGTTTTGTTAGGGAGGTTTTATCTTGTTTTCATTTTTGCATTGATCCGTACACTACTGATGAGTCTCTTCTCTTGAGCAATGGCATCACTGCATATATGGGGCCCCAGATCAAAGCCCTCCCTGCTGCCAACCAGGATGAGCTCTCCTCTCCAGATTCCTTGCTTCCTCCCTATTTTCCCTGAATTGCCATCCCAGCCTATCACCTCCTTCCCCTCTCTTATCCCTGGGCCCAGCGCTCCATCGCGGGAGCTGGCCGGTGGTGGCCACGCTGTGCCTGTGCCGCCAGCGGTCAGCCCTGACTCGTGCTGCTGCGTCCCCTTCCCTGGTGCCTGTCACTGCCTTTTATTGGTGGCGGTGACAAATTGGCATTTGAAACTTGTATTAGTATTTTTTATGCTGATTTCTTTCTGAGGCTCCACTGCTGAGATTTCAAGAGAGAGAAAGAGAATGAGCATTTTAGGATAATCTTAAAAGCAGAAAAATTATTACATGTCAAACACCGAATGGGGAGTTTAAAAGGCTCCCAGGTGGGCTGCGGAATTAAATGTTTGGAGGCGCTTTTTTTCCCCCCAGCGAGGTAAGAAATGGCAATGTCACCATAGCAACTGCAGGGCAAATTCTGGGCAGCAGCTCAGAGCATCGGCAGGAGTCGGGGCTGCCCCAACCCCTCTGCACACCCTGTGGGGCACAGAGGGGCTGGGGCATCCCTGCCCCGCAGCCAAGTTGTCTCAGGAGCCAGCAGGTTTACAGGCATGAGAAACAGCACGGCCAAAAGATCCCTGAGACTCACAGGATGCTGGCTGTGCTCCTGGTGAAGGACACTCCCAACCACCTCAACACCTCCTGGTTTCTCCTTCCCAGCTGCTCTGGCTGCTTGCACAGGGCTGGGAGCTCCCTGCTTCCATCCATCCAGTTGCACCAGTGCTTCCAGGGGTGAGGACATCAAGGGATAGAGAGACAGCCAGGACCTAACCCTCCTGACTCCAAGACGGGCTCCAAGGTGCCCCAAACCACCGGGCAAGAGTGCCAAAAGAACCCAGCAGCATGGGCTCAGGTCCCTTGCATGGGTGGGCTGCATGGCTCCTGTGCCACATGGGAGGTTATCACCCTCCCCAGCTGCACGGAGATTTATCTGCCTCCTGCCTGTCCCTATTTACATGTTGACTTTCTGACGGCTGCTGGGAACAGGGGAAATCAGCACGAACAACCAGGGGTTAATTGAGTATTAGTTAACTCCCGGTACTCTCATCTGGCCTGCCAGGGCTAGAGTAATTAGCACAACCTGAGCTCCCTCATTAGCAGGCCTTGCAGCGAGAGTGGCAGGTAGCAGGGGGGTTAAACTGGCTTGATTACTCCTCTTCTCCATTAGTACCAGCCACTCTGAGAAAGGATTTGCGGGAGGGAAACTGGTTTCTCTCCAGATGGAGTGGGATAGGCCTTTGTGGGAACAGGGCGGGCAGTGGGGCTGATCCCATGGGAAGGGACCGGGAGAGCGGAGCTTTGCTCACAGGGATGGTGAGGAGGGCTTGAAGTCAGCACCCACTCTGGGCCCGAATGCTGCCGTGATCACTAACAGAGCTGCTGTTTAGTTGCAAATTATTATTATGAAGGGAAACATTTTGCATTTACGAAGGGCTGTCATTTTGCAGGGGCTCCAATTCAATTTGCGAAAAACACTCGGCAAGCTCACGTGCTGACAACAACAGACTCAACCACTCTGACCAAGGCAGTCCATCAGGCAGCGGAATGGCAGCTGGGGCCCAGCCCGGCATCCAGCTGCTCAGGCCTAGGACTTGGTGGATACCAAATGAAGAGGGTGGCCCAGCGCTGAGCCCCAGGGCTCCACAGCTGGTGACCACCATCACTGCCTCCCTTCTCCCCCCAGCTCCCTCTTCCCCATCACACATGGTTCCACAGGCTCCCCAGGAAGGTGGCTGCCAACTCCAACTCCTCTGCCTGCTGCAGAGCCAGATTTCCCTTCTGCTGGGAGATTACCCTAACCACTGGGTCCTGGGGAGCACCTGAGGCCACACTAGAGACCCCAAACCCACTAGATCAAGCACTTGGCCCCCACAGCTGCACCCCAGGCCCCACAGCGGTCACCCATGCTCTCCTGCCACGGGGCTGCAGACCACAGCAGGGGTTAGCTGGCCCCAGAAGGAACTGCCTGTGAATGCAGCCACCAGCAGCACAGGGTGCATGGCATGGCCGGGAGCCAGCAAGGCCGGTTGCAGACCCGAATGCCGTCCGGCAGAGGCAGGGAGTGATTAAAGCCCCCCTTGCTGGTGACCAGGCTGGCCGAGCCATGCAGGATGGATGCTGCTGTCAAGAGCCAGCAGGGTAGGCTCCCCTCGGCATGAGATTTATAGTGAGGCTGTAGATCAATTACCAGCAGCCTCCGACCTTGAAAGCAGTGGCACAGAGGGCTGCAGAGCATCTCACGTCTTTCTCCGGCAGGAGGTGCCCGTGCCAGGAGGCTCAGGGACAAACTGCAAGGAGGGGCTGTCAACAGGAGCCCCGCAGTCCCCAGAGGGGATGCACACACCCCCACACTTTTTCTTCCTCTGGCACCCCTTGTACCCCTGTTTTCCACCTTCCTGATGCACCCAAACACACACACACAGGCCCTGAACCCCAGGCAGGGGCAGGAATCTGGCTCTCAAGCCTGTTGCAAAGTGACTGACTGAAGGATAAGACACACAAGGAGATAGGGGGAGCAAGCAGAGAGAACCCAGCGTGTCTCCACCTTCCCTGGACTTGCTGTAGACTCCAAGGAAACCTGATTTTTGGAAAGGGGTAGAGTTTCCTGGAGTCCAGGGATATTCCCAGTGAAAAGGGGACAATTTGATTTTGCAAAACCTCATCCTAAGGTGAAACAGCATCATTTGCTTGAGAAAACAAGCAAGCACTAGCTTTGGGTGCCTGCAGCTGGCAGCTTCTCCTTCCAGGAGCATGGTGGAAGCACGCAGAGACAGGAGCATCTTGTGGCATGGGAATGCCCTCCACCCTCCCAGCACACAGCCCAAAGGAGGGGACACTGGCACCCAGCTCCTGGCTCAGGTGCTCGCCCCCCTCAACCACCAGGGCCTCAGCTCAGAGGACTTTTTTATTTTTTTATCATGGGCAAACAAAGTGGAAAATGAATTCCTTTAGATAGCAAATGAGTTTAATAGAAATGGTGATGGAGTGACGCTGTGCTGGGAATGTTAATCCAGTACCCGATGTGGCTGGACAGGGGGAGCAGAAATGTTGCACTTACAGGCAGAAATGTCAGGTCTACGCCCAGACAGTGTCCCCTGGCTGCTGGTCACACCTCGGCAGGCCCCAGGGGACACGGAGCAGGATGGGACCCAACTCTCCTGCCGTGGCTTTCAGGGCTGGGGGGTAGAGCAACCAGGGTAAGGTGCTGGACATCAAGGGACCGGCACTTCCCCTTCCCGGTGACACAATGGAAAGACAAGCAGCCCTGCTGACGGCCAAGCGCACACAGCACCTCACATACACCTCCGAACCTGCCCCAGCGCTCCAGCGCGGCCGTGGGGCAAGGGGGACGCCGCTTGCTACCACAAGGGATTATCGTATTACACAAAGTCAGGCAGAAAGGAGCAGGTCAGACAGACAGTGGTGTGGGAGATGAGCTTCTGTTTCTCCACCAAGACCCAAGACGCTAAGAAAGGTTATGACACTGCAGAGTTTGTTGGTCCTTGCCTGTGATTGGTGAATTTTGTACAGTGAAGTCCAGGAGAGAAGCAGGCCCTGATGCAGCAGGGGGTGGCATGGGCAGGCTGGGAACTGGCCCTGGCAGAGCCTTTGCTTCCAAAGCCTGGGGCTCCTGGGTCACCAGGGACAGGACTTGTGTGCAAAGTGGGAAAATCCACGGTGTGGAGCGCAGCAACTCTGCCAGCACACAGACAGCTCTGGAGACCGTCCAGATCCAACTCGGGGCAGCTGAGATTTCAGTCTAGGTCTTTGTAAACAGAGCTACATAAAACCAAGTTGTGAACATCCCTGGTTCTACTCCTGACTGAGGCTTGCCCTCAGGTCACTCCTCTGAGCACGGCCCCAGGGCTGCAGAGCTGATCACTGCATTACACAGCCCTTGGATTCCCCTTTTGGAGGAGCAGGTCTGTCCAGCTAGCAGATCCAGCCTGCGCTAGTCCTAGCCTCTCAAATGGATTTTCCACCATTACAGGGTTTACCTGCCAGCCCCAGCTAACTGGTGGCTGGGTGTCGGGGCTGGTGGCAGTCGGGCTTGCTCCCATATGGCAGCCACTCCCTTTATAATGTTTATGGCCCTGAGCAGCAAATCCAGCCTTTACCCAGCGCTGCCAGCCTCTTCCAGCAACACAAGAGAGCAACTCAAGCCACAGAGCGGGGACTCAAGGGGCTGGGAGCAAGCAAGGCAGGTGGCTGGGTATTTGGACAAACAGAGAATGGGACACAAGAGCCACTGGAGCCACTTGCTGAACCTGCAGCCATCCTCCTCTCTTAGGCGGACATTGCAAACCTTCACCCACGTGCAGCTTCAAGCTGGTTTTCCAACCAGCTCACCTCCCGAGCCTGGTACCGACAGGTTACCTCAACCCTCTGTTGCTCCTGCAACAGCCCTGCCTCGCTTCATCCCCAGTCCCAGCCCAGGAGCAGGGACAGAGGGGAACACCAGGGAGTGCTCCCTCTTCCCTGCAGCTTCGCTCCTGCCAAGGTGACACGTGTTTGAGTTTGATAAAGCCTTTCAAAGGTGGGCTGGCATTTCTCTACACATGCTTTTTTACTCATCCTTTTCATGTGGATAATTTATTCCCTCTTCCCCAACACAGCTTTAATTGAGTTCACAGCAGGATCCTGGCACCGGAGCAAAGAACCAAACATCATCAGCTTCCCCAGGCAGGGACCCCACAGGGAGCTGCTGGGCAAATGCTGCACCTGACCAAATCCTGGCTCCTTGCACCCCATCGTGCATCTCCTGTCCACCTTAGCAGCCTCTCAGGCAGGGTGGGAGCCGCTCGAGCAGCCCAGGCAGTGCAGTTTGGCATGAGCTGGGGCAGGCAGCAGATAGACCCTGGTGACGCCCCACCCCCCTAGCTCCTGCCACACTGCTCAGGATCGGGCCAAGCACGATTCCACTTGCATCGCCTCTCCCCCACAGCCACCCATGTCACCCCATTTCCAAGCAGCCCTCCGCACACAGCCTGATGCGGCAGGGCCTGGTTTCACCCTGCACCGCTCATCCTCCATCAGCTGCCTGCTTGGTCCGGCGCTGCCCACCTCAGGAGGCCACCCCCTGCTCCAGCGCTGCCCTCCCCGGGGCAGGAGGCTGCGGCAGGATGCTCTCCTGCACCAGGGCCCTGAGGAGCAGGAGCCGCTGCTGCTCCCACCGCTGCCTTCCTCTCTGCTCAGAGTCACCAGGAAAAGCCCACGCTTCTGCTGCCAGAGCGTATTTGATTCTTCTGCTAACCTGACCTTATTTAGTTCATTATAAGCCCCCAGGAAAGTGCAACTGTAACTTAAAAGGAAAAAGAAAAAAAACCCTAACAAACACAAACCTTTTCTCTGATCAATAGTGCAGGCAACTGGAAAAGGTATAATTCAATTTGTCAGCACACAGTTATTAGTTACCGTGATGGAGCCCTTCCTCCCAGCCCCGCTTCCCTCACCGGTCCCTACACTACTGTCCCTGGGGCAGGGGAGCAGCCGTGATGTGACACAGAGCCAGGGATGGGCTGAGAGCTCATAACAGAGCTGTTGCCTGCGAGCAGTGGCAGGGCTTCGCCACGCCTGGGGAGAGGGCAAAGGAGGGAGAGGCAGAGGTTCTGGTGTTAAAAGCAGTGGTGACAGCTGCCTCATCCTTCCATCAGCTTCACAAACTCCCCTCCTGGGGCACAGGCAGTGTTTAGGGCTTGCCACATCTGCATCCTCTCCTCAAAATGCCAGTGCTACCGCTATTCCTAAGCGTGCCAGTCCTGCTTTGCTGTGCACGGTCCCCTCGCTGCACCCCTCTGGGATGCTGGTCCTCAGCAAGGACCCACCAGGGGACTGTCCCTGGACTCATATTGCTAAAGCTCCCCTCTTCCTTTCTCGTAGGGACCAGCTCGTGGCCAGGGAGAGACCAGCATGCATGGCCCCAGAGAAAATCAATTACCGTAAGAAACAAGGGGCTGAGAGGCTTTGGGGAGCCTTATCATACGCCTTCTGTTGCTCTCCATTGGCAGCCTAGCCTGAAATTACCTCCTGCTGCCCCCAAAGCGCAGGGAAAGCAGAGGGGGAAGGCACACAGCAATGGGCAACTGCAAACACCAAGTGGTTTCTGCATGGGCTGATCCTCCTTGTCCACCCCCTGGCATGGCGTCTCCTGGACCACCTATTTGTCTGGCCCCAAGATCCCACCGGAGAGCAGACAGTGCCCGTTGGGCCACGCCACGGCACACTGCCTGAACCCCTGTGAACCAGGCATTTACAGCAACACGGCTGCTCAGCTCCCTCCCCACTCTCCTCCCCCAACTTCTTCACCAGGGAAACCTCCAGATACGTATCCAGAAATGTCTCTCCATTTGTTGATGTCGACAGGCATATCACACACACATTCATTATTTAATCTACCTTTGAATTGGGCTAAATAGTTCTAACGATAATTACAGAGCATTTGTATTTATAGAAAACCGTCATGCACAATCTGCATCCACACGGATAATGCCGCTGTGATCTATAAATACGGTATGGGATGGTGTGGGAAGGCAGACGATGCTCCTAGTCGCCATGAAACACAAAACACACAGACGGCCTAACCATGCGGGGAGCTATTACAGCCCTTTTCCTTTCGACCACGCTGCAAACTGAGAGCTGACGTGCAGCCAAGCGGCCATGGGACATTGGCAAGGACATGGATGGGGGGCAGGAGTAGACCTGCCGGCAGGGCACAGAGAGACCAGACGAGGGAAAAGCAGTGGCAGAGAAGACCCAGGGATGCAGGACAGAGAGGAGATTGAGGGGAGCAGGGGCAGAGGGAATGGAACGCAGTCCATGCTGCCTGGCCCAAAGGCTTAGAGCCCTGGAGGGGGAGTGGAGCGAGAGCCAGGGAGCTGCAGAGATGGGAAGAAAGGAGGGAGGATTCACTGTTCCTTTTCATACAGCAATAAAAGTTTTACAGCAGCATAGCCAGCTCTTATGATTTTATTGCCAGTATTACAGAGGTAGAGCTTCTCAAAGCCCCAGCCCCTGGAGTCAAGTTAAGACGCAGGAAGCTTGGCTTTCATTAGAATCCAAGGGGAGAGGAGAGGGGCCAGGGCTCCTGGCTGTGCAGAAACATTGGAGAACGTGAAAACACTAAGCTCCAATGCCAGATGGCAAATAAAAGGAAAACTATTTTAATATTTACCTGTTTTAAAAATTATTTTATGCCTCTGGAGTAGAGGTGTGTGGAGAGCAGGGAGTTGGGCAGCCCTGTGGTTTGGGAGGACTCACAGGAAGCCGCATTAACATTGCCTTGGTGAGATTCTCTATGAATATCCCTGTGGTCCCCGCTCCGTTCCTCAACAAATCTTTCAGCATGTCTCATGCTTTCCTTCCCCACCTTCCACCGCGGCATGGAGCCTCAGATCAGGTGTGAAGCAGAGACACCCCAAGTGAGCCACGAAGCGGTTCCACAGGTGCACTGGTGCTCAAGAAGGGCAGGATGGTATGGGCTGCTGCTCAGGGCCGCACAGCATCATTACGTTGCCTATACCCACACATGCACACAAATTATGAGTATTTATATTGCATTAGTGCCTGGAAATTTCATTCCAGTCATATCCCATTCTGTGAGATACTGCACAGATACAGAACAAGCAGCTTTTTTTTTTTTTTCCTAGAGAGAAAAGCTGTGTTTCTCTGCATATTGGTTTAAAGCAAACACAGCCAGAGGCTGCGCTCACTTAAGTAATGGCCCATGCATGTGCCAATGAGCAGGGGAGAGATGGCAACGCAGTGCCCACGTTCATTTGCTTTGAGACCTCCTTGTGCTGCTCCTGTAATGGATCTACCCAGCACTGCTCTGCAGAGACCATCCTCTGCAGGAGGAAGAGTCCAATCCAGGCCTTGTGTTTCCTCAGTTTGGGGAGTTTATATCTCATGTTTCCCATTGCTAATTTATATCTCATGTTTCCCATTGCTAATTTACAAGCAAATATTTAGCCATCTGGCAGCCCCATCCACTGGGCAGCAAAGCGAACCATTTGGCTTCGCTGCTGAAAGGGCGAAGCCGACATTAAACTTCTCTCCCTGAACACTGGGCACCCCCTTCCGATGCAGCATGGCATCCACCATTTGGCAAGCCGCTGCTCCACCATCTGCATGGAGAACTCTCCAAAGGGCATGGAGGCTGCTAAATATAGCAGAGAAGCTTAGCAAACATTTGCAGCCAGGCTAAGAAGACTTCTCTCAAAGTTATATCTACCCCGGACTATCTCCTTTGCCTGTGACATCTCAGATATCCTTAAACACTTCTGCATTTCTCAGTCCCATTTCCTCTTTGGAGTCTTTCCGTTCCCCACTCTTCCCTGTTCCCTTCTCACTACCACTCTTCACCTCTACTTTTACATTTGATTTCTCCTAACGCTTCCCTTCACGCTCAGAGGAGGGCTCTAGATGACACCAAGGCTCCTTTCCCAGCCCACGGATCCTCAAATGCAGCAGGGGAGATCATACAGCCTGTGGGCTGACTCTGCACTCGCTTCTCCACTCCAGGGCCAACTTCTGCATACAACATCCCCACTACCACCAGCTCTTGTCCATGGAGGGCCTCGCTGACAGTCCCATTCCAGCTTGCATGGGGTGTGCCCCATTTCTGTATGGGGCTCCCCTTTCTTTGGTTACCCATCTAGCACCCAGTGGCAGGCGAGAAGCTGATTTTCCCACTCCAGTGTGAAAATCCAGTGTCTCAGTAACCTACCTTCTGTCTGACTTGGGAGTACCTGCAGCACCACAAGCCCTGACCTTCACATCCTTTTGCAGCTTGACAGTCCCTTACTCTTTTTCCGGGAAGGCACAAGGCCAGATGCCTCTTCCTGGCCCAGCTTTAACCTTTCCCATGAAGGGCAACAGGGACCAGGAACAATATTCATGGCACCACTGACCTGCTTGCTTTGTCCTGCACAAAGCCAAACCTACCAAGAATGAGGAAAATGATCATAGATTGGGCTGAACCTCACTTGCAGACTTCTTTTCAGACAGATATATCCATGATCCCATCATCTCTCTGCTCCCTGCAGAAGAAACAGCTGCCTAGTTGTATTTTATCATTGCAAACAAACTAAGCAACAGAGGAAAAAAACAAGCACCCAGCAACCTGGGCATGGACAAGCTTGGCAGGAAGACAGCCCTTGCTGCTGCACAGGTCTGAGTTGTTATCAGTGCAGCTCCTGTAGGTTGCTCATTGGGAGAGTAGAGAAAGAGAAAAAAAATACAAGAAAACAAAATCCCTTTAACAATGAACTCTCATGTTCAGTCAGACGTAAAAGACAGGAGAAGAGGAAGAGAAAGAGAGAGAGGAAAGGAGAAGAGACAATAGACGACAGAGTGCTATTTCCTCTTCAAATATTTATTTTCAGGTCTGCCTTGGAGTGCTGCTTATTGAGATATAGAGCCTCGCTCCACGGCAGCTTGTAAGCTCCGGCTGCATGTGTTCACAGCACTGCCTCGTCTGGATGTTTGGAGCCACTGGGAATTCCCATCAGCCCAGTTCCAGACCCCACAGAGGGGGTCCCATCTGAGGAGGTTATCTCCTCCAGGCGCTGTGCTGGACTCTAGCTGGGACCTCAAAGCACATGGGCAATCTCCAACCCCTGGCTCTAGCCAAGGCACAAAACAGCATTGGAGCTGGGGCCCCGGCCTTGACACTCAACACTTGGGGCACCCTCAACATTTGCCATGATTGCCCCCAGGACAGCAGAGGCAGCCTGCATGGAGATAGGAGGTTCTCCATACGGTCGAGTGGGTGAGCTGAAAGTGGTGTCCAAGCAAGGTGGTAGAGAGCCCTGGGCTGCTGGAAGTGACATATCTTGGAGGAGAGCCAGAGCTGACATCCTGATCACAGACAGCAATTAAGAAATTAAGCTATCAGAGAGGCTTTTTGGGAGGCGTGAGTGTCTGTGGTTTGGACAGATGCCAGAGCAGGTCAATAACATTTGTCCTTCTCCTCTCTGCTGCAGATGGAGATCCTCCTCTCCTCCTGATCCCACCGCAGCCGCACAGCTCCCCCTTCCCACCACCATGCACCGTGGAAGACACATGGTGGCAGAGAGGGAGAACATCAGGACTCTACAAGACAGTGATGGCAGGGAGAGAGGTTGGACAGAAACGACCTCGAGAACTTAGACCTGGCAAAATCAGCTTCATCTTCCCCTGAACTATAGCCCCTAGCTATAGCTTGAGCCTCTTTTTGCAGGGAAGGACAGGAACTTTCAGCAATGCTCCCTGAGCAGATACCAGGGGCCATTCCCCAGCCAGCCCATGTCCTCTGGGCAAGAGGAAGCCCTTAGGAAAGGCCAGCCATGCCCACGGTGCCTGGCACGGGAGCACGCTGCCACAGGCCACGCAATGCAGCACATGGTGCACCCAGAGCAGTCCTTGGGGTGGGGGGCCCACCCACACACCGGAATGCCTCCATGTGATAGATTACAGCGAGGGCAGGGGCATCCCATGTGTTATCTGAAACGCTGCCATCCTCCCAACAACGGGGCCTGCAGGTCACAGGGGAAAGTCCTATGCTCAGCAAGAAACCTCGATTAGCCCTAATTACTCCCATCCCCTGTGCAGCTCAGCCCTGGGTACCAGAAACCAGGACAGCCACACCTGCACAAGCTCACAGCCTCTCGCTGGCCACCAAATTACATGTCATGGAACAGAGGAAGCTGTGTTTCCTTATCTGGGAACGACACAGGGAGAAAACCAGCCGTGTCCCCAGACACACACCCGAGTGTGACGGACTCACACCCACGCCTCTCCCAGAGCAGCACACACAGCTCTCTGGCACAGCAGACACCATCTCCTCCTCCTCCTGCCCATCCCCTGCCTCTCAGCGGTGCTCCTCCCTACTGTGTTCACATGTGCCACTCACACCCCAGCCTCGCACGCGCGTGTGTGCACATCTGCACTTGCACGCCTGCAGCCACACACAGACAGTTTCCTCTCCATGCTGGGTCTGGGAAATATTGATTTCTTTCCCCCCTGCAATATTTCGCTTGGCTGAGCAGATTTAGAATTGAAGAGTCAGACTCTGCCTAGAGACCAGAACCATATTTAATTCCACGGTTTAAGAAGCCCTGGAGCAGGTTATTCTTATTTTGAACTACCGGTGCATTTAAAAGCAAGTGACATTTCAGGGGGATGGTATGGGAGATGGCTGGTGCCCTCTGCCTCGGTCCAGCCGGCGCTGGGAAGAGTTTTGCAGCTCTGCTGCTGCTGCGCCGCATCCCCACGGCCCCATCAGCTGCTCTGCCCACGCCAATGAGAGGCGAGGGGTGGTGGCGAGCACACGATCAAAGCTCGGGAGACCTGTTTCCATGCCTTTCTAACAGAGGAGAAATGAGAGAAATAAAAAGAGAGGAGAAAGGAAAGGTGTGAAAACCTCTGATGAAAACGGCTCGGTGCATTGAGGTTTCACGATTCATATTGTCTGCTCCTGTACCCAGGCCCTGCTCATGGAGCAGAGTCCTCAGTAATGAGCAATTTGCAGAGATTGAACAAAGCCACGGTGCCTCGTCCAGAGGACGGTCCCTTATGGTGCATGATCATGGAGCAGTGCTGCTGAAAGGCAGAGCCATCCATGTCCAGCTCCCGACGAACACACCCTCCAGCTTGCTGTCAGTCAGGGCAGCCACTTACCTCCACAGCCGCACCACCACAGCTCCCAGCCATGCACCCTCAGCCCAGATTTCCACAGGAGAAGCAACACCGACTTTTAAGGGAGGAGGAGGAGGAGGGGGGGGAATACAATAATAAAGGCTTACCCAAAGCATCTGTGAGCCTATGCCAGGTCCAAGTGGTTGTGTACAGACCAGGCTTGCCACACATATTGCCCCCTCTGTGCCACACAGAGCACATCTGCTACCTGACACAGCTGCAGAAGAAAGCCCAATGTCCCCAAACCCCTTCCCCCCCCAGCAGCACCACCACAGCTCCCAGCCATGCACCCTCAGCCCAGATTTCCACAGGAGAAGCAACACCGACTTTTAAGGGAGGAGGAGGAGGAGGGGGGGGAATACAATAATAAAGGCTTACCCAAAGCATCTGTGAGCCTATGCCAGGTCCAAGTGGTTGTGTACAGACCAGGCTTGCCACACATATTGCCCCCTCTGTGCCACACAGAGCACATCTGCTACCTGACACAGCTGCAGAAGAAAGCCCAATGTCCCCAAAACAGAGGGTCCAGCTCAACAGTAGGTGGTGCCCGGGTGAGATCAGCCCTGCCAAGGAACTGGTGAAGGCACACGGGCAAAGATAAGAGGGAACACAGGTCCCTACATGCTCCCCTCATCTCCAAGGGCTCTCAGCACAGGCCCTGCGCTCCATGGCCATCACCCTGCCCTGGCTAAGGCAGTCTGGTCCATGGGTTGAGCATGCAAACCTCCACTGCCTCCCTCACTTTGCCTCAGGCACCATCTCCAGGTCCCCGCCATTTTCAGCCACACAGCCATCCCCAGCGGCCCCGAGACATGCCCATGGAGCGACAGGCAAACAGAGGTGCCCTTTACAGCCTCTAAATAATGAAGATGAAGACACCAGGTGCCAGACACCCCAAGGGCACTCTGGTACACGTGTGTGCATGTGTACACACATGCGTCTACCGAACAAAAAGAGATCAGCAACACAACCGAGTGCTGCTGCCGCGTCCCCCACAGGGCCAGAGATGCCTGCCTGCTCTGGCGGTGGGCTCAGCTGGGCTGCAGCAAGCACGCAGGGGTCTGTTCCATCTCACACCAAGAAGGCAGAGGCACCAGAGAGCCTCTCCTCCAGCTGGGAGATGAGCCCAGAACGGCTGTGGTTTGCAAGCTTGGAGCTGCAGAGCCCACAAGGAGCTACAATTCAGCAAGAGACATAATTCACAGCAGGGCAAGCTGTGGGCTCCCAGGGACCGGGGGTGAAGGCAGCCCCTGGGGCTGTGGTGGGGGCTCAGGACAGCTGCGGTACGGGGAGATGTAGCGCCTACCGCAGCAGCCCGTGCATTAGCTGGCTGTGGTCTGCTGTGACACAAAACATTGTTAGCTGCGGCGTTTTATTTTGACTGAAGCAGACAAGCAGGAGAATGAAAATGGATCCTTTTATATAAGCTCCCACAAATGCTGTAACAGCTCTTGACATCTTTCCCCAGCTCTGGTCCCTGCTGGTCCTCGTGTACACAGGGCAAGAGGCAAACCAGGATTTTCCTGGGCAGGGGGGAGGGAGGCTGCAAACTGCTCCTGCCCTTGAAAGCATCGGTTTGGGCAGTAGGGTGGCAACCCACAGGGGGAGAGGCAGAGCATGCCCTGTTCGGGAGCACGCCAAGCAGCCTGATGGGACAGTTTGGACCTGACGCGAGGCAGGCCAGTGCCTGGGGCTGTGGGACATGGATGGCACAGGGCACCCCAGCACTGAGGAGCAAGGCTGGAGGCAGGGACAGCTTAAACTCGAGTTCATCTATCCGGCTAATGCCAGGTAGGGGCAGCTCCAGCGAGACTTGGCCATCTCAGCACATAACAGGGTTATCACAGGGCTGCCATGAGCTTGGGCACAGGGAGATCACATACGGGGGGGTTGCGTGGGGACCCACCATCCCTGGGGAAAGGTCTGAGCGAAGAGGAGATGGCTGAGACACAGAGCAGGAGGAATCAAAGAGCACAATTAGCTGTGGTAAAAGCCAAGGCTATGAAAACACATTACCATTAGTGTAATTATTATTATTGCAATTATTTTTTCCATATTTTTGACAATTCAGTAGGAATTAGCTTAACAGCAGAAAACTTCTGTTAAACGCTGGTGAATCTAAAATGTAGAGAAGCGCAATAGCATTTTCCTTTATGCATCTGGACATCTCTAAGGATTTATGCATTTCTTTAAAATAAAAGTTGAGGAATTTACAACCGAAATTGTCATTCTGAAGGAAAATGGCAATCACTTCATAGAGAAAAGAGCAGAATGAACCCTGGGACATTTCTGTTTGTTTTCCTGCCCCAAACATTCAGCAAAACAGAGCCTTGCCTGCAAGCTTCCAGTGCTGTTGAAGATGCATTTTTCTCAACAACCACCACCCCAAGAACAAGCAGCAGCTTCTGCAATATCTTGTCTCAATCTGCTGATATCGGCTGGTGTCACCTGAGCTACCAAAAGCTTCAGCACATGAGGGCAGCCAGGGCACCCCTCCTCCTTCCCCCGTCCTCCTAGAGAACCAGCACAGGCAATAACTACCCATAATGAAATGGCTTTAAAGAACAAAGAGTATATGAGGACAAAGTCAGGATGAATCAAAAGTAGTATATAAAAATAACAAAAAAGCATTGCAATTAGCTAAACTGTTAAATGAATAAAAAGGTATTAAAATAAAGTTTCCTGAATGTCAAGTTGACACAGTTGTTTTTTTAATGTTCAGGAAAAGAAATGAGTCCCTTGAGAAAATCTCCCTGCTGCAGGGCTAGGCATTAAAGGCTTTCTGGTGGATGTCGCTGGCTGAGGTCCCTTTGATCTGGGCTGCTGGATGCAGCGCACGTCATCTCCCGGCCAACCCCAGCCTTGCTGCCCTCCTCCTGCATCCTTGCCATGGGGATGGTGCAGCCAGAGCTGCTGGCATGGGCAGGACTGCCCAAAGCGGGGGCTCTGCACGGTTTCAGGTGCATGGGGTGGGGAGAGCTGAGCGACTGCTTGATCCAAATGCCACCAGTGGGCCTTTTTATCAGGGTGCCTTTGCATCCCTGGCTTGCCATCTCTCCTCCAAGTAGGACGGAACAGCAGGGCTGCTATCCGTCACATCTCCACCTTCACCTCTCCCACAGGCACCAGCAACAATTTTCTCTCTCTGGGGAAGGCAGCTTTGTTTAGCAGCGTGTTACCTGTCAGCAAAGGCTCTTCCCTCAGCATCTCCTGAAGCAAGCAAAACCTTTCTTTTGGGGGAGGAGGGGAGATGCTCCCTCCTGCAGCAAACATTGCCAGCCCCCGGCAGGAGAGTGAGCACCTTGGTGGCTTCACAGCAGGAGCCCCAAGAGGTGGCCTGGCTCCCTCGCTCCCCACATCTACAGAGCAAGCCTCCAGCTGCTCAGAAGCACCAGGCAGGCTGATTACATTATTTCATACCTGCAAGGTCATTTATGGGAGATAACTACAGATGCAGACATGTATATATGCATATATATATGTGTATTTCTGGATTTCTCCTGTGTTTTGTGTATATATATAAATATATATATAAAACCCTGGAAACTTAACCAGTGAGATACCAACAAACCCATCAAATGAAGCAATTTGTCTCAGACAATTGCCTGAGCTGCCTCCGATGTCGCTGTCTCACCACTGACAATAAGAGGCTCTTAAGTGTCCTGAAATTGTACTGCGAGTTCCCCAATGCTCTCACCCCCGCCTTCGCTCCTCTCCCTCGAGCTCTTTCCCCGTGTTTCTCCAGCAAAACACTCTTACGCAAATAAACATGCAGGGAGGCACAAAAGGCATTTTGTCTAGGATTTCAATACAACCACGTATTTCTCATTCAAATATTCAGCTGTATCCTTCAGAGATCAAAAGCAAGACCGAGATGAGGCGAGGCACAAACATCCCAAGCCGATAGCTCAGACTTCTCTTTCATTCCTGTCCTGGCTGAGGGAGTGGATGGAGGAATCTGTCACCCCCACAGCGGTGGCTCTCAGGTGTCACAGACCCAGGGCGCCTGTGCACACAGGTACAGCTCTGGCACATCACCCACCTCCCTCCTCCATCTCTGCACAAAGCCCCACACAGCCATACATTACAATAACAGCCATTAAAGCCTTTATGAGCGATATCTGTGCGCCAGGCAGGTCATCTGGGTGCTATAAGGTCTCCAGAGAGTTGCAAGCTGGGGTTGGCACATCCTGGACAGACTGGAGAAAGCTCCCTGCTACCTGGAGCAGGGTCTGGCCCAAGGAAGGGTCCCCAAGTCCTATACCAGCACACAGGGAAGCCACAGCTCGCTGCACAGGGAGAAAGAAGGTGCAGCCATGCTGCTCCCCTGGGTGCACAGCCTCCTCCAGCATGGCCATTGCTAGCACCCACTGCCACCTTCCTCCAGTGGAGCTATACAGAGGGAAGGATGCATGGGTGAAGCGCACCCTGTCCCAAAACATATCCACAAGCCTCCCCTGCACCCCCACCTTCCAGCCAGGGACCATCTGCCAGCCTGAACTGCATGACAGGCTCGGGTTTAAGAGCAACCAGCTCCACTGCCCAGCAACCTCCACGGCTGAGCCTTTTAGCCCTTCTTCCACCTCAGACAGCCCTTTCCCCCGTGGGGACCTACACGATGGGGCAACTGGGCTGAGCCCTAGCAGCTGCCCTGCTCCCTTCCCCACCTTGGCAAGGAAGGTGCTCAGCAGGAGTCATGGGGTTTGGCACGTTTACTGTATAATATATGAACTCATACCAGTTTTATAAGCCCCTCCTGGCTCAAATCACATTGTAATTCTGAACAGCCTTAAACTCATTTAAATCCTAATAAAAACACCGCCCTGCATTTGCATTCGCTGCTCGCTGGTCCCTGCGGCTGCTGTGACAGCGGTTCCTGTGGAATTGATAACGCTCAGGACGCTGCATAGCGGAAACCATCTCTCACAGGCGGGGTCGGGACATGCACTTAATAGGACAATTAAAAAAACAGAGGCAGGAAACAAACCTCCAGACTGATTCAGGAGGATGCACAGAACAGTTGGGTGCCAAAGCTTTCACAGCAACATAGGACAGCAGCGGTACCTGTGCTGAAACCTCAGTGTCCCACTTCCTCTGGGATCCCAGAGGAGGAAGAGGCCAGTTATGCAGCTCTGGCAGAACAAGACACCTGCAGGCAGCACAGGGAGGGGTTTTTAAAAGAGGACAGGGAATGACTAATGAAGTGCCAGCAAATAACAAGCACTGTGGAAAGTTTGTGCATGAATGGCACAGGCACCCTGGGGGCAGATGGGGACAGAGGAAAGAACTTGCCCTGGTTTCGCAAGTTGCCTGATGTGCCAGTGACAAGCAGGGGCCGTGGTACAGCTTGGAGGCACGTCATGCTACACAGAAGGCCCTGCAACTGCATCTCACCCTGCATCCCCCACGCCTGGCCCAGCCCTTCCCTCCCAAACACAGACAAGTGGGGTTTGCTCTGGCTGTGCTGGAGGAGGCAGCAAGGGGCTGGGCGAGGGGGACCCCAAGAGCCCCAGCTCCTGCCAGCAAGCTCATACAGCTCTCCCACCTCACCCCAGGAGCCTCAGGTCAGCACTGACCCAGGCCCTGCCCAAGACCACCTCTCTTGCCCTCCCCAGCTCCACGGCTCCATCGCTCCCTACAGCATCCCTGTGCCTTCTGCAGCCTCTTTCCTCCCTGCCCAGCTCTGCTCCATTGCCAGCCCTCCACCCCACTCACCCTCCTCGGCACTTGCCCAGCACTTTATGCCTGGCTGTTCCTGGTGATGACATTAATAAGCTCCCCTGAAACAGTGAGATTATGAGCTATACCCTTGCAGCAATAGAAATACTAATTATTACTGAGATAAATGGGAATATCAATGATGAAAGTCAATATTATTGCCTTCTTTGTTCCTGTTTGTTTTATTTGTAGATGAAAAGACCACTCAGCCTGTCTCCCCAGGATGTGGCCGGGAGCTGGAACAGCTCCTCTTGGCAGGCTTGTCCAGAGCCATGCTCT
Organism: Egretta garzetta; assembly: GCF_000687185.1. Taxonomy (NCBI): domain Eukaryota; kingdom Metazoa; phylum Chordata; class Aves; order Pelecaniformes; family Ardeidae; genus Egretta; species Egretta garzetta. The sequence continues at coordinate 2,801,244 of NW_009260435.1, read as the reverse complement.
GATAAGAAATCATACTGCACACATGCTTGCAAAGGGCTCTCTAAATCAGCAGCTCTCAAAAGCAGGCATTGTCCTTGATTGATTCATAAAACTGGAGCTGCCTCCATTCCCCACTCCAGCACCAGGCGAGGGAGGATTTAGGGGAGGGGGAAGGTGTAACGTGGGTGGAAGTGATTAATTGTGGAACGCGGCACTGGGAACGCTCCACAGTTTGGCTGGGTTTGATGCTTACACCTTCACCCTCCTTCGCCCAGTGGTTTAGCCACCAAGATGGGAACTGAGGCTCCCTTCCAGGCTCTGACACCGACTCTCAGGCTGACCCTGGGCAAGTCCCCCAGCGGCGCGGCAGCCAGGCGAGTGCTTACAACAGCAACGTTGCCTTATTCAGCAAGTCTGCTCCCTCTGTGGATTCTGAGTCAGAGCTGCTGATTTCAGTGACAAGAGCCTTTTTTTTTTTAAGCCCTATTAGCCTCGCAGAGCTCACACAGCTAAGAGGGAGTGAATGGGATGCTAATTTTGGATCACACCTAACAGCATCAGGAGAGCGCTTCAGGCGAGTGCTTACAACAGCAACGTTGCCTTATTCAGCAAGTCTGCTCCCTCTGTGGATTCTGAGTCAGAGCTGCTGATTTCAGTGACAAGAGCCTTTTTTTTTTTAAGCCCTATTAGCCTCGCAGAGCTCACACAGCTAAGAGGGAGTGAATGGGATGCTAATTTTGGATCACACCTAACAGCATCAGGAGAGCGCTTCCTGGAGCAGCCCCCCACTCTGCAGGCAGGCGGATGCGCTCCCCACAGCCACAAGCCATCGCCATGTCCCCCATGGCTGCGGGGGAAAGGGCAAAACA
>NW_009260435.1:2799665-2799908 GCF_000687185.1 Egretta garzetta | reverse complement strand
GGGCGGAGGCCCCCCCCCCAGCCACAAGCCATCGCCATGTCCCCCATGGCTGCGGGAGAAAGGACACAGCAAGGAAGAAGCGGTGGGATCAGGGTGGGATGCACCCTGGTACATAGCCCAGAGCACAAGGGACACTTTTCTTGTCCATCCCCAGCAAGCGTTTGCAGGAGCAAACCAGCCCACTGACCCCCAGCTCACCCATCTCCAAGCATCAATATAGTGATCGCCTCCTTCTAATGGATA
>NW_009260435.1:2777193-2799621 GCF_000687185.1 Egretta garzetta | reverse complement strand
CCTTCTCCCTCTCTCCAAATGCCATGAAGCCAGAAGAACTGGAAGCCTTGCAGGAGTAATTATACCAGTTTTTAAAAAGAAACCAGCCTGTCCTGAATATTTCATGGAAGGTTGGGGTTTTTTTCAAAAGCTTTTTTTAACCCTCTTCCCCTCCCCCCCCCTTGGTGCATGTCAGGGTGCAATTAAGCAGAAAGTATCAGTGCATAAACCCAAAGAAACAAACTGCCATGCACGCCCAGCTCCCGCTCTTGCTCGCTCCCAGTTCTTCCCTGCGTTCAACATTAATGTGACATCCCAAGCTGTGTGTGCACGATACTATCTCCCACGCTGAGACGGGGAAGAGCTGTTCGACTGCTGGAAAACCTCAAGTGTTTCCCAGCCTCACTAACATGGCACCCAGACTCCTGCCACAGAGTCCCCGATAGTCCCTGCCAGGGCTCACTGGCACTGCAAAGCCCTAAGCATCAAGCACCCCGCATGAAAACCCAACACCACAAAGCTCCCCAGGAGCCACTGAACTGCAGTGGTGGCCTCAAGGTTTGCACTGAGGGCCAGCAGCTGCATGCATGGTGCCATCCTTGGGCTGTACAGCCTGGCTCCCTGCCTAGCTTATTAGCATTTTGCAAAATTGATATTTATGTTTGCAAATGTGCTTACCAAAAAAATTAAACAACAATCTCTATGTTAATGGCTTTGAGTGAGATGCTTGGAGAGAAATCTGGTTTAATCTAGAGTGCCCTGTGGGAGCAAGGTAAGGTGTGGAAAAGAAATTCCAGGGGCTTTTCTTGGCCCTGCTGGGGTGAAGGAGCAGACCTTCTGAAACAGCACTTAACCAAAACCAGCTACAGACACCTCTCCCTCTCTTGCACACCCCTCTCCAGCCTTGTTCTCCCTCAGGTCTTTCCAGCCATCCTATTTAAGCACAGCTTTTGGACCAGCTGAAGATGAGCATCCCTAGTGTCCCCAGTGTCCCATGCAACTTTCTTGGGGACAGCCCCAACACTGCTGCTTCTCCTGCCTGAGACACCCCCCTCCCCCTTCTGGGGGCACCAGTTGGTCCCCTTTGGGGGACAGCATGGGTGGCAGGGGTCCCAGGCAGGGTCTCCCATTGCACAGGCAGCCAGGCTCTGCTGCATTGATTTTCCTTGCTCTGAGCTAGGAGGCTGTTCAGCAAAATGAAGTTATCAGGGGAGGTAATGTTTTCCACCTGACAACTTGTATTGCTCCCTCCCAAGCAAGTGCTGACCTGCATAGCGCAGCACACTCCCAGGGTAGACATCTTCGGGTAAATGAGCTACCACCCCTTTCCTCCCCTCACCAGCTCCTGCCATGCCAGGCGCTGGCACCCAGCCCCTTCCCCTCTCCCATTCTTCATGCACCCCCAGGTGCCCTAAACCCTCCTCCCCATCCTCACAAGGTGTTGCAGCATGAGGTGAGGAGTCTGGGGTGCCCCTGTTCACATTTTTAGACTTTTGACATAACCCTGACACCAAAAAACTTGCTTTTAAAAAGTGAAAATCCAAGATGCTCCTGAGACACAGGGGCTTAGTGGAAAGCCTGATCTATTGCAAGCCTATAACTACATCACCAGAGCAAGCAAGAGCAGAGAGGAGAGGGAAGACTTTTTGGGAGCATTTATGGCACACTTTCAGAGAGGAAGAGAAACATCCCTCAGAAATTACATAGGTTCAAAGATTTGCTCAGTTTAAACACTAAAAATTCATGCATTAAAATCCACTCAGGTTCAGCCGTGCCTCAGAACTAAATAAAACCTCTGACCACATCATCCAGCCTGAAGGTTCACCGTCTCCTTGGGTAGAGGGCTTATGCACCCACTCAAGGCTCGGGCTGAGATGCCCCCTCCCAGCACCAGGCCTGCTTCGCTCTGGGATGTTGGGCAGGGCGAGGGGCTGCGTGCTGACTCCAGGGCATTCAGGACCCAAGATGTGGCTGCTGCCCATCGTTACACTATGCAGCACCTGGCTGCCCTGGTCTCACACTAGTTAGTGGAGGGACCAGGCTGAGAAACGCAGCCTACACCCCGCTCTGCTCTCCCAAATTTCTTATGAGATAACTTCTTTTTCCTCTGAGAAAAGAAAAAAGCACAAGGAAAACCAAACCCACCTTGTTTTCTAAATACTATTCTTAGGAAAAGTCTTCAACTTTTGCAAATGGTGCTCTGGAAGAAAATACCCAAACCTTAACTAAAACCAGATGGCTCTAAGCACTTGTTTTTTCAGGGAGGACTTTAACCAGCATGACCATTTCCTGGCAGAATTTTGTTTTGATAGAAGATCACTAGAATAAACGCATTTCAGGGCTTGCTGCTGAGAAGGTGTTTTGACAGAAGCCTGCTATTTCCACGGTCCCTCTACTTGCTCTGTCAGCCCTGCCACAGTGAGAACTCCTCCGACCAAGCATCCGTCCCACGTAGCTTTCCCCAGGGCCCAGCCTGCAAGGAGTGCCTGCAGGAGAAGGGAGGGAAGGTGCCTGGATTCATCCCTGCTTACAATAAAATGGGAGATGGCAAGAAGCAGCTAGAAATACCTCTGCTGGCCCCTCTTGTGCAGGAATGTGAGGCAAGGTGAGGACACAGGCCCCTTTTTTGCATGCATCAGGTTGAGCCTATGCAGCCTGCTCTTTGCTTTGAGCAAAGAACATGATGTAAAGGGAAAATTACATATCTCTGCGCACGTGTCTGAGTGTGAAAGCCAGTCCTGCCTCACTGTTTTGATTCCCTTTTCTCTGAACCCGACACTGGTGCAGGAAGCTGCCTGCCGGGCAGGCCCAGGTGAGTCCCTGCAGAGGGGCCCCCCAGGCAGAGCTGTCCCTCCCGGGGGCACCTGCAGCACCAAGATCACAGCACACCCCGCTATCTCATCCCACCTTGGACAACATCCAATTTGAACAATTCCCCTCCCCAGCTCTGGCATACAAAAGATGCTTGAATCATCCCAAATTCTTTTTTTTCATTAGGAAACCGATTTCTGCTCTTCACAGAGAGATCCCTTTGTTCTCTCCCGAGGAATGACATCCTGGGAAATTGCCTCAGCCCAGTCAGCTCTGATGTTTGCTGTCTCACACATTGCCTGCATCAAACTGACAGTTCACAGATTTCAGCTGAGGATTTGTACGTACAGTACAAGCTGAAACCTGCTCCCATCTCTTTTAACTGTCCCGGCGAGAGCACTGGAAGGAGGCTGAGTCGGCGGAGAGCACGCAGGCGCTGTGCAACGGTAATAGAGACATCTCAGAAAACACAGCCTTTTGAGGACCCTCTCGCCTGCCCTCTCCTGGAAGATGAAACTATTCCTGCCCAGCGTCCCCCAGGCTGCAGTGTTCGGCTGTCCACGTTGGTTCATTCCACGCAGGCAGCGTTTGCCCCCTTGCCAATGTAATGCCAGTTGGAGCAAACCCACCTGCCTAAGCAGAGCTGTACGGCCCCATGACAAAGCCCTCCTTTCTCAACAGTGCCACTGTCCAAATATTCTTTTTAGATGCCTTCCCCCTGCCCTGATAAAACCCTCCCCTGTGCAGGCATGATGGGTTCAACATTTCCTACCTGTTCTAGGCATGCAGGCAGCGCCTGCCCCAGATCCTGGTTGAAAGCTGCATTGCCTTATGCCCCAGGAGGGCTGGGGAGCAGCCCTGGACTATGGAGGGGGGAAGGCACTTCTACCCTGTTTACAGCAACAGAGACCAGTCCAATCCTGGACTCAGCACGACAGAAGCACGTGAGTGTCATATGCTCAGCAATGCAACAGCACCGGGCTCGTGTGCCACCTACCCAGGTCAGAAGAAGGCAGGATGCTGGGGGATCGGATGCCAGGGGCGTGCTGGGCTTTGGCCTCTCCTCTGCTTTCCACTCATGCACTGTGGGCGAAACGGTATCGCAGTTAGGGCTTTAAACCTGGCATTTGAGAGGCAAGCAGGAGAGAAATTAAAAAGCTGTGAATGCTTTTCTCCCTCTCCCTCCCAAAACCAGAGCTCAGCTGAGCTTAGTCTTCATCTGAGCTGATATTTAAAAGCTATAAATCAGGCTGCAACAGACAGAAAAACACAACTACCAAAATTTAGTGGACCCGCTGCTGAAAGGGCCAAAATGAACTGCTTAATAGAAGCCATTTTCTCATGGAAATAGAGCAGCCCTGTACTTAGCAGAGCATTGATCTGCTGACAGCTACTGGGACAGATTTGGGCCAGAGCACTTGGGAATCATTTGCAGTGATCTCTCAAGAAAACACATGCATGCAAAAGCCCTCTGAAAAACACTGTTGTAAAGCAGTGCCGTAGCTGCCTACAAGGCCAGATAGCACTCGCTGGCCAGCATGAGCTCGCACTGCCCTCAGTAAGCCTCCCCGGGTGGGGAACGCTGCCAGGGCAGCTCAGACCCAGGCCTTGCTCCTGGCTGCATCCCTGTACCCCTGCCTTTGTGGCTCCAGGTCATGCAGAGCAATAAAATGCTTCACACAGGATGGGACTCACAAAATGCTGCTAAAGCCCAGAGCTGCAAAAGTGTCTCACAGCTCAGGACCCCAAGCGATGGGGCAAGAGGCACTGGCTGGGGGGCACTGTGTGCCACAAACCAAAGTGTTTGGGGGGTACTCCCATAGATGTACTGGGATTTGGAGATGCTGTGTTACAGCCAGGGCCAGCCCAAACACTGCCCAGAGCAAATCACACCTCCCTGGGGACAACAGCTTGGGCTCTGCCAGATGCCAGGAGCTCCAGTCCAGCCAGGGAGTACACAGGGACAGTACCCTGTCCCACTATGCCCTCCTGCAGCCTCACCCCATGCCGCCATCCAGCAGGTGGGGGATGCTCCTGAACCCCTCTGCCTGCCCCATCCCACCACTGCCCCACATGTGGAGGCAGCACAGCCTGGTCAGGCTGCCAGCACCAGAGTGCCCAAATCGACCACATCCCCATCTCAGGCTCACCTCCCTGCTGGAGGTCACGGCTGTGACTCTCCTGCCACATGTGGAAACAGGAGTGCCCCACATTCACCTTTTCTCCTGCCAGAAACCATTTTCCATCACAATTTTCACTGTTTTGGGGAATGAGGTCAAGGCAGGGGGACATATTCCTCCTTTATTGGAATAAAAAAATTATTTCTCCAAATCCCGAGAAGCAACACAAGTGGGGGAGCACAGAAGAGTCTCAGGGGACATGAGCACTGCTGGAGGGGCTTCAGCCCCACTGTGGGACTCTGCCCGCCCTCCTCAGCACAGGGACACAGCACTGGGCTGGCCAGGAGCCTCTCGCCTGCCCGCTTGCTTTTCCAAAGCGGTTATCTGAGGTAACCCAAGGACACCCAAGGAAAGCAAAACCATCTCATTTCCAGAGGTGTTGAGTGCCCTTGGCACTTACTGGCTTCAAACCTGGGTGCTCGCTGCCCCCAGCCCTTGGCTAATTCTCACCATCACACAGTCCCCACCACAGCAGCGGAGAAAGATTACTTGGGAAACACGTGGGGCTGGGAGGGCAAAGGCGAGGAGGGATGCAACGCTCCTCTCCTGCCCAGCCACCCAAGCCAGCCCCCTCATGCACATAGCTCCCGCACGGGCTGGGTCTGTAATACCAATTCATAGTCCGTTGTTTGCTGTGGGTTTTTTTTTTTATTCCCATTATTGACTACACCACCTTATAAACTCATATACCAAGCAGATCTTACAATGAGCCCAAAAGCTACCAAAATAAACCTTCCTTGTACAGACTAGGAGCAAACAGATACCTCTGCTTTCGGGGAGCACAACCTGCCTGACCATGCTTCAAAGGACATCTGAGGTTCTAACATTGCTCAAGAGCCTGCAGAAAGCAGTGAAAAAAGGGAAACTACTTATTTGGTTTATTTATTTATTTTTGCTTTCACACATCACTTCGTTTAAAAAGACTAAAAACATGTTTATGAATTTAACATATTTAAATGGATCAAAATCTGTTTAGCCAGGAAGGAAAACAACTCTCCCACCTCAAACTTCTTGTAGGCTGGGACCTGCTTTTCAATCTTCCACCCACAGCAAATATTTCAAATCCCTTTTTAAGCTGAAAGGCTGCTTCTGGGGACAGGTTGGGGTGAGGACCTGGGGGTGCCTGTTCCACCACTCTCCTCTATCACTGCCCCAAGCACCTGTTCCTCAGAGTTGGGGACACCCAGGCAGAGGGGTCAACTGAGACACAAGGGACAATAAAGGCATAGAGGATAGAAAAAATGAGGAGCCTGCCTTCCTCCCTCCTCCTCCATCAGCAGCTTTCCACCAGGAAGATCAATGCAGCCCACAGTAACTGCACCATTGTTCCATTTTTAATTAATGAAAGAAAAAACTAATCATTGAATTAAACTTCTCATTACTCCAGCTGAATACCCACTAAGTAAATTTAATTACTGTACGAATTGGGTTTCTCCCTGCCTGTTTCATTAGCTACTGATAAAGGTGAAGGGGGGAAAAAAAAAAGAAAAAGAGAGGGAGAGATGAAAACAGAGAAGAAGAATGGAAGATGGGAATGATAAATGCAAAACCAGAGGTAAGTAATTCAGCAGGTTTCAGGGGCTTCCAAGCAAGGGCCTGGGGAAAGACCCTTCCATCCCTCCCAAACTAGGCTGGAGGGATTCCCTGTGGGATAAACCCCCTTCCTCCAACCACCTGGGACAACCACCATCTTCCTCCAGGCCCACATCATGCGTAGGAGCATACAGCCCCACCGAGCTCTGCCTCCATGCATCTACCTCCCAGCCCAGAGGCTGGTCCCTGCTCCAAGCACCCAGAAGCTGAGCTCTGCTCCAGCATGGGCACACCGCAAGGACCCCTTGGCCTGGAGGCCACAGGGACAAGGTTCCACCACCCTCCCTGACACCACCACTTGCACACCCTGGGTTCATGGCCATCTGCAAAACAGTGGACAGAGGCTTGGGCACAACTGGCTCCCCTCCAAATAAGGGCAGACACCGATTTCAGATCTGCAACAACCCTTGATCCCTTCTGCTGTCACATAGCTCTGAACAGCCAATTTTTGCCTCTGCGACAAAGGCAGCAACCCTGTAACACTTCAGCAGGGAGCTAGTGCTGACACAAGCACGGGGAGCACACGAGAATGGGTATCAAACACCTGCTGTCCCACCATGTACCAAGACACCCGCCTGGTACTCTGTATTTTAAGCCTTTCTGCTGCAGTGGGAGTCCTGTGCGCCCAGGCTGCTAGGAGCCAGGGATGGGCCAGCAGCACGCTCCTCCTAGGAAATCAGTGGAGGATGCAGTCCCGCAGCCCCCCCATCCCCCCCACCCCGCACTGCTGCACAGATTTTGTTTATGGCATGATTTTGGGTCTCTCCTACTCTCCTGCTACGATTCAGCCCTCCACTCCTCCTTCATGATGAAGGGCATGAGCCATTGCAGGGCAGATACAGCCCCACGCTAGGGAGGAGTCTGGCAGCCCCCACCAAGCACAGCAATCTCCCTTCCAGCACATGCCTCTGCATCCAGCAGGTCTGTGATGTGACTGCTGATAAGGTCACATTTGGGTAAACTGGGGGTGGAGAAGGTGTAGTAATTGAAAAGTGCAGCCTCTTTCTCTAATTAGGTAGCTTTGGCTTTCAGCCGAGCTGAGAGCATAGTGGAATGGCTACCTAGGTGCTCACAAGTGATGGGATTTGGCAAGTATGGTCAGACCACACCCTCCTTGTCATTACGGGGCCCAGAGGAGCCCACGCGGGCTTCTCCTCCAGCCCTGTGGGTAGGGCCTTGCTCACCGCAAGGCGCTCTCCCTCTGCCCCTCTGCCTTGCATCAGCAGCTCGTGGCCCTCCCAGCACCCAACTGCTGCTCTTCTTTAAGCCAGGGTGCTGCTAGGAGATGGGGTTTCTCCCTCATTCCCACAACTTTGTTATATCTTCTGACCCCAAACCAAGCTGACAGGCTTGAACGCTTCCCCCTCCACACTTTCGCCATGCAACCAGCCACCTGCCTCCCTTCCCTCCTTGCTGCTGCCCCAGCCCTTTCCCAATCTCTCCCCTTCCCCAGAGAGCTTTCTCCTGGGCAGGACAAGCCCAGATGCAAACACTTTCCAGGTAGACCAGAAGGTCCCCTCAGTGTCACATCAATCCCTCTTCATTGAGAAATGGGCTTTCTCAAACACCGGACAGGGAAAGCATTGAGATAGCAGGGACGGATGCTGTGGGGAGCAAATGGGGCTGGGGTAGACCTGCCATGCACCAGTGGCACCCAGAAGCAGCCAGCACGAGTCTGGGCACCCATGCCAGTGACCACCACCACAACCCTGGGGCTCCATACCATTCCCAGGAGGATGCCAGCTCCCAGGTGGGCTCAGCAGAGTGTGCTCTCCTCGCAGGCACAAGCTTTCTGCCATAGCTAAAATTAGCTCGCACAGAGTCTCTCCCGCCATCCCTGAAGTCATTGGTACAACATGTTCTGCCACCACAGGCTCTTCCCAAGCTCTCACCTGAAAAACAACCCCCTCAACAATGTGTAGTACGTGCCTCACAGCTCCGACTCCCTTGCACGCACAAAGCAAATCACCCCGTGGGTTTTGCAGCCACCACCTCCCCTCTCTCTGCACTGCTGAGAGCCGGGCTCCCTCCTCCTGCCTGCTGGGGCAGCCCAAACTCCCTTGTGCTGCCCACCAGCCCAGCACCCCTGGTGTAACACCCAGCTTTCAACCCTGACAGCAACATATTCTGAGGATTTGGGCTATGAAAATAGGGGGGGTTGTTTGCTTGGTTTTTGTATCTGTGGCCAAATTAAGAAAAGAAAGTAATTCAGGTTGACTTAATTTTTTTTTCTTTGCCAAATTTTAAAACCCCAGTAATAATCTGGGGCTGAATGAAACATTTTGTTTGGTCTGAAGTGAAGCTTTCATTTTGTTTGTAGGTGGCTCCCCCCCCACACTGAAAAAAAACCTAGAAAAAATTCAAAATGAAATGTCATCGCGAAACAGATGGCTGAAAGGTTTCATTTTGAAAATGTCAAAATGAAACTTTTCAGTGTTTCACTTTTTTTTCCCCAGCCAAAACCACTTGCTAAATACAACCTGAATTCGTGAGCTGTTTCTGTTGACTGAAACCTGAATTATTCTGTGCATAAGCTGTTCACTCAAAGCCTTTTTTGCAGGCCTGCGTACGCACCCCACGCTGTGCATCCTGCTGCAGCGGGGAGACGCACGTGGAGCAAAGGGGAAAGCAAGCCATGTAGCGTGTCCTCCTCCAGAGAAGGGGCACAGGAAAGGAAAGCAGAAGCCCGGGGACTTACCGTGGCAGCAGACCTCTGCAGCTTCGTTCCAGGTGCTGGAGGGGCTTCCTGCGCAGCAGAGGGAGAGGGGGGTGCTGCAGCCCCGGGCGGGAAGGACAGGGCAGCCCTGCCTGTCTCATGGGACCCAACACGGAGCAGTGGGGCACCTCGCTCAGCCCTGGACTCGCAGCCCTGCAAGACAGGAGGATGGAGAGAGCATGAGAAGGTGCTGAAGGGAGAAACATCTGATTTGGGCAGAAAAAGAGGGAGGTTTGGGGGGCTGAGGCCAAGCAGCGTTAGGGGGTTAGGGCAAGGTGGTGGCAGCAAGCAGCTGCTGGTGTCAGGCCTGTTCCCTGAGACCACACCCTGCCCCACACAACAGTTTTCATCTCCTCTTGCCCTGCTCCCAAGGTGCACTCACCCATCTGCTTGCTAGCGCAGGGCTTTCTGTGCCAGTGGCCACACAAGAGAAGGAGGACTCCTGAAGCACCACACTAGCAGCAAACCCAAGGCGAGGGACCCGCCCTGCTGGAGAGCAGGTCCAGGAGGGGTTGCTCACTCCCTCCCTCTCACGGCCATCGATCATTGCAGCTAGCCACACCACAGCAGCGCTGGCAGACAGTCATCGAGGAAGGCTTTGCCCATCTGACTTCTTTTGCTCAAGGAGGGATGATGTTCACCCCCAGAGCTGGCCAAAATCAGATCCCAGGGATGAAGGAGCTCTAACCACCAGCTGGTAACCAGCTCAGGGCTGATCAGATCTTACTGGCAGCAAACCCCTGAGGCCATGAGAGGGTGGTCCTGGGTGCCAGTCCCTGCCACTGCCTTATGCCAGGTCACTCCATCCCTACACCACAAGGCCTGTCCCCCAGCTGGGTGCCTAGGTGACATCGCGATGCTGGAGGGCAACGAGCCCACTGAACCACAGACAAGGCTCCCACCTTCAGCAAGCAGGAATCAGGGTTTGATTGTGAAGTTCACAGTCCAAGCATGAACAAAGTCCAGCAGCTCTGAGTTCTGCCTTGAATTCAAGGCCTCAACACACACAGGAAGGGAATGGAAATTTTAAAATTTGCTTTAATCCTTCTTTTCCTCTCCCATATCACTCCTTGGATATGGACCCAAGACCCTGCATTTCCTTGCCAAGTACCATGACTCCTGTCCCTCCCCAAAGAGCTGCAGGATTCCTGGGGTGCACTGGTAACATGCAGCAGAGAAGAGCAAAACACATCAGATTTGGGAGGATGTTCTCAAAAAAACCCCCAAACCTCTAACCCAACCCAAAGTCATGGTTATAAAAATCTGGTTTACGTTCCATAAGAAGCCAGAAATCACATGCCACAAAATCCTGTGAAAACGAGAGCTGACAGCTAAACCCGAAATCCACAGGTCAAGGTACGGAGTTCAGATTCAAAACTTTGGTTCATTTTCTTTTGCCTTTTTCCTCTGGCTCAGCGGCACCAAGATACTGCAGGAACATTACCCTTCCAGCACGAGCACATGCCACAAAACGCCAAGGCTGGTGTCAGAAAACCTGTTTCTGTGAGATCACTAGCCCGATTGCCAGATGAAAGAGGATTAGATGAAGCTTAGACTAAGCATCTCAACAGTATCAAGCCCTAAGATGATGCTCAGCCATTGCTACTGCTAAAGTAACACAGAGACAGATTTATCTGCTGAGAGAGAAAAATCTTACTTCAGAGAGCCCTTCACGGCACAAAGAAGGGTATTTGCCAGGTCCTCGTAGGAAGCTGCGTGTCCGCAGGCCCAGTTGCCCACAGGCAGGAGTCTGCCGGATGGAGTCGCATGGAGCAAGAGGCAGATTTGCTCCAAACTCCAATCTCCTCCCAAGTTCAGGGGGGCGGCAATCGGAAATTAAGCCCATCTGTTCCTATAACATTGTGCTAGCAGAGAGGTGAGGAGGTTGAAAATCTGAGCTCTACAGAAATCAAAAGCACCAGAGAGCCAGAGCCAGTGAGCTGCCCACCAGGGGAGGGATGCTACCTCTCAGGCTCACTTCTGCAATGAGTTTGGAGATCTCAGTCCAGACCTCCATCAAATTTCTTGAGCAAGGGAGCTGCAGCAGCACATGGATCCCCTATATTAGCCCAGCCCAGTAGGATAAGGCAGTCAGGGACTCCCCAAACCTCACGGATGAGCTGCGTGGGGTGCAGGTGAGGGAAGGGAAACTGAGGCAGGCATGAGTGGTGCCATGAGACAGCCCAAGTCACCAGTGAGCCACGCAGCTGCAGCGATCCCAGCCCCGGCAAACATGCCTCACCATGTGGAACAGTGTTTCAGAAGAGAATATTAAGTGATCAGTCAGCATTAAAAACTGCCAGGTTTGATGTGTTTAAGAGAAAATGTCTCCCTTTTTCCCTCCCTCTCTGAGCCCACTTTTCATTTTAAGAATCTCCTCATTTTTTTTTCTACCCCCAATCCAAACAAACTCTGCTGTCAAGCCCAAAGACTCGCTTTGCATTGCTGCCACATTCATTCAAATAAATCATTCAGAAACAAACCTTCACATTTTCCCCTTCTCCCTTGAAGGAATCATGCTAACCCACCCAGCCAGCCTGGAAATCCATTTTTTGCCCAGTTCCTGCTAAAAGCCAGGACAGCAGGGTGTTGGCTGGGAGCAGAGGCGTGGGAGGTAGCGGCCAGGTGGGATTTGGAAGTGCTGCCTACAAAGCACATCTTGGTGCCAGGACATTCAAAAAAAGAAATTTTTACACAGCCTTTATTCTTGAGATGGAAATAACGAAGGAGCAGAATGGGATCGGGGTGGGGAGACAGAGGGAGATTTAGGAGCGGGTCCTGAGCACCACTCAGGGTACTGAGGGCCAGGCCAGCAAGGAGGCACATCCAGCATCAGGAACAGGGCAGGAGTACCCAGTTCCTCCTCTTTGCAAGGAGTAGAAATTCAGATTTAGCAAAGAGTATTTATGAGTATTGAGGAAAAAAAAGCCATGCCACAGGGAATAATGGGGCTTTCTTGTGGCTGGCAGCTGAATGGAATAAATCTATCCACTGGGCATAAATTGTTTAAGCAAAAAAATGCCTCTCAACTTGAACATTTTGCAAGAAAAATAGCAACAAAAAAGGAAAGAAAACTCTGAACCCTCATCATTTCTCTCCTCAAGGTCAGAGCCGTTATTCTCTTCTGTGAAGGAAGAAAAAAAAACCACCTTTCACTAGTAAGTTTAGCCAAAAGAAATGAAACATTCAGGAAGCGAGTGCATCACTGCCTGGGCTGACCTGCCTGGCCGGATTAGGCGAAATCTCTCTATTTAACAGGGAGTTATCTTTCAAAAGCGAGTTGTGGGCAAGGCTGTTTTGGGGCAGAGGGGCAAATGAGGAGGAGCACAATGCTTCAGTGACCAGCTGGGGTCAGCTGGGGATGGGGCAGGATCCCAGAGCCACGCAGGGAGCCCTGCACCTCACCTCAGACTCCCGGGGCAGGATCCTGCTGCCACTCCTGGCCTGCTCCGACCTCCATCCCAAGCGCAGAGGTGGCAGGGGCCCCAGCCCCTCCTGTTAGCTCCAGGAGCAGATCTGGCTGTCACACACAGCAGGGATGGGGCAGAGGCGCCCAGGGGTACGGGAGACATCAGCCACCGGAGCTCCAGCAGTCAAGGAGAAGAGCTCTGTGTCAAAGCAAAGGATCTGGAGTCTCTTCAGTTATTATGCAGAGGCTGTGCTAAGGTTGCTGCTTTAGTGCACTGCAGGCACTAAATTAAGGGGACATTTACAACCCACGATGCAGAGAAGCAGCTGCTAAAGGTGGTCATGGTGAGTGGCTTCACGTCTGGGTGAAAGGCTCCATGAAGTCTCAGCCATCAGGGATCAAAATGGGAAAACGAGTCCATCATTCCACCTCCTGCCCTGCGGGGCAGGGCCAGGACATCTCTAGGCACCAGGGGCAAGTGGGGACCACTAACAACCTGCTCTGCTCAGCGCTAGACAGGGTCCAAGACCTGCCCTCTTTGGAGGGGATGCAAAGCCCGTGGGATATTTAAGTTTGGTCCCGTTAGCAGAGCCCTAGCATGACAAACTTGCACCACCACAGCACTCAGCTGGAGCAAACCCAAGAGATCTGCTTCCCAGAAGTGAAGCTCCCCCAGACCAAGCCTTGCCAGGGCTACACACCACACAGACCAGCAGGGCACTTGTCTAGAGCACCAAGCAGTTCCTGGTGGCAAAACAAGCCTGGGTATCTGCTTGGTCTTTTCACTGCCCACGCTAGCCAAGCTGGGTGCAGCTGCCAAAAAGGGGGTCTCACAGGGTGACAGATCCTGTGGCTCCTCCTGGGAACAGCCAGCACCGCTCCCTTCCTCCTCCCACACCCATGACGAGCCCAGCTCACCAGGGCTTTCCACCCAGCACTGGCTCCTTCCTCCTCTTCCTTGACCAGCAGAACAGCCAACTTCAGCACCGGCCAAAACCCAGCGTGCCTGCATGGATGAGCCAGCCATACCCTGCACTACCCTCTCCCCCGGTGCCACGGCAGTGCCCAGCTCATTTGCTGATGAGCAGCACCAGGATCTTTTCCTTGCAGGTCCATGGATGTACCATGCTGTGTTCAGCCATGCAGAGAAGGGGACGGCTCCTGGTGGAAGCTATCCCAGCCCAAGGCAGCGAGCCCAGAGGCAGTCACCTCCTGGAAGTGGCTGAGGGGAAGTGGAGGAAGACAATGCAAGAGCAGAGATGAGCTGACATGCATGCAAGACGAGGAGAAAGGGATTAACTCTGCTCCAGCCAACACGCAGGCAGGAGGGTGCGCCGAGAGGGGATCTCAAGGTTACAGCACACTGTGCCGCCCAGCGCATGCATCAGCTTTTGTCAATAATTCAGCATGTTGGGTCACGAGCGCAACTGCAGAGGGGCTGCGACTGGAGCGGGCATTTCTACCTGAGCAGAGGGAACAGCAGTGATGGGTGGGAGGGCACCCCTGAACAGGACTGCAGCACTGCAGGGTGCTGGGCACCAGGGAGTCTGGCCCACTCACCGGAAAGCACAAATGGCATCATGCTCACATCCCCGCAGCTTGGAGATCCTTCTGAGAAAGTTCACCCAACAAATTAACACCTAAACCCCTCCAAACCCAGGGTGTTTCCTGCCTGTAGGAATTTACAGCCACTGTACCCACCTCCTGCAGCATGAGCAGTTTGCTTGGAGGTACCATGAGAGAGATTTGAACACTCAGTCACTGGGACCAGCCCAGGGTCTGTGATGCCTCATGCAAACAGGCTGCTTCGCCCCCTGCAGCCCCCTCCCAAAACAGGGTGCCAGCAACCCTGGGCGCTCCAGGAGCACCCTTACACAAAGGATTGCTCCAAGTGCCCCAGCTAGGAACAGATGGCTGCTCCACTGCAGCTTCAGAGACCTCTCCCGTCTGCCAGCAGAGCCAAGGCCCTACAGCTCCCATGTCTTTGGGAACCGCATGCTCCAATGCACCCAGAGTTACTGCATTTGACAAAGGAATCAGCAGGGGACGATTTCTGGTTTCTCTTGCAGAGCAGGTCAGACCAGTGGCTCATGAATTTTCTCCTTCGGCCTTTAAACGTGCAAGAGGTCGAATTCAGAAGTCTTGAACTCCTCTGAAAGATCAGCCCTGAGCCTGGAGGGCTGCCCAGAGCAAGGGAACCTACTGTCTGAACCCAAAGCCTGTGCCACAGGCCCCCAAATGAGCATGTTGCAGGGTGAGCATCCGATGAGCCATGGGGAAGCCAAAGTCACAGCCAAGGCCAGTTACAGGAATAGAATTGGCTCAAACTGAGCAAATAAAACTTTCCATCACTTCGTGATCATCCATCCATCCTGCAGGCCAGCTGGCTGCCATGTCCATGCACCTCCCATCCATTTCAAGTGTCCTGATAACACTGATGCTTCGCAAGACTAGCTTAAGAAGGCTTGGGAGAGTTATTGAAATCCAGGTGGCTGGACCTGCCCCAAATCTTAAGCAAGTGATTAAAGTGATTGGCATTTTTTTGGAAAGAGAACTGCTGCGCTGTACCTGCCATCCATCTTCAGACAACTATTAACTGCACAACCACAAAACTGGATGCACCTGTAAGGCTACACAAGTACACCAGTGCTGACAGACTGGTGAAGCTCATCCTCACCTGCAGTCCTGGGACCAGCCACCCCCAGCAGGCTCCAAAAATGGGGTGCTTTGGCCAAGATGCTCCTCATGAGCATCGCGCTACCACACCTGGGCAGCTCTTGCTGCAGGATCAGGGATGGGATATGCAGAGTCATGAGGATGGAATTGCTAGTCTGTGTGCCCCACGACGATTTGGATGAATTTCACCCCCTGGGTTACATGATGAGTCCATTACAGATTAGAGGAGGGAATGTAAGGACAAGCCCTGCCTGTTTGATCAACCAGCACAGCCCCAACAGCCTGCACCTACTTGCTTCAGATTGACCACATTGCCCCAAGGACTGGCAGCTGAGGATTTACAGACTGAGGACATTGTGTGGCCTCAGGGTTATTTTGCATGTCCTTGCCTCTGGAGAGCACAATATCCAGGGAATCGAGGGAGGTCATTTAGTTTTGTGTCCTGTATATAACCAGCCTGTGCCAAATGCTCAGCTGGGGCACCAGCATGGAAGCTGCCAAACTTGCTGCACTGAGAAGTTGACCTGTGCTTGGATGGGGATCCCAAATAGGGTAAAATCTGCATTTAATACCTATTATTCTAACATCGCCCCATCTGTCCACTTCCCTCACATGCCTGTAACTGCAGTGTGCCAGGGCTGCCGGATATCAATGGCACTTTAATTTCATCATTCCCAACTTATTTAGAGCAATTAGGAGGCAATGAGCACACACTGGGGGCCAGGATGCACTTGAACAGCATCCAAGGGTTACCGCAGTATCACGGGAGACCTTCAGATGGAATTATCAGTCTGCAAAAAAACTTAAATAAAAAGGAAGGCCATCCCCAAAGGGAGGATAAGGTTCTTCTTGGTCCTATAGGTCCCTTTTTAATTTGAAATCAGTTGACAAATATAAAGAGATGATATTCCTTATTTAATTAGTAAAGAGACAGCATCTCAGGTTGGAAGAGAGAGACACTTTGCCTGGGCACCTGGGAGGAAGGCAGGGATTCCTGCAAGGTAGATTGCCTAATCCCTCTGCAGGCAAGCAAGTTTTGCCCATTCAGTTTTCTGGAAGGAGAGGTAAAAAAAACCTAAGTGCTTTCAGAAATCCTACCCAGAAAGGCAAGGCAAAAAACAAGCTGCTTCTCCCTGGTGATTTCTGCCGGATGGCAGAAGCCCTGCACAAAGCCGGTGCCACTAAGAAAGGTACCAAAAAAAAGCCAGCCAGCCTGCAGCCTGGCTTCCCAACGTCCCCATTTCATGCAAGGCAGGTGAGGTGCCAAAGGAGGGGACAGCTCCTCACTTCTGATTTAGCCACATGCCCACACTTCCTCCCGCACAGGCTCTTTAAAAGCCTGCCTGCATGAGAAAAGCAATGGCCTATTTTTTTCTGAGCAGCTCAGTACAGCCTCCACCCCAGAGCACAGCGCGCACAGGTCTTATTTAGGATGCTTCAGACACATCCGGAGGGACTTTGGGAACAGTCTGTGGAAAGAGAAGACTGAGTGGGCAACCTGAGTCACTTCATTGCTTATAGAAGTGTACACAAGCATCTTCCATCTGAGCACAACTCAGCACAGCTCCCGTTGACTCTGGGGACCAGAGGGAAGTGCATCTTCTCTAGCATACTCCACTGATGCAGAATAACTGCACACCACCTTTCTCATCCGGGTTTACCAAAAGAGGGATCATCCCCCGCAGCTATGATCCAAACCTCTGATCCTGGCAATTCCTCCACAGCCCAGGAGCTGAGTGTGGCTCTAATCTGCTCTGATGGGCGAGGGCTGTGGAGGAGATTAGCTTCCTCCCAAGGAGGAGAAAGCAGAGCAAGACATGTGAGGGGAGAGGTGCGTGCGCATGTGTGTGCGTGCCCTGAAGAGATATGATTACAGCTGGCTGTGAAACTCAGCTCTGAACTCATTGCCAAAGAGCCTGACTCACACAGACGCATCAGCCCTGCACCATCCGCTGCATGTGCGAAAAGGAGGAGATAAGAGCAGGAGTTGATAAGCACAGGAGTTACAGGAGACCCCAGTCCAGAGTCAAAATCAACTCAGCCTTTACCTTGAGCCCCATCCTCAAGGAAGTCACTTTAAGCTGTCAGACGAGGGCCTCTGTGCAAAGATGCCCATATGCTGGGGCTGGGAAGGATCACTGCGAGGGAAGGACATAGGGTGCCCCTCGCATTACCTTTCCTCATGAATGCTGGTAAAAGGTGCTTGTTTGCACCCCAAAAGCACAAAGCCTCTGCCCATCTACCCAATGGCACAGCCCAGGTGGCACAGGACCTGTGTTGTCCTTCCAATGAACCTCTGTCCTCACCTAGGACAGGGCAGCCACTGCAGGCTCCCTTTGCTCTCCCAGCCTCACCTTTCTGTGAAGGCTGATCACAGCAGCACCACACAATGTCAACAGCAAGGTCCCTGCCGGGGGTTCAGGTGCCCTGAGCCAGCCCAAAAAAAAGCCCTTGTCTTTACAGTTGCAAGATGCAAATGGCTCCTGGTTGCTGCACCGCAGTGACCAACAGCACTTTCACCTCTCTCCATCAGGGTATTTATTTTCCATGAGATAAAAGCCACAAAGTGGCATCCAGCGCAGGCGATGCTATTTCACAGGACTTCTGATGCCATCAGCAACCACACACACAGCAACTCCCTGGGATGGCAGGGAGGGGCGTTCATGGGAATATGTGGAAAATGCTAAAAT
Source organism: Egretta garzetta (assembly GCF_000687185.1). Taxonomy (NCBI): domain Eukaryota; kingdom Metazoa; phylum Chordata; class Aves; order Pelecaniformes; family Ardeidae; genus Egretta; species Egretta garzetta. The sequence continues at coordinate 2,781,567 of NW_009260435.1, read as the reverse complement.
ATGAACTGCTAATAAGATGTATTTTCAAATGTCACCAAGTTATGATCTATTGATCTTGCACCAGAAGCTTGACTCTTTCTGTGTAATATTAATCTATGTCACTTACACATTCTGGGAAGTGCAGATTGAATGAGTGCCATTACACTAAAATGAGGTATTACAATTATTAACTGCTAGGTGCCCAAACCCGCAAGGTACTGAAGAGCCAATCCAGAATAATAGCAGCTTAACAACCTGCTGGGAGCACCCATGCACACATAAGCTCAAGCAGCTCAGTCGCAGCAGTGTGGGTCAGGGGCACAAGGCTCACCGCAGAGCAGGCTCTGCTCTCAGCTTTAACACCCCTGCCCAGGAACAGCCTGGAAGAAGATGATTTGGTGCAGCTAGGAACAGGAGCTAAGTCCTACCCTGAACCAGGGGAATCCCAGGGAAGAAAGCGTTTCCAGCCCCATCCAACACACAGCTAAGGCCTGACAGTCCCCCAGAAGCTGGTGGAGGCCTGTGGCACATGGCCAGGGCAGGGTGCTGCTGGCACCTCCTAAACTGCCTAAAGCCCTTATGAGCACCTGCAGTTCCTCACAGAGGTCACCCCAAACCCAAGAGCATGATTCTGGTAGGACCTCTAGAACCAAGCTGTTTAGCAGAAGGTTTTTGCAGAAGTTGAAAATGCTCCAATGGGCCTTTGGCCAAATATTTCAGATCCTTTTTAAAAACAAGGCCAATCCATAATCACTTCTAACGATCCCATTGACTGTTTTTCACTGAGTGCTAACAGAGACAAGTTGTCTCCTTTAGACCACTATATCACAGCTGAGAGCATCAAGAAGGGAAGATGATGGGCTTGGAGAGGAAGAACATCCTTCCTTTGCTCCACTTCAGCTGCTAATAGGCATGCCAGAGCTCTCTGAATAGCATTACATTAGTGCTGCATAAAAACAATAAAGCCCTGAAACGACACATTACGTATTTACTGAACTACACCTCACGCAGAAGACTGTCTCTGGGACACCGCGTGAGGACCTGAAATCGCAAAACCAAGGGTTGTAAAAAGCACCAGGCTGGGCAGACATCCCCAGTACCCATGGCCGGGGTTCGGGTGCACGCGAGAGCATGGCTGTGGGGAGCCGATGGGATAATTACATTTAACCAAAGGAAGCGGCATAAAACACTCAGTCTCTTCTGCCAGAAACTTGGGCAAGCCCCGACCACTGGGCAGAGTCTGCAGAGAAATCAGCATCCAGACAAGGAATGCAGCATCCAGGGCGAGACCGGCCGCTGTGCCAGTGCACAGCCCTGGCTGCTGCCCGCCTGGCACCGACCCACAATTTCCCCCTGCTCCTTTGTTTTCACTTCCAACCCTTAAAAATTTTCACTCCTAAGCTCAATGAATTGTCATTTCCAAATGCCTCTTACCCACAAGAAAGGGAACTGCATGAAGTGCTGCTTGATATTTTCCAGTAACTGTCATTGTGGCACAGGGCTGATGCGGAGCCTTCAGCAGTAAGGAGGAAGTAAGGAGTTTTTAAAAGACCTTTTCCTCCCCCTGCTCCCAGCACCTGGCAGGCCTACAGTGTGCTTTCATAGCCAGGCATATGGCAAGATCATCAGGCTCTGCTCTGCCACCACAAAGGGCCATCAAATGTACCTTGGCTGGAGAGGTGAGGTCCCCACCAGCTGGTGGCCCGTGGCAGAGGATGATCCGACAGATGTGCTGGGATGGAGGTGGAAAAATAGAAGGGGTCACAGACAGAGAGGGGGGTCTCCTCCCTATGCTAATGCTGGAGAAGTGGAGTCAGTTAGAGAACTTTTGGATGCATGATTCCCCCCTGCCCTCAGAAAGGACAGATTTACTAAATCAGCACAGCTCTGCAGGAGAGCTTTGCCTTTACTGGCAAGCAGGAGAAGCTCAGCTCCCCCCTCTCAGGTGAGCAGCCAGGGGGCACAGACAAGCCAGGTGCACATCTGACTCTAAATTAACCCTCAACTGATGGCAAACAGGGATGAGCAGGAGCTCCTTGCACCCAGCAGGACCAAGTACTCTCCAGGAGGTCTGTGGTGCCTGCCTGCCACTGCTATGACACCCAGGGCATGGATCCAGAGCATGACACTGGAACAACCTCAACCAGGTACCTATCTGTCCAGCTCCTGGCTGTTGGGATCATGGCAGGAACCTGCTAGCAAAAACCAGCAAGCACCCCAACGACAGAGGCATCGGTCCCTCCACAAAGAGGCTGAAAGCAAAGGCCACTTTCTGACGACTCCTTCTGGAGAAGGGTTTCTCCAACACAGCTTGCAGAGGTGCAACCAATGTGCAAAAGCAGAGGTATTGGCATGCCTGCAAAGCTTGCCACTGCCTCAAGAGCACAGCTGTGAGTCTTTACCCCAGGCTCTGGGAAGGGCCACACAAGCCAGCCACCATCAAGCTGCAAGCCCCACAGCCCCTGCACCTGGGGGCAGGCAGCAAGAGGAGGTGCAATGCCTCAGAAGGAGTTATTGTGTCACACCGAACAGCTCTGACCTTTTCAATATTCTGTATTTTTATTGGCTGCCCATTTCCCTGTGATCCCCACAGGCTCATTAGACAGTGAGCAGAGCCAAAGGCAGCTCAGGCAGCCAATGCTGCTGCACAACACTGAAAAGGTCAGAGACACTGAGGCTGAGTGAAGCTGCTCTCAGGAGAGTGGTTATAGCAGGACAGGAACACTCAGGCTGCAGACCGGGACCTGTTTCCCAAGGAGCCTCCCAAGGCAGAGCTCCTGCCGCAGGGGTCCTGGGGTGGCAGGGACCTGCACTGCAGCCACACCTGCTCCCAACCAGACCAACAGCTGCTGCAAGAGGACCTGCTCATGAAGGTACCCTGCACAAGGCTCGGTACAGGTACTTGCAATAAATAATCCACAACACAGGAGAGAACAAGCCACGGCTGTGCTCCTACACCACAGAGCCCAGCATAGGGGTGGCTGCAGAAATGGTCACAACTGGTGTGACAGAGAGCCCCAAGGCTCCTGCTCAGGTGCTGCCAGCATGGAGAGGATCAAGACCATCTCCCAGAGCCAATGGCATAGGGAAGGCAACGACCCAAGGTGACTACCACTCATCTTTAGCAGATGTGATAAGTGACTATCTGGAGTCCAGGCCTCCCCTGAGGCATTCAGGGGAGTGAAAGGAAAACTCAACCCCGCTAGCAGGCTGTGAGTCAGGCAGGCAAACACAGCATGCTGCCAGGCAGGGACAGTACACACCAACAGCACAGCTGCCTCACAGCCTTTTGATCAGCCCCAGTCCAGCCCAGCCATCTTACATGGAATAAGAGCATGACACACCCTCCCTAAAGACCTGGCACCCCCTCTGCCTGCTCCAGAAAGGAGAAAGGCAAGCCCCAGGAGTTCACCTTCCTCCCAGACACAGGTTCCAGCCCCAGGAGGGCAACACCAGCTGTGCCCTCAGTGAGGCTGCAGATCCCAAGCAGACCACAGGTGGGTAACACATGCAAACCCAGCCTGGCTCTCCATGCTGTTCCTCAACACACCCAGAGCCACAAGCACAGTGCATTGAGAAAGCCCAACTCCAAAGATACACACTGAGAACCTCAGCCAGGGAGCTGCTAACAGGGAGGTGGTAGAAAAGATGGTGGCTTCCCAGAGATCAGCCATTAGCCCACTATTGTGGGGTCAAAAAGTCACTGGGAGGCTTCAGAAACATGCCCCCTGGAGCATGAGTGTGCAGCAAGAGCTGGCTGTTCTTTCACGGAAGGCAAGCCAGGAGCAGAAGGCACCTTCCCCGATAGGGCACGGACCCACAGCTCCAAAACCAGCAGGCAGAGACGCATGCTGCAGCCAGGTCCATCAACAGCACCAAAGCTGGTTCAGGGGCCCCATGGGCAGCCCAGGCTGGAGCAAAAAGAGACAGGACTTAGAGATACATCCACCCACACCAAAGCTCAGGAAAAGAAGGAGGGGGCCAGCCCTGAGCTTAAATATGGCTCCCCAGAGCAGTGGTTGGATGGGTCCGGTGGAGGCTCCAGGTGGGGCTGCTTAGGGCAATTAAGGCCCTTAAGCAGTTAGCTGCCTCATGGCCCCTGGATTCTCAATGTCTACCCTCTCCTTCTCCATATGGCGATACATCCACCCACACCAAAGCTCAGGAAAAGAAGGAGGGGGCCAGCCCTGAGCTTAAATATGGCTCCCCAGAGCAGTGGTTGGATGGGTCCGGTGGAGGCTCCAGGTGGGGCTGCTTAGGGCAATTAAGGCCCTTAAGCAGTTAGCTGCCTCATGGCCCCTGGATTCTCAATGTCTACCCTCTCCTTCTCCATATGGCAGAAGACAACCATATTTTGGCAGCAGCTTGCTTACTGAGGGCATCTTCGTGCCCCCT
>NW_009260435.1:2763713-2777105 GCF_000687185.1 Egretta garzetta | reverse complement strand
GGCTGAGCTGCCTCCAGACAGCCCTGAGGCCTTGGGGGGCAGCGGCCCCAGTCCCCGTACTGGTTTTGGCACCACTTCCCAGTACAACCACCAGTGCTATCAGTGCCAAGAGGCTGCAGGAGGGGAAGCGGGGCCGCCCGTGCTGTTTCCGGATGGTTCTGAATGGTTCTGCCAGGGCCCTGCGCTTCCTCGTCCTCCTCAGCGGGGAGGGCATCGTGGTGGGCCTGGCTGCCCCTGGATCTGGTCCCTGGCTTATTGTTTCTTCAGAAATATTCAAAAACGGGGGAAATATGTGGTAAACGCTCTTTCTGTATCAACATGTAATGCCAGAGTGAGCATTGCTGGGGCTACCACAGGCAGACATGTTGGGCATGGGTAAACGGCACTCGCTGAGCTTCTCCTTTGTCAATATGAAAACACATCCAAAAAAAACCCAACCCAGAGGTAAAAATAACAAAGGACAGAAATAAAGAAGCAATAGCCAGAAATACCCCAGGAGAGAGCAGGGAGGAAGGGGCAGAGCCACCCAGTGGGGGCGAGGGCGGTGAAGCCCCTGGGGATGAACACCAAGGGTTAAAATCTGCAACAGTTCCTTTCTGAGGAATGGAAAATATCACAGCTCTGGCAACACGTACTCAGTTTTTCTAAAATAATGTTAGATTCTTAGGGTGTTTTTAAAAAAAAAAATGGATCTGGGCAAAGGAGTGCATTGACATTAGTGACAGATGGGATGGAAAAATTTTTGTTTGGAAAAAAATATCTTCTTTTGAGTCACATGCATCCAGAAAGGAAAACAACTTAACCCCTCTGGTCCCCCTCCAAGGGCGAGCTGTAACATGGCGGCAAAGAGCCGAACCCCGCCGGGCGGCAGGGACGGACCCCTGCCCTCCCAGTCAGTAAGAGGCCAAAGCTGGAAGGTGCAGAGACAGAATTTTTGCCTTCAAAAAAGCATTTTTCTGTGCAAGGCAGCGAAGGCAAACTGGCATTCAGCCCTCCCTGTTAAACCCAGGAGGCTTTGCTCAGGAAAGGTTGTACCATCCCTGCAGCCCGGGCACCACGGGGCCACGGCAATGGCAAGTCCCAGGAGCCACATGGTCACCTCCTTGGCTCCACTTGGCCAAACCCAACCCTCAGTCCAGGAACCCCAGCGGCCCTTGGACAGCATCGCCCGCACGTTATCTCAGAGCAGGGATGGCCTTTGCAAGAGCTTTGCTCGACTGCAGAGACCAGGAGCATTAGAGAGATGAGACCTGGGGAAGCTGGGCTTTGTCGTGGAAAGCGGAGCCAAGCGAGGAGTTGTGTTTGCCTGGCGAAGGCGGGGAGAAGGGAGGAGTGAGAGGCAGGAGGAGGGCTGGGATGAAGAGCGGGGCAGGGGAGGGAATTACAAAGTGTTTGCCCTTGTGGTGAAACTGGCTGGAGATGAACTCCCACCGCTGCTGTTTTGACAGCCCAAACGCACTCGCTCGCACAATATCTCTGTCTTGTTAAAGGTAATTACAGTTCTTCCTGTGTAATGAGATGGTTTTTAAAGGCCATTCAAAAGAAATTTTCTATAATGAGGTTAAGGGTTTTATGGTGTTATACATCAAGGGAGCTGGTAATTGGTCGGATCCAGGCAGCATCCTGAAGCAGGGAGATAGGAGGTTCTGTGAATAATAGGCTAGCACAGAGTGCAGAGTCTCCAAAATATTTTGGTTCTGCAGAGGAGGGAGAATAAAAGTGGATGAAAGAGGGAAGAAAAGAGAGAAAGGCAAAGGCAGAGACACCAGCTCCTGCAGGACTACGGTGGCTTCTTCCATGTTGCTTCAGGTGGGTTTTGAGGAGCTTCACGAGAGAAGGAAGGACCAGCATGTGTGTAGCGGGTCCCCTAGCCCAGCATTTCTGCTCTGGGTGGGAAACACCACTCTGCCGGTCGGTGCCGGGTGGCAGCCAGCTCGGCCCCGGGCAGGCAGCAGGGAGAGGGCAGGCAGGGGCTGCCTGCACGACACGGCACGGCTGCGAGATCTGGCGCATCCAGACTTGCACGCCACCCCCACCCGCTCCATCTGGAGAGAGGAAGAGCAGAAGGCTTTGCCTGTGCAGGGATCTCCCCGCTGCGCACAGAGACATAGTTGCGGTGGGTTAAATGCCGTGCGAGTGGGAGCTGCTCCTGCCTCTTACTTCCCTTGCAGTCCCAGGTCCCTCCCTCAGCATGCGCAGGAAGAGTCCTGGCAGACCTGTCACCGAGCCCTCCGATCGAGCCTTTCCCCGCCGGATCGCTCCTTGTTTATTATTGCTGCCGCTGCTGCTTCCGCTCCCTCCCGACATCTCTGCTCTTCCAGGGCCGCCCCGCAGTGGGAACATTATCCCCATGTGTTTAGTGGCAGCTCCCCAGTGCTGCTGCTGAAGGCCTGCAGCATTTCTCCATGTTTAGAAGCAGCTGATGGTAGCTGAGACACTGCTGTGGGTGAGACACAGGGAGCTGAGCTCGAAGAGCAGCTATTTTCGTGCCACCCCCAACCCATGAGCCCCAGGCGCTAGCAACTTCATAGCAAAGCTACGGAGATCTTGGGATCTCCAGACCACTTGTTCGCGCTGAAGAGGCAGGAGTGGCAGCGGAGAGACAAGTACCTGAACTCTGGGAGGCTTAAGTGCTCGTCTGATTGAAAAATCAGCCTTTAGATGCGTGGAGATTCACCCACCACTTGTGCTGGCAGTGCTGAAGGAGTTGGACAAGTGTGCTGGGGACGGCAGGGGAGGATGCTCTTTGCATTACTCCCGCCTCCTCTGCAAGGATGGCTGGCTCGGGTGGTTAGGGGGGAATGACTGAACCCCAGCTTCCCTAATAAACCTAAATTTTCCCTCAGCACATCAGTTGAACCTCCTATGAACTTCAAAAGATGTTTGAGATGGGGCTTTTTGTTTGTTTGTTTTAGTTTTCCCAAGGGTTATCTGCCCATACATCTGCTTTATAGTCCATAACTTGCCCTTAGCAACAGCCAGGCCCAAGGTTTGCATCATGATCTTGTGTCTCAGAGGAACAGCGGAATTGACTTCCCAGGGGAGGGACTCATGCCGGGAAGTGTGGGGCTGGACCTGAACTCCTTTGAAACCCTGGCACAGCTGGAGGTGGGAATTTGCAGGCAAATCCTGCAAAATCCTGAGTGGATGCGACTTCGCCCTGCTGCGCTGCAGCTGGAGGAGCGGCTGGGCCTGCGCCCCCTGCCGCTGTCACCTGCAGAAGACAGGGCCCTGGGACTCAGACCCCTAATTTGGCTCGGTGGCCTTATTCCCATCTAAACTTTCTGGTGCTTTTTGCCCCTGTCTACTACTGCAAATTGCACAACAACTGCTGGACCCTCAGGAAACAGTTTTTAATGGCTGGAACTAACAGCTCCTGCTTGGCCACGGCAGCCAGCAGAGGCTGGGGCAGGAGGGCCTCTGGTGATCTCGTTAGTGGGCACCACGGCCTCAGAGGCGCCGCAGAGGGTGCATCACGAAGGCACATGTCTCATTTCTGGAGACAGTGAAGTCCCACGTTTGAGCACCTATAAACTCCATGCTGAGGAACAAGCCATGCACCACCTGGTGTGTCTCAGCACCGAGCAGGGCTGGGGCCAGGCAGCACGAGGCAGGCCTGTGTCACAGATGCAATGCATCCGCTTTGGGAGTGAGCATGAGCCTGGCCTGGCTTCTTGAGCCACCCCTCAGTCACCACGCACTGGGGCATGGTGGCTGAGCGGCTCGGCTGCAGTGGGGCTGGGCTGCAGGGCACGGGGTGGGAGGAAAGGGGCTTTCTCTGGCACCGCTAGCTTCCCGCTCCTCTCGGCATCCAGAAGACGAGGGATCATTTCCCAAGCCCTTGGTTTCAAACCACACTAAGTGCATTTTGCAAGATGCCACCAGTCACTGGGTAACATACATTACTTGCCTTATTCTGCCTGAGGAATTGCATTTAATATCCTGCCTATTTATGTTTTTTAAAGACCAATTAAATATTAAAGGCATTTATCAAGGTTTAACGCTGCAGTGAGTGTAACAGCTCGCCTGCCAGTGATGCCAACGTGTGTGGTTTCAGCGGGGAGGTGCAAGGGGGAGCCACGGGTTTCTGAGCTGCTCTGCCTTCCGGAGCACGGTGGGCACATGGGTGGCCCAGGGGACTCGAGAGGGGACACTACGGCCCTTTTCAGCTCCAGGTCTCTGCTCTGAATCCAAGCTGGGCAGGCACAGAGAGCTGTAGCTGCCTGAGAGGCACCCGCTCTCAGGATGCGTCCCCACCCGGGACGTGAAAGCTCCTAATCATGTACCAAAACCTTTCTCTGCTCCACTCTGGAAACCTGAAATCACAGCCGCTGCCTGAATAGAGCTGGTTTGGGAATTTGTCAACTAAATGTGTTTTCATCGGTAAATACCAGTTTGTTGAAATTCAAAGCCTTCCAAAAAAGGATCAATTGTGACAAATTACCCATTTCACAAAAATTCTGGAAAAAGGCTCAGAAGGTCAAAATGTCCCATTTTTGACACATTCGAAATGAAAGAAAATCAATTTTTAGGTTAATAAATCTAAGGTAATTTATAGTTTTGCAAAAAGAACTAGAAATGAAAAGCAACTATCAAAATGTTTTGAAATTATTTTAAAAAACCCCTCTATTCAGTGGAATCAAAAGAGGGTTTTTTTTCAAGATTTTTATTTTTTTTTCATGTACTGCTATTGGAATTTTACATCTCCGTTCCTGTTGCTGGTGGGAACTCATTTCTTTTCTATCTTAAGGATCGCAGAGGTGGGGAGATACTTCCTCAGCCGGTTCTGGTGTCGCTAGCACGACCTCAGACGGATTATCACTGTTATTGACATTACAGCAGATGCCAGAGGCCTGCACTGAGCTCCGCTGCCCAGGAGGCTCTGGGCAAGCAGACATCCACCCCTTTCCCCCTTCGAGCGCCAGCCCTGCCACGGAGGGCAAGCGAGGAAGACCCATCAGATCAGCTGTCACCCTCATGAGCTGATGGCATGACACAGGGCAGGATGCGGCTATGGCTCCTGCCGAGAGGAGGGGGTCCCTCTGGAGCCCAGGGGTATCTGGATGCTCACAGGCTCCCCGTTCAGCAAAGCCCAAGCGGATGGACAGGCAGTGAGCCCCTGAACACAGAGAGGACAGTGCTGAGTGGGGAGCAGATAAGGGGACGCTTTCCTTGCCCTCCCTCTCCCCCTCAGCCTGGTTAGACCCAGCTGTGTTCCCCCGGATCTGCAGCATCAGACAACGGTACCCCACGTGGGAAAGGAAGACCTCTCCTTCAGGCCTGGGAAAGGGGTTATCCTGTTCCATACGACACGCCTCTGCCACCATTTAGCATGGATGTCTTCCTGGTGGCTGTCCCACCAAGGGCCCCACGCTGCCACCAGCATCCCCAGGTCCTTGTACCCTGTGCTTTGGGGTGGGCTGTGCCGGAGCTGTCTGGGGCTTGGCGGCCGGCGTGTAGGTGGGCACACGCTTTGTGATAGACATCTGTGCCAAGATAAAGGCAGCAGAAAGGGAAAATATGCTGATAGAAATAAATGAGGCTGAGATAATGAAGCAACATCCAACATTTCCAGCGATGAGTAATAGGCAGGCAGATCAAACAGGCACCCTGTTAGGGGTAGCACTGAGAGCGGGAGCCAGCCGGTCCCCTCCCTCTCCCTGCACACTTTTCCCCCCTCTCTCTCCCCTCCTCCCTCGCCCTCCTCCCCCTGTGTAAATCTTTCATAGAATCATTGAATCATTTAGGTTGGAAAAGACCTTTAAGATCGTCAAGTCCCACCGTTAACCTAGCACTGCCCAAGTCTACCACTAAACCATGGCCCTAAGCGCCACATCTACACATCTTTTAAATACCTCCAGGGATGGTGACTCAACCACTTCCCTGATTCATCCAGAATAACGTCTCTCTTCATAAGGAGAGAAAGAATTAAATATTTCACGAGACTGCAGTCAATCTTGCAGGGCCCTTCTGTTGACATTTCAAACATGTATTTGACATTGCTTTCTCATTCCCTCCTGGTAGAGCCGAGAGCTCTGCAGAAAGCCCATTACCCTCCGCGAGGAGGGGGCGCCATGGGCTGTTCAAGCCACCCTAATGGGAGACGAGTCCGAGAGAAGCCCTTTACCACTCTGTGTCCCCCTCTCTCCCCCCCCCCCCGCCTTCCCCCCCCCAGCCCCCCCGGAGCACAGGCAGCCTCCGCTCTGCCTCTTGTCCCTTCCTTCCAGCAAAGGTTGAGTTGTGCCCTTGCTGTGTCCAAGGCAGGACCTAAAAGCCACCGGCTCAGTCAGTGCTGAGGGTTTGATAAAGCATCACTGAGCCACATCCTGGGGGGCTCTGTGGCACCCGTAATGGCTTTCCCCTCGTGGGCACAAAGCACAGATCACACAGGGAGGAGGATATAGGCTGGTGTTTTGTTCTGCTGCCAACCTCTACGCACCAGCTGGCCATGAAAATCTGGAAGGAGGGTGACGAGAGCCCTTCTCCCCCAAATCCACACTCCTCTCTCCAGGGCACTAGTTAGACTTTGATGCTCCCATGCCTGTCTGCCACCAGACAGAACAGGGCTTGGGCAGCACAAAGACCATGTTAAATAGCGGCAGTGGCTGAAGGGCTTGCCTTCTCCATGAGAGGAGCATCACTGCCGGTTCTGGCCCCCCCCACCCACCCTGAGGTCCCCACTGCAGAGCAGGGCAGCAGCAGCCAGGACTGCTTTGCCGGCACACTGGGACACATCGCCACAAGGCTGCGAGGAGAGCCCCGGAGCCGTGCCAAAGGGATGACGCTCCCAGGGCTCCTCGCACAAGGAGTTTCACTGGCAGCTGGAGCACCGAAGGGTGGGGAACTCTCACTCCCATGCGAGGAACAAGGGAGAAGAAAGGTGGAGGGACATTCCTTCCTCAGCACCAACACAGCCAAGTCTCTCTCAAACATGCAAGCCATCTTCAGTAGCTTTCTGGGTGCCAAAAACCCCAGCTGCTCTCTGTGCTGCTGCCAAAATCTCCAGCGTTCCTCTCACATCCCAGGAGACAAAAACCCGCAGCACATGAGGCGTTCACAGCAGGGCTGGACAGGGCTGGGTGGCATGGCTGGGGGTGCCCCCCCCCCCCAGCCAGTCCTGACCGTAGCATGCCACAGCAGGGTGCAAGGATGCCGTGTCCAAGCTGTCACCCCCTGTTAGTGCTTCTCTGGCAACTCCCTCCGATCCCCGCAGCCCTCCTGTGTCCCCTCCCAGCTGGCTCTCCAGAGAGGGAAAAATGGCAGCAGCATCACTGGTTTCTCTTCTGCGATGCCTCCAACGAGGGAGATGAGGACAAGGAGACGCTTTGCAGCAGAGAAACGAGGTAATGTTTCCAGAGCAGAAGGAAGACCACATCTCACCCCCAAAGCCCCACCTCTGACCCAAGGCACCCACCACCCCTTCCTTGTGCTAATGTGAGCCTCACCGAGAGCCATCGCCTGCAGAAACTCAGAGAATCAGAAGCGATTACAAGGAGGGCCCCTGACCCCGACTACATTTACCATCCCGCATCGCAGCCCCAGGGTCCTGGGCTGCGGCTCGGCGGCCCATGGTGCCTGCAGGCAGGTTACTGCTCTGCAGCCACAGCAGCAAATAGCTGCAGACAGGAGCAAGGAGGAAGGTTCAAAGTTCTTTGGGAAAGCTGGACAGATTCGCAGAGCCTTCTCCTATTTAATGAGGCTTTACAAATTGTTTCTAAGGTCCTACAATTCCTCCGGTGTATCAGTTGAACAAATCCCTTCCTTCTTTTTAAGTTCTGTATTTAAAGATACATTTAATCCCCGTGTTAAAATATTTCCCAATTCCTAATAAAATTACAGAACTAAGATTTTCATCTCATTCTACCCCTCTGACTCAGGCTCTTACTGTAACCTCTGAGTCCTCTTTAGATCAGCAGAGATTGATGTTTGTAGATCAGAAGGAAAGATTTATGATCACCGGTATTTCCCCTAGAAACACCCCCGACCCACACAAGCTCACGTAATGAGATCCAATGGCTCGAAGTCAAAGCCAGGCAATTGCAAGCTGAGAAGAAGATACTACTGTTTAAGAGCAAAGGAAATGGGGTAACAGAGCCAGCTATGGCAGAGCACGTTCTTCTGCCTCGCAGGACCTTTTGGCCCAAAGCAGAGCTTCCAAAAGCAAAGCCATTCCCCTGGGGATGCCTGAGGCCTCCCCGCGGCTCAGCAGGGACCCAGGGCTGAGTGGCAGCACCGGGACCCTCCACCTGCCTTTCCCTCGGCCACCGCAGGCTGCGGGTCCAAAACGGGCGTCGCAGGGCCAGCCTAGGGCCTGTCCCCATGGCCCGGGTGGAAGCCCTGCAGCGAGCACCGTGCAGGAGGGTTAGCTGAGCTGATCGCATTGATTTTTACTGGCATTAAAGCTCCAGGAAGAGAAAAATATCTTACGTTGCAAGGAAGTATTTTGCAGTGAAGCGTTTATGTGCCAGTTCTCTTCCCTGCTAATTTTTGCTTTGTCAAAGCTACTGGAAAGTATTTCTTATGACTGACAAAGCGGTGGAATTTATGAATAGGCAAATTAAGAATAAAGAGGGAAGAAATAAGTCTGTTGATAAAAAAGCTGAATAATTCAGTTGAGGATCAGTTACTTGAGTCGATTCCCCCAGAATTTGAATGAAATAATTTTTACTTAAAGTAAGTTTGTCTTTTGGTTTGAAAACCTGTGAGCCGGAAAGCAACATATTTGCATTTTGCTTTCCAATACATAAACTGAGACTTCATTTTGTAGGCTTTCTTGTTGAATAATCTGCTCTAATTTAATTGGAATTTGAATCCTATAAAAAGCATTTTCTACTTAGTTTTCTACTGATCTTGGGTATTGAGATTTTGTGATCTGAAGAAGCGATACGGCTGTGCATGCTTATTATCATACTCAGAGGAGCTTCATTGTTTTCGCATTTTCTGCTGAATAATCTGTTGAATCTAAAACGCGGTTTTGACTTAGCTCCTTATTGATATTTTTATTTTAAAATGTTATGATATGAAGAGCGATTTGTTTGTATTTTTTGCTGGGAAGTGTTTTCTATTGAGTAACAGGGGGGCTGATTCTGTCAATGTTTACAGGAGTAACTAAGTCAACAGAATTACTCATACAATTAGCTTTACCTGGCCCTAATAGCCAGATACTGAAAGACATTTCCAATGCAGACAGGTGTCTGCGGGGCAAGTGAGGAGGGTGTAGATGCCTTATCTTTCTCAGCTCCTCTCTCCATCCTTAGGTGCCTAAATACCTTTGTAACTCTGGCCCAAAGGTCATAATGCCATAGAAAATGGGAGAGGTTGGAAAAAATAAGCGACAATAAAGTTTGGATTTGGGTCTGGGCGCCCAGGCAGAGCCACTCACTTCTGCCCAGCTTGGACCAAACAAGCCCAGGGCACAGGGACAACCCTGCCAGGAATGCAAAAGGGACCTGAGCCAAGAAAATCCACATCAGGAGCCCCACACCTCCTACCAGGGCTACAGCTCTCCTGGGAAATTCGTAAAGTCCACACGTCCAAAACAACTGCACTGCATCAAACTCAAGGCCAGGATCCAGAGCCACCAAAACTGAACTCAAGCAAATGCACGCATCAAAATCCTGCTGCAGGTCTGGGCCAAAGCCCTGCCTGGGGAAAACCGGTCCTGTCTCATCGATCAGTCTCACTAACGTAAACCCTGCCACGGCTTGTAGCACCTCATCACTGCCCGGATAGGTACAACCTGGCACATAATTTAATCACAGCAGCAATCATAAGAAATTAAAATAAATTTATATATGTAATCATCACTCAGCCCAGGGTTATCAATAATACAAGAGCAGCCTGTGAGAGAGCAGAAGACTGAATGGATCTGTACCCCGTTCCTGTTCTGCAACAGCCGATCATAATTCATAGCAGCAGACAAACACCACTGCCCGCAAACAGTGGCAGCTCAGTGCTTGGAAACAAAATGGACAGCAGGAGTGCTAGGGGGGATATAGCATTTTATTTGGTGCATCTACAGAAATGGATTAATATAAGACAGTGATCCTTTGAGCAATGTCTGGGTAAAATATCACTGAGAGGACAGGGAAGCTACATTGACTGTGAAATAATTCCAAAGGGCAATATCATAATTTTGGTATCCCTTCTGTCCCACGGGTGTTATTTCACTGCTCCTGTCATCAAAACAAAGGCATGCAACGCTACAGACCAAATTCACTGTGTCGGAGACTTGCAGACGGATTTCTTCCAGCCAGGCTGTCGCACTGATGGGTGCATGGACACACATGGCAGCCCGGGTCCCTGCTGCTCCGGTGTGCGAGACGGGACACCAGCACGGGGCTCAGCATGGCCCCGGCAAGGCCTGGGTCTGCGTATGGGTGAAGGGCACTGGCTGGATTAGCCAGATACTGAGGGCACTGTGGCATGACCTTCAGCAGGGGAAGAAAAGCCAGCTTTGGCTCTCTCACAAGCAGCCACAAATCCCCTTGACCTCATCAGGAGCGGTGCCACCGTTCTGCAGGGCAGAATTTGATTTTGAGAGTTTAGGAGTTCAATGCTAACCATTCATACATGCATAATCCTCCACTTAACTGCAGGCGACCGTGTGCTGGCATGGCTCAGAGGCTTTAGCGGGAGGAGCCTGGGATGCATGCGGCTCTCATCATATGCAAGTCCAGGAAAGGTCTGCGCTGAGCCCTCCAACGCGCCCCTCTAGTTGCACGCTAGTGAAAAGCCGTCCCGAGAGCCCCTAAGCTTATGGGCCTGCTTGTTGGCATCGTGTTCGCTTTTCTATCATCCCACTTTGAAAACCAGAGCTGTGAGCTGCGGGGGGTGAGGGGAGGAAACCCTCCCACTGCCTCCCCTGTGCCTGCCCTCGCCAGCCCACCCACCTCCCCAGCCACCCGCCCCAGCCCACCCCAATGTAACCCAACAACACCCGAGGTTTCTCCAAGCTAAACAGGGAGCCCTGGTGAAGTGCAGCCCGTCCATACAAATGCCCTGCTCCACACCAGTCCCAGCACCGTGCGCGGATGGGGTTGCTCGCTCACCGTGAGTGACAGCGCAATTTAGGAAAACCACAGTGGTTTCATGTTAACAATCAAATCGCAGAAGGCAGCAGCAGACGTCGGTAGAGCTCAGAGGCTTGGCCGGTTGATGAAAGCAGGAGGAGAAATGTGTCAGGATGAAAAAAAGAAAGAGCCAAGATGAGACGGTGAGGCTGCCAGTGCACGTGGGGTACGGATAGGCTGCCAAAGCACATCTCTCGTGTGTCCGGGCGTGCACCAGCATCCCCTGGGCATAAGGAATCCTGTAGTCAGTCTGCATGCAGTGTGTATACCTGGCACATAGGCAAGCACACACATCTATGTGAGGCACGGGAGCAGAAAGCCCGTGCTCCAGACTTCAGTCAATAAGCAGATGGCTCCCCAGCACTATCATTTTACAACATTACAGCTTCTGCTCTGCTCATGCAGTAAACATTTTCTGGCTTATTTCATGAAAAAAGGTGGCTACTGTGGCTTTGCAAAATTATACATTTCCTACATTATCTGTTTATTGAATACTTTTGGGGTGGAGGGAGGGAAGAGCATTTCTATTTTTGATTTACATCCTGCAGGACACAAATTTTTCCCTGGATCCCAATGGGGTTTTACTTCTTGTTTGCCTCTTTCCAGATTGTTATAGCTCTGTCACTCTTTGTGGGGAACTGGGAGATGGAAGGCTGTTACGCAGACATCAAGGGGTTGTGACTGCATGCTGGTAAACATGAGAGCAAGAGGGATTTCAGATGGTATTAGAAACCACAAGATATCTGCAGATGTAAGTGTTCCTGGAGGCAGTGGGTCTAGCTGTTAGCAGAGCAATTAGACCTGGTGTTATTCCCAGCCCTGCCGCTGCCCTGCGAGTCACTGCGGAGGAGCAGCCGGTGCCTGTGTCCCACTCATCCGTCGGTGGCAGCCCCATGGCACGTGTGGGTCCCTGGATCCCACTCTCCAGCCAAGCCACCGCTCATTTCCACCTGGGCCTTACGAGCTGGGGAAAGGGGGAAGGAGATGATCTGGAGGATATGGCACGGTGCCTTGCTTTACATGTACTGCAATTACCATGCTGGCATTTTCCCTGTGTTCAGAATAAAAATGTCAGTAAGGAACAAGTTATTAAACCAGCAAGAGAGTGGAAATGGCAAGAGCTCCCAGAGGCTCGGAGGCCCGGGCACTACTGCAAACGCAGCCCGTTCCTGCTGTCCCAGGGCTCTGGGGCATGGGGACAAGGCTTGCTCTCTGCGGCCACGGCCGCTTCAGCACCGTAAGTTTGACCTATCTGGGCTGCCTAGTCCAACAAGGCATGGCAATACTGGAGTGAGTTGGCAGGGAGCCATTGGGATGGCTGGGGACTGGGAGCACGTGGCGTACAAGGAGAAGTTGGGTTTTCAGCCTCCAGGCAAGACCTTACTGCCCTCCTCCGCTCCCCACAGTCCCAAGGCTGCCCCAGTAATTGTATTTTTCTCTTTTAATGAGGCTTTTCAGTCCTCTTCACTTGCCTTTTCCTTTCCAAGCCTTTTCTTTGTGCCCTGCTGAGCTTTCTGCCTCCACCAGCACCGCCAGAGACCCTCTCAGGGAGCAACATTTCTAAAGCAATTCCCCACCATCGCTCAGCCTGGGGCTCCTGTGTTGAGCAACGGTCTCAGCAAAGTGTACCCCTGGCACCGTGGGTGCTGGAGGAGACCCCACCACGCCACAGGGCGCAGGAGGAGGAGGTCGAGGGGAGAGGGATGCTCACAGCCAGAGGCGGGTATGGTTCCTCGCACAGAGCCCAGCAGGCAGGATGAGGGCAGAGGCTGAGGGCAGGGGTCCAGGTGCCAACAGTGCCTGGCAGCAATTACAGCCCGGCCCAAGGAGCCAGGGCAAGCAGAGCGCCTGTGGCACCCTCCTGACCGGGGACGGTGAAACAGCCCTGAATGCACCTCTGCGCTCCTGCACCTACAGTGCCTCCCGCTCCCTGTTTTCAATTATCAAAGCAAAACACACACACACACACACACACAAAAAAACCCTCCAGGAATTAATTAATGATTCATGTTGGAGCCTTGGCAAACCTCACTTTGCAAAAGTTCAAAGGAGGCACAATAAGTATTTGGCAAGGAGGAGGGAAGCGGCTCGTGCTTGGCGGCGCATGACGCAGAGCGCTGGCAGCATCGCTTACATTGCGCTGCCCAGCGCCATGCGGGGCCGCAGGGAACGGCACCGCCGAGCCACCCCAAGCTGAACTGTCACCGACGGATCGGCCACCTAAAAACTGCCACTCAGCTATGAATAAATGGGGGGCAGAGGCTTGGGAGAAGCACACAACTGCTGCCAACCTGAAAGGCTCAGGCCCTGCTGACAGCGG
>NW_009260435.1:2739133-2763703 GCF_000687185.1 Egretta garzetta | reverse complement strand
CCCTGCCTGCTGCAGCCGCCACGCATCCTCCACCCCGCGCCATCACACTCGCGTGCCCTCCCGAAGACCTGGGCCGGAGCAACTCCAGCTCTGCATCCTGGAGATTTAGAATAATGAGAGATTTTTAATCCAATTAATAGATGTCATGGGACATGGTCTTGTGAGTCCAGAACAAATGAGGCTTGGATAATTGGTGTTGAAACACATATATCAGTGAGATGATTTTTCCCTCCGACAGAGTTGGAGGCTGGAACATGCTGTCGACTGATACTGTACAAATGCGTTTGGCTATTTGCTGGCGGCATCTTCCGAACAAAGTTCTGGTGTGCAGCCTCTGCCAGGCAGCTCTGCAATCCTAGCAGCAAACAAGCTGTCATTTGTTTTTTAAAAAAAGCTGCCTGGAAAGCAGCTTTATCCCTACATGCATGCACAAACACACATGCACGTGCTCACGTGCACACGCAAGCGAGCAGCCAACGAGCACTGGCAGCAGTGTCTCAGACACCCTGAGCTCTGCCTGTAGCTCCACTTTCCTTTTGCTCAAGTGGGGGTTTGCTGGGGTTGCAAAGGTGGCTTTGATCGGCGACACCCCGAGACCTGTTAGGGTTGCAGCGGGAGCAGAGCGGTCCAAGTGCCCCAGGGCAGGGAAGAGGGATGCCCTGCATGGCATCCTACCTGGGGGACATGCCATCTCCCAGGCACCCTCCCCAGCAATGTACCCGCACCAGCACAGGACACGGCCCTCCACGGACATCTCCATCCCTGCGTGGGCAGGTCAAAGCCATAAATCTTCCTCTAGCTTATCTCAGCAGCACCTCCAAACACCAGACCAGGACACACGCTGCTCCCCCAGCCCCCCGATCCTGCTCCAGGGCTCAGGTGCCCCTTTGCAGGGTGCATGTAACCAAAAAGCCATGAATTTGTCAGAAACTGCAATATCTGGTCTGTGCAAGGTTCCTAAATTAAAAGTTTTGGGTTATACTGAATTCAATGAATCAAAATCATCCACAGAACAGGACTCGGGAAAAACCCAAGCCCTTGCATTTCTCTGGGAAACATTCAGGCATTTTGCTGCAGTAAGGGAAAAAGTATTTCATTTCTCAAACACTAACTCTAACAAAATGTTAAATATAGCCTGGATATTAAATTAAAACATAAAAGTCAAAACATGTCAAATCAAAGAGATACATTTGAATTTCCTGGACGCTGTCAACAGACGGAAGTCAGAATGATTTGCTTCGACACTCTCCCACCTGAATGCTTGCTTCGTGGCTACACGCCGATTCTGATAATGCAGCTTGATAAAAACCCGGCATTTTCCAATGGAAAATTTTATCCCTGATACTCCCTGCCCCCGTTTCCAGAGCGTGGGCGCACAGACCTGCCTGACTGAGGAGGCAGGGGACAGAGGTGGTGTCCCTCCAGTGTCAGGTCCCCAGCAGAGAGGGGACCAGGCTGCAGCCCTGAGATACTTCCCCAGGCTCGGCTTGCGCAGGACCAGGGGAAGGGGCAGGGGCAGAGCGACTCCCGCCTGCACCACTTAACGAGAGGGAAAGCATTCCCATGGGTTATTAAGCATTTGTGTATGGGTTTGGAAACTGTAACCATGTCACCCCATTATAATTATGGATAAGCACAATGTGGGCCATTGTAGCACAATAGAGCACAAGGCTGGAAGAAGAAGGGCCCTTTCCCTTCCCCAGCCTCTCCCCAGAGCTCACTGGGAAGGATGGAGACAGCGATGGGCAGTCTGAGCCATCAGCCGTGCCCGGGAGCCACTCTGCCAGCCAGGCCCAGGCTCTCCTGGCTTGCCAAAAACGAGCTGGCTGGGGGCCAGGCTTCTCCCAGCCAAACCCCAGGCGGGCTCCCTGGGGACAACTCCCTTCTGACAGCAAAAATGGGAATTAAAGCTGGCCCCCTGCTGCCACCAGGCACCTGCAGCCAAGACACAGCCCCTGCAGAGCCATGCAGATGTATTTGTAGGGCCCCAGCCCCTGGGATCAAAACCACGGCATTGAAGAGAAGCCTGTCTGAAAAACAAAGGTGGGTGAATAGCATAGCCATGGCCTCGTGTTATTACTGGGGCCCTGTAATTTTGTGGCAGTGGAAGGGTTCCAGGGTAGAGGTGCCTGTCTCAGGGACCATCTAATGAAGCTTCAGCACTTCATTAGGCAGCCGTGGAGCCCCGTAAAGCCCTGCTCTCCCCTCAGGGGCAGCAGTGCCAAAGGCAGCAGGACCATGCTGGGGACAGGGAGCCGGGGGTGCCGCTGCCACCACCAGCAGGGGACCAGGGCATGGGGGTGCAGAGACTCCCTGCCCGGTGGGGCTCACCAAAGGACATCACTGCGCTGAGTGCCCCTGTCCTGCTAACCCGAGGGTCCACCCTGCCTGGCCTGCCTGCACCCCTGCCCGGCCGAACAGCAGCACGGTACCACAGCAGCCTGCAGGGAGCTGAGACTGGGACTGGCTGCCTTCTGCATGGCCAGGCCTTCCCCAGGACCCCGGCCATGCCACGTTAGCCCAGCCCACAGACACAGTCTGGCTCCAGATGTAGAGGAGCAGAGGCTAATGCATGCAGCACCTTTGAGTCAGAAGTTAAAGAGCAGCTGAGAGGCAGCTTCGTGGCTGTCTGCCAGGTGATGCAAGCGGTGCTTTCATAATTCAACAGGCAATAAAGTACTACAGCAAGGTAAGCCCGGCAGCCCGTCTTGGGGAAGGTATCTCGAGAGCAGGGGTAGCACCTGAATCCTCAAGCGTGCAGGCCTGTACGTGCAGGTGAAGCGGAGGGGAAGCATGGATGCCCTGTGAGCACCATGCAGAACTCACTGCTGCAGTAAAAGCAGGTGCTTCTTTAAAGGATGAGATGGTATTGAGATGAATGAGAACAGTAAGGAGAGTTGGACAAATGAAGGCAGCAGCGTGGAAAGTCCTCAGCCCTTATGGGCCGGGGTGAAGAGCTGGGAAGAATTTTCCTAAGATCTGCCACTTTCTGTTAGACTCGTAGCACAGAGCATGTTCTCCTGCACCAGAGGTTCATCTGCTCCAGCTGCCAGTGAAACAGAGATGGGATGCCACAAATTGCTGGGCTCTGGAGCACCTGTGCAAGCAGCAGGGAAGAGGCTTTCTCCGGATGCCATTGCTGCAGAGCACAGTTAGAGGTCCTGGTTTTTGCAGCATCACAAAACCACAAAGCTGGCACTTGGCTGTTCCAGCCTGAGGAGCTGCCAAGGGCTTGGGAACAGCCTGGGTCTTGCTAGGTGACCTGCCAGATCCATCCACCGTGTTCCTCCCTTCTCCGCAGGCAGCCTTGCGACTCTCCAGCCCTGCTGACCATCCAGCAATGGGGTGTTAGGGCCGGTGGTGATAGCAGAGGAAAGAAGGTGGCAGCTGGAAACCATCATTTAAAATGCAGCCCAGCACGGAAACCCCAAAAGCCTGACACCGCCCAGCCAAGGGATTTTCAGAGCGGGCACAGGCAGCATGCAAATGTATGCTGTGTTTGCACCCAGAGCGCAGGATACCCTCAAAGCACCCCAGTACAGGCAACATCTGCCAGGCAACTGCAGGCACAGTGACAGAGCCTGGCCCGGCAGCGGGAGCCAAGTCCTCCCCGGTGAGAGAGGGAAGCACCGGGAGAGCCTAGGCGGCACGAAGAGGGTTAACTCGCAGCCACGGGAGCAGAAAATGAGGTTCCAGTTATTAGTTGATTTATTGGTCTGTCCTCAATTGGCACTCAGGACTCAGAAGAAAATGTTCCACTCCAAAGCATTAAGCATCTTCAAAGAGCAGAAGCATTAAAAATTGAAATCATAAAATAGACATGTAAATATAGCAGAGGTAAACGGGGCAGCGAGGAGCGGAGCAGAGCCAGCCCCAGCTGAGCCTGCAGGGCAGCGAAAGGGCTCTGCTGGGGGGCTGGAGCCACGCTGGGCCCCCCCAGGTTGGGGGCATAACCTGCGGGGAAGCTCTGGGTGGCTTCACCATGCAACTGCCCCATTGGCCTGGCTCTGCAGGGTGCAAATGTGCCAGAGGGGAGTGGTGCCTTGCAGCTTGTGTGCAGGAGCCCCACCGCCACGGCCCCTTGCCTCCCTGCCCTATGTATGGTACCCTAAAGCCTTTAGGGGTTCATACCCAGGGCTTCCCCTTCTCCCTCACCAGTCTTTCCTAAAAGACTTCAAACATGGCAAGAGAGGGGGAGCAGGACTGGGAAGGAGACAGGGGATGGGGGGGACAAAACTGGTGACAACAGGACACAAACAGGGAATCAAAGACCAGCAGCCATGGGGCCGGCAGAGCCTTCCCAGCCCAGGGGAGTGAGCTCTGCTGAGCCTCGCCGGATGCCCAGGTGAGGTTTCAAAACTGGGGGGCTCACGGTGCGTTTGTGGTGAGGCGGTACCAGCAGCAAACATTTGGAGGGGTTTAGGGCATGAAAACCCTATCGCATGGCTGCCGCCGAGCACGCGCATGTCACAAGGTGGTGACTGGGGTGTTCCTGTGCAACCCCACTCCCCACGCCCGCCAGCAGCTCAGCCGGGTCAAGCGAACCCAGTGAAGTCACCCCGCTGCCCCGCTCTGCGTCAGGGGTCACAGCTGGATGGCAAATCAATGCCGTCACCTCTTTGGACAGGGTTGGCTTTTCACATGCACTATTTCATAGAGCCAGAGACAAACCCTCCCTTTCCTCCTCTTTTACAGGAGCAAGGCAGAACAGACTCAAACTCTTCCAAGTCCCTTTGGTCATTCGTCTGCAGGGCAGACAGATGCTTCCACCCCTCCCAAAGCAGCAGCCAAAGGAGAGGAGCTGCGGGATGGCTCCAGCCTGGCCAACAGCAATGCCCAAGCCTGGGGATGGGGCTGCTGGAGGTGCCGGTCCCTTCCTGGGCATGGAAGGAGGGAAGGGACCTGATGGAAGCCACTACCCCTGCCTAAATGCTCCTTGCCGGGCCCCAGAAGTGTAAGTAGGAGTTGAGGACTGCTTCACACGTTGCTCCAGCATCTGGCCCAGCGTGAGGCATCTGCCAGCAGGGACAGCAAGCCAGGGCAGAGAGGTGGAGGAAGGAAAAGGGAGGGAGGGGAAGACACAAAACCTCCTTGCCATGGTGGGAATATACTGGTGGCTGGGGACTGCTATTTGGGCACAAGTCTGTGGCAATCCTACCCTCCTTATGAGCATCAAGTGCTGCACTGGGCTGCCTGTTTACAGTATTTTCAGAGCTATTGGCAGAAATAGCAAGCCCTCCTGGCTTGCCACTGCTTCATGCTCACCACACTCCAAACCCACATCAGACTACATTTGGGGAGTTCGAACCTCTACATGCAAGAAATGAGCCTTTTCAAGAGCCACCAAGCCAGCCAAGAGACGAAACATCAGCCAGCCGAACACCAATGGTCACACAAGCTCCTAACCTTTAAAATCTCCAGAAGCACAACCCCTGTCTTGGTTAAAGTCAGGGAGCTGAAGGAAATTCCATGTCCTCCGGAGTCCTGGAGTCCCCAAAGGGCCCCATCCTGTGAGTGGTCAGCAAGAGGGACCACCCCCCTGCCCCTCACCACACTCTGGCACAACCCCAGCTTCTCTTGGCACCCGTACCTGTTTTTCCCCTACACACAATTTTTTCTTAATTGGGAGCTTGTTAATTATCCCAATACTTTGCAGAGGAAATAAACAGCAATTAGAGAAATACGTGGTATTTTTATTCCCTGGCACTCTCACAGAGCTCCCCGACGCCTCCCATCCGCAGCTCCCACACGGGCACATGTTGCTGCCTGCTCCGGCACTGCTGCCCAAGTGCTCTCCTCCGTCTGTTCCCTGGGAGCCGGGCGCTGCGGTGGTGGGCTGCCTTTCTCTTGCCTGGGTAGGAAGCGCTACTGCGTGAAAGCAGCAGGCTGTCCCGCTGTAATCTGTTTTAAAAGTCATAAATTGCTGAGAAAAGCCAGTTTTCCTGCACAACAGAAGGTTAGCGTGTTTAAAGAGAGCACTGGAACTGTTTTTATTAATCAGAACTGCTATCAAGAAAGCATTTTAATTAACATAATTATCCTGTTTGAGAGAAGCAGCCCGCACCTCACAGATACTTTTCAAACTAAAGATGCGGGCTGTCACAGTCAGTCATAATTAAACAAAATGAGCCAGTTTTGTTTGCTGTACATCGCCTTCCTCCCATCCGCACGCTTCCCCTCTCCTATTACACTCTGCAAGGTGAGCGGAGACAGCATCGTGCCTTGGGGCCCCCCATGTTCCCATCCATCCCTGCGTCCCTGCCTCCAGCATGGATCAGTCCGGGGTTAAGCTCCGTGCCAGCCAGTGGTGCCAACTCCGAGGGGCACAGGCCAGGCTCCGAGAAGGCTACCTGGGAGATGGAGGTGGCTATAAAAATCCCACAAGATCTGTAGGACTTTGTTTCCAGCACGGTCTCACAGTCAACAGGTAAAAAAATTATTCTCGTTGAAAAAGACAAAAAGAAAAAGCATAAAAAGCCTGACCCCAGGATACCTGCCAGTGGGGAGAGAAAGGAGCAGGGAAGGGGAATAAAAGCAGGCAGCTGTGCGGGTCTGGGTTTCTCTGAGCATCTTAGACCCAAGCCGGATCCCAGAGGGCAGCAAGCCAGCCAGGAGCCCTCCTCCTCCTCCTCCTGCTGCCTGCAGCACCAGGCAGCACCTTCCATGCTTCCTCCTGATGTACAACAGGCTCGGTAGCTCCCATGGCACATCCCAGCACATCCTTTGCCCCCTGACACCGGTGTCCCCCACGTCAATGGCCAGATGGGGCACACAGGCTACACAAAGTGACCAGGTGTCACCTCCAAAGCCACCGCTGGCCACTTTAACCAAGACGTCTCGTCCCACCAACGCGTCCTGGAGCAGGCCACTGACCTCGGGCTGAAGGCAACACCTTCAGCAACCAGCCAGAGTCCCTTTAATGGCAGCACCATGCCCTATTTTAACAGGTATTTTAATGGATGTTCTGCTATTTTGCTAACATCTCACCTTAACGTGCAGTATAATAGACTGTTAACAATTAGAGCTTTTAATTAAAATCTCCTTTATTTGGAAAGGATGGCTCAGAGTTGACAGGTCTGCCCTGGAATTGCAGAGCAGCCCCGGAGATGCTCGTGCCGTGTCTTTAATGCAGACCCAGCGTCACAGCAGAAGGACCAAAGTCATTGTGCCCAGCACTGTGTGCCCGTGAACTGTGGAGATGACAGCACTCATCTGGCCCCAGGGCAGCACCCAGTGCTGGGTGCCACCACCCCGGCGCCAGCCCGCGCTCCCTGGCTGCCACAGGCAACAGCTTCCTGCAGGCAGAGCAAGGCAAAAAATTGCACAATTTTGAGCATTTTTTTCCTTTTTTGGCATGGTTTCCTTAAGAAAACAAGGTTTGTGCAACCATGTGCTCCACGTGTTGTCTCTCTCCCCTAATTACTCTCCGACTCAGCAGTCAAATTCAACAGCGTGTGAGTGACAGCTGGAAATCTCAAAGATATTCAATTCCTGGAGGTTTCATGAAAACAGGCAGGTGGATAAAGAGGAGAGGCCTTCCTCGGCTCAGCTAAGCCAGGCTGCAGCAGGAGCCTGGGTCTTGCGAGGCTCCACGTGGGAGAAAGGAAGAGCATAAAAGCCCTGATGTTGCAGGGAAAAGGCTGAATCAGAGGACGCATCTTGCTAGATATTGAAATCAGTCATTGTCAGGTATTAGCCCCTGGAAAAGCAGCCTTCTGTAGTGCCAATCGGTGCGTTAACAACCCATTTCCAAATAGGAAAAGCAATTTCCATGGGAAATTCAGTTTTTCTTGGTGGAAGAATTAAAATATTCAGGAAAAAAAAAAATCAAACACGCTTTTCTACTCTGGTTCAACACAGACCGACACGTTTCAGGTGACTGAAAAAGAAAACAAAGTCTGGCTCCGATTCAACTAAACCTTCAACCATGTCCCTGCTCTACATTTTCCACCTGCCCTCACCTCCATGGGCTGGAGATAGACTCCATGTGCCCCATGAGCGCACAAGGGACCAGGGCCGAGCAGCAGGACACAACCCAAACGTCCCCTTTTGCATCAGTCGGAAGTTTCTCTTGAAATGTTGTATTTAAAAAAAGTATTTTTACTTTTCCGTTCCTTGGTTTTCCCCCAGGATGAAAAGGCCCTACCAACCCCATTTGACTGGGAGCCACCACAGAAAGCCCAGAAGCATCTCCTGCAAGCAAGCTCCGCTGGGCACGGGTCAGTCCCCCTGCTACAGGTGTCCCCGGAGAGAGGGCTTGAGCTGGGAGGGGGACACAGAGCAAAAGGAGAGCACGGAGCAGAGACAACAGAGCAAATCCTTGGGCTTCCTGCTATGAGGGGGTTTATGATGAGGGTTTTCTTTGCATGCAGGCTATGAAGCACCCACTTAGAGATGTCTCAAGTCCTACTTGTAAGACCAAATAAAAATACCTCTCCTGGCCCTGGACCGAGAGAGCTGGGAAGGAGGTTTCCAAAATTGGGCTCTCTCCCTGCCTGCGCAGAGGATGGAGTTGTGACACCACAAAGAAGCTGTTTGTAGGTCTCCGTTCGCAGGCTACCAGACAGGCAGCCTCACCCTCCCTCATCCAGGGCATCTGCCTTCCCTAAGCTCCCAATCCGCAGTAAAAATAGGGCTCTTTGCTGGCAGCACTGGGGTTGGCGGCATTGCACAGCATGGCACAGCAGCTCTCCCAGCCACATCCCCCCCTCTGCTGCCCCATCGCTGCCCGGGCAGCACCCGTGGCCTTCAGGGACCCTTTTCCACACAGCTGACCCGCACCCTCCTCGGCGCAAGTCAAAGCTGCAGCAAGATGAAGCGATGCTCATAAACATCTTGGAAGGGAAATGTTAACGAGCACTGAGTGGAAGGTGAGAAAAGCCCTTAATCGCATTAGCTCCGCTGCCAGAGCTGATGAACATCGCCCAGCCGCGGAACCCTGTCCAGCCATGTGCCATGCTGGGGAGAAATGGACTCTGAGCTGCTGCCCCACCGTGCGGGGTGGGAAGGGAAAACATCAGCCAAAGCCAAGCTGATCCCTTGCTTAACCTCACACGAACGTTTCCTGCGAGCTGACGGAGCCTATGCCACGTGGCTCTGAGATCACGGGCCCTGCCGGGATGGGATGCTCTCTTGCTCTACCTGAGCAGGAGCAGGAGGCAATGCCAAGCACGCCTGCCCACGTCCCCAGTGAGTTTATGCTTCAGTTGCATAAAGAAGGCACGCACAAGGTTTTTATACTGGGAACTCAGTTCTGAGCTTGTGTAACTCTCCAGGCTTTTTTTTTTTATGCAGCCAGCAAATTACAATATAAAAATATATGTATGAAAATAACAATTTTCTCCAGCTAAACAGCCACATAAGAGGTGCCTTTTGTGCTGCCCTGCCTTTTGACCCCTGCATACACTTTGTGCATGCACATGTGTGCTGCTCCATGACACAGGGGGACATTTTTTATGGTGACAGCCCGCTGCTCCCTCTTGGGGGAAAATGTGGTTTAATTTTTAGTATAAGCTGAAAAAGGAGGCTAGCGAAGCATCTCTCCCATAAATTTTGTAAGTGACATGTACTTCTCAGTGCATTATTGCTAGTGATGGACAAATCTGGAGTTTAGGGTTTTGGTCCAGAGGAACAGCCATCTTCTCCTGCCAGCTCTGCCGGGAGGAGGCAGCTTTTGCTCAGGCTCAGCTCAGGCACTGCCTCAAAGATCTCCAGCGTCTGAGCCTTCTTCTCCCTCTGAGGCCACAGCCTAAGGTGCGGCCCCTACGAGCCTTAGGGGGCTCTGGGGACTCCTTTTGGCTTCTGCAGACTCCATCTCTAAGGAAGCCCCCACTCACCCTCACCCATGGATCAGCAATAACACGGCAAAGCTTCCCACCCAATCTCATCAGCTTGGCCCATAAAAGCATCCCTGGTGGGCTCAGATCCCTGCCCATCCTGGCTGGGGTATAATGGAGTTTGCTTTAAGAGTGCAATAGATCTTCCTGGTCACCAAATCCAGCTCCCTGCTACCTGTAAGCCTGCCAAGTTTCAATCTGAATACACATAAAAGATCTCAACAGCTGGGTGTTTAATTACAGGGACTAGAAATCAGGCTCCACAGAGTCATATCAGGTTATTCCAGCTCCCTTGAGCTAGCTTTGGAGCGTGCCAGGACTGGCCTCCCCGGGGAGGCTGGCGTTTCCAGCTCCGCCCAAAAGCGTGGAGGCTCAAGGAAACACAAACCACGCTGAACCCCCAAAGGCAGAGCACAGCTTTCTTCAAAACATGGGTGCCAGGGGTTTGCATCTCTGGGTGCAAGAGCAAAATACCCTTCTTTGTGCCTGTCCAGAGGAAAATGCCAGATGCCACTAAAATCCATGGCATCTACATGGATCCTACAAGAGACAGGGAGAGCAGGAGATGCCATGAACCTGCCTTAGAGCTGTTTTGCAAAGCCCGGCAGGGAATGGCTCAGCATCGTCTCCCAGTGCCGACAGGGACATGGCAGCATCCCCCGCTCCTCCGAGCCATGGGGCAGGACACGGCCAGCAGCCCAAGGCTCTGCAGGGCAGCGCTTCCCTGCCATTCCCTGCCCATCCGCCACTGTGACCCTGATTTACTACTGTGAGGCCAGACTAGACCCAAGGAAACACTTCCAGTTCCTTGGCACCGATAAAAGATTGAAGCAGCAGAAAACAGGACTGTAACCAGATAGTTAAGTCTGATGTAATTTGTGGCGCAGTTATTTGCACCTAGGAAAAGACAGGTGGCAAATTCGTCGGTGTCAGCCCTGCCACAGCAGGTCCTTGAGTGTTGCCCCGGCTGCTGGTACATGGGGATCTGCAGAGACATTTCATTTCAATTTCTAGCAAGCGGGTCCTTCAGAAACAGAACTCAGAGCCCTAAAAGGCCTGGGCACCTTCGCAGCAATTGCTGCAGAGTGTGGCAAAGCACTTCAAAATAGCTACAGTTGGCTTTCCCCAAGCTCTGGCAGCAGCTGGAGACTGGAAAAGCCTTTTCTCTGGGCAGACGAGCACTTCCCTCTGCTGTAGTGGCTCAGCATCCCCAGAGCATCCCGTGTGCTCCCAGGGACGCCTTGCTTTGCTGTGCCCCGAGCAGCGCCCGGGCTCCCTCCCAGCCATTTCTCTGGGCAGACGAGCACTTCCCTCTGCTGTAGTGGCTCAGCATCCCCAGAGCATCCCGTGTGCTCCCAGGGACGCCTTGCTTTGCTGTGCCCCGAGCAGCGCCCGGGCTCCCTCCCAGCCTTTTCTCAGCTGGTCCTCCCCCATCCCGGCACCAGCAGCTGCCGAGCCACTTTGGTCAGACCTCAGACTGATCCTCACTCTTCCACCTCAGACAAACCCAAGCCAAAGGCATCTCTCAGAGTCACCCAACATTGCTGTTCTCTGCTGTCAGACTCCCGAGGAGTGCTGCCTGCCACCCTCTCAACACGCGCTTTGGCAACCCAAGCTGTTATTTCCCAGGCTGTTGAATCATTTCTCGCACAGGCGTCACCGCGCACCTCCGCCTCCCCACGTAACATCTCAGCTGCTCCCCAGCTCCTCCCCAGCATCTCCGCTCAACCGGGGGCACAAGCCAGTCTCTCTCGTGTTTTGGCAAATGGGTGCCTACAAAGCCTTGGCTGCAGCCCTGATTTAAAAATATGAATAGAATAAGGCAGCCTGGTGAAGTAGGCAGCCTCAGCAAGGCTGAGCGACACCGACTGCTAGCACCCGTGGCCAACGGCACCCCTGGGAGCACTTTCCCCTGCAGCAGCGGCTCGCTCTGAGCACCAGCCAAGCCGAGAGAGCAGTAATTCTTCCTCTGTGTTGACCAAAGGAAGCATCATACTCCACGGGCCCCACGGGAGTCAAAATAAGGATGAACATCAGATCGGACATGTCTCCCGCTCACAGCTGTGCACAGACCTGCCTCTCCCAGGGCTTGGAAATGCAGTCACACACAGCCCCCAAAACTGCTCTAATGCATGCGGACGAGGAGGGAGGAAAACCCCACGGTCGGCCCAGCAGGCTGCAAGGTCTGGGGCCGAGGCTCAGAGATGCTCAGGCTGAGCTGTGCGTCCCCTCTTGCACAGCTGCCCACAGCTGCTGGTGCCTGTTGGCCAGAGACCCCACAGGGCCGTCACGGGCACGTTTCAGAAGGAGCCCCAAAGCACCCTTTCACCCTCCCCAAACTGCCATGTGTCTGAAAGCCAGCTTACTGTGGGTGCAGCCCATGTCCTTATGAGTTAAGATTTAATGTTTTAACAAAAGCAATTCACTATTTTGTCTGGACAAGCTGCTGGGAGCACCAGCAGCTCAATTTTTATTGATAAAAGCCTCTTTTCTCTAAAAACATGGGACCCATTCTCCCCCAGACAGCAAACCATAGGCAACGCAGAGCCTCAGATCACAAAGTACAGCTCTCTCCCTACATTTCTGCTGGGCCACGAATGCAAAATGCACATCTGCTGGCGTCTGCAGAGAGTCGTCGTGAAACCCTCAGATACCAGTGGGCAGAGCAGGTTTCCAGCCTCTTCCACCAGCTCGGAGCCCACTGAAGCACAACCCCAGCCACCCTACGAGGCATCTACAAGGTGCTTTGCGTTGCTCTCTGTTAGTTTGCATCCCAAAGCCAAGCATCTGCTCCCTGCCTTGCTGTCAGCAGTCCCCCTGCAAGCTCCAGGAGAGCCGCCCCAGCAGACCTTTTCCAAGGTGCTCCCATTGACTGCGGGGGGACAAAGCAAGCAGGGAGCAGGCAACGAACACGGCACTTTCCCATCACGGAGGGACTGCTGGGACTTGCTGGAAGGCGTCCAATTAGTTAACGAGCACTCCAGAGCTGAGTCTGGTCTGGAATCAGTAATTAATTGCCACAAGAAAAGCGAGAGTGAATATATTGCAGGAACCCGCGTCTGTCCTAGGCACAGACCTAGGAAAAGAGGGTCTGCCCAGCCAAACCCATACTGAAATGGAGAGAAGCAATGAGCAAGCAGGATGATCCAGATCCTGAAAAGATCCCATGCAATCCCCTATGCGACACCAGGAGTGAACACTATAACCGGCTCCCATCCCAAATGTCTTGCACCAGGAGCTGGCACAGCCAATTCCCCCCAGCCCTGGAGCTGGTCCTCCGTGTTGATACCAGCCCATCACAGGCTGCACACGCGCTGTGGGCACACAGCCGATGAAAGCTTTGCTTCTGATGAGCAGCACTGTAGGAATTAAGCTAATAGGACATGTCAGCCTGGCCAGGCACCTCCTGCTTCCACCATCCACAAACACTGTGGTTTCGGAAGTCCTGGAATAATTTCTTCATGTCCATTTTCCTCATTAGTCTCCTGCTCCAGGTTCCTGAGCATCCTTCAGTGCAGGAGGACACATCAGCTCCCAGGTCCAAGGCGGCTCAGAGGAGCCAGGCTGTCAACCAGCAGCATCAGCCCTCCTGAACCAGGTTCTCCAGGTTGAAAGCCAACAGCTGAGCTCTGGGAAGGAGGAGAAGGTCTCCTCCCAAGGTGTCTGCTCCCAGCCCTCATAGCTCCCTGGCACCAGCTGCCTCTCCGGAGCATGTCCCCATGCAGCAGGAGCTACGGAGCGGCTCTGCATCAGCCCCGGTGATAAATTAGCCAGAGATTCAGGCATCTAGCGCAGCTGCCTCATCCTCTGCCGGCATAACAATGTGATTAATTTTGGGTGCAGATGAAGCTCATTTATCAGAGGCACGTGACAGCCACGTGGGCTGCAGGGGTGTGCGGGGAGCCCTGGGGCATGGGGGAAAGCAGGAGTGGAGGCAAAAGGCAGGAGGCAAGGAAGGAGAGCAAGGAGCTGAGCCCAGGACATCTCCCAGGAAGGCTGTTTGCCACATTGGCTGGCGATGAAGCACTCTGGGGGAGAAGAGCCCCATGTGGAAAGAGAGTTTTTATCTCTGCTAACACATGGCCATGTCTGGGGAGAGATGTGCAATGGGAGGGGTGTAAGAGGATCGGGAGAAGAAGCCATGAGCCGATTACTGCGCTTCAGGAGAGGCAATTCTACCACCGCTGCTTCTCCCCTTGCTGCCCCCTCCTCCAGGCTGTTTTCCACTTTCACCTTGTTACTGGGGACCAGCAGGTCTCGTCCTGCATGATCCCACTCTGCAGCCAGAGACGCTCGCTCCTCGCTGCTGGACAGAGCTGCTCCTGGGGGAATTGCCTGGGAAGGCAGAGCTGTGTGTTCGCTTCCTGATGTAACACAGCCCTGACATGGAAAAAAATTAGCCAGTTGGTTCATCCTTCCCTTGACTGGAGTTTCTCCACGTGCCGGAGCAGTGGCCAATGCAGTGAAGCTGCTTGCACGACACGGAGCAGCTCTCCCGAGGGCCGAGGCAGCCCAATGTGCTGGCGCAGAGCAGCCTGCAAGCGTTTCGGCAGTGGCTGAGACAGCCCTTCTCTTAATCCCCACCATGACATCGCATCCTGCACTGGCACATGCCCTGGCTCAGGGTCTGTCCCACTGGCGGCATCAGCGCTGCTCCTCCCCGGGTCTCTGGGCTCTCCTGGCTGGCAATGCCTTTCGCTAGCAGGCGTCCTGTTGAGTGTCACCCGGCATTAGGCATGAGCTGCCGGCTTCGGGCTGCACATGTACTCCATGGGAATCGCTGGCTCAAGCAGTTGTGTGTGCACGGCAGACGTGATAGGCGAGGCAGCAGGGGCTCCCAGAGCAGACACGACCGGAGAGGATGACACACGGCAGCCCTGTCTCCCACCAGCCCACCCACCCTGGTTGGGCAGGAAGGGCTCTTGGGGGCGAGCGGCACAAGGAAGGGACGAGCTGCACCCACTGAGGCTACCAACATCAACAGATCAGGAGCCTCTGCGCAGTTTTGGAGCGAGGAATAGTTTTTGGTGTGGGCTGATGCCATGCCAGAGGCCCCCTGGTGAGATGGAAGTGCAGGGAGGGCATCAGGCCAGTCCCTTGGGCACCAGGATTTACAGCTGCCCGTGCCACCAGCACCAGATGGGGAGGACAAGGCAGGTGACGCACAGCTGGCACAGCCGCTTGTGTCCCAACGCTCCCGCACAGACAATAGCCCAGGAAGCTGTCAAATACCACAGCCGGGAAAACACAGGGATGGACTGGATGGAGGTGGGATGACCAGGGAACACCATGCATGGTTGGCAAGAGCAAGAAGCAAACATCACCGCAGGCATTTATTTGCCCCATGCCGTGGTCAGATATGCTCGGGGCAGTGGTGTCCTCATGATGGAGCAGCTCTGTCCCAGAGCAAGGTCACGCCAGCAGCACCCGAAAACTTGAGACCACCATAACCCCCCTCCCTTTGACATTTTTAGGCTCCAACCAGTGAGACATTTTCTGCTAAAGAAAAGAAAAAACCTTAAGTTCAATGGGGCCATGCAAGCTGGGACAACAGCAACAAATCCTTGGGCACATGGATGGTGTCAACGCCTTCGGTGGGACTCAATTATGAACCCAAAGGGTAGCATCAAACAGAGGAGCTGCTTTTTTGATAAATACGTATTTCTTTAAAGAGAACATGTCAAGAGGGCAAAGGCAAAGATGACACGATACGCAGCAGCCCTGCTGCTTGCAAGACAGCCCTGCTAATTTATCCCAGCACAGAAGCAGGACCCTTTCTGCTGGATGAAGTGTATGGTTAGAAAACCCGCGGTGACTATGGAAGTGTGAAAATGTCAAACACGGTGGTATAGGGACCACTGGGGGAAAACAGCAATGGGGAATGGGGAAATTTTATGCTGCTCCCTGCTGGGTCCTGGGGAGGGCTTCTCCCCAGGAACAAGCAAACAGGGTGGCTGGTGGCAGAGCAGGTGGCCTGAGAGGTGCCCATCACTGGAAAGGTCACAGGTGACGACACTAGCTTGCAGCCAGGATTGCAGCCTCTGACATTCACGTTTCTTCCAGATACTGAATGCTCCTCTAAGCCCGGCTTCTCTGTAAGGTCCCCAGGGAGATTTTGCTCCACTCCCATCCATCACTTCACCTTCTCATCTTTCAAAGGTCCCCCAGGTCCCACCCCAGAGCTGCTGTGGCGGCAGTGGCAGAACTGTCCCGGTTTTTACTGAAATCATCACGCCAATTACTCAATTGAAGTTTTCAGTTCCCATCCACCCAAGTTTACCCAGAAAGGACTGCAGATGCCTGCACAGTTTCCCTTTGCGGATTACGGAAAGGCAGCGATAGATGTATCTCAGCCAATTTTCACACGGCAGGGAAATAATTAGGCTAGCACATGGGCCTCTGTTTGTGCTGGGGTGAAGTGCGCGGGGAGCTGGCCCCTTGGCAGAGGCACATTTGGGCTCTTACGCCTGCCAGGGGAGCAGCGACGGTGCCTGGCCCCGGCACTCCTCCAGCCCCACGCAATGCTTTAGCACAGGCATGCTCTCAGCGAGGAGAGAACGCTATTGCACTTACCAGAGCCAAAATCTTGCAAGGACCTGCTGGCGAGGCAAGGGACCTGGGAAGGAGAAGAGAGAGATGCGGTTTAGTGGGTTGGCTGTTGACAGCAGCGGGCATTTTAAGAGGGTGACAGGGGAGTGTTGGCACTGCACCAGCCCCGCGTGGGTGGGATGGGGCATGTTCCCCCACGGCAGCGCTGAGCCCAGCCCCGCAGGGCACAAAACTGCTCCAAAAACCCCAGCCACCCCAAGCCACAGCCTGGCCATGCGATAGAGTTTGATAGAGTCTTAGATGAGATGTTTACACACCCTATCTTATTAGCGCCAGTTAATGTCCTGGACATCATCAGAGCTGCTCAGGTATGGACCCTCCTCAGCTGCAGCATCCCAGTGCACATGTGTTGCCTCTGGAGCTGGCTGGGGTGTCCCAGCACCCAATGGGCTCCCACAAAGCAGCCTAATGGTGCCAAACCCTAAGAGCAAGAAAATGAATCTTCCCTGCCTGTGTCCCTCCCAGCCAGCGCACTCGGACAGGAAGGAAGGTTACCTCCACCTGCATTGCATCAGGGCCATCTAAATTCATCGGGGCCACCTAAATTCACCTGGCCCCCCTCATCAGCCTCTGCAGGTGCTCAGCTGGCACCATCAGGGCTGCAAGCTGTGGCTCACAGTGGGAATTCACCAAGGGATTAAGAGCCATTCGCTTCTCCCATCCCAGTATGAACCCAGGGCTGCCCCATCACCGCTCCCTTTTCCCAGTGCCTCATCAGCTCCTGGAGCATGCCATGCAAATCTATGCTAAAGAGTCACAACAACACGCCTGGGAAACCATAAATATCTGTGAAAAATCTGCCCATAAATCCAAGGGAAGGGGAATTTACGGCGCTTTCTTTGGAGATTTCTCCAGGTGTTCCCTATTAAGCCATTGTGCTCGTTTGCATAAGTATTCCTCAGACAATAAAGTCTTCTCTGCCATCAGTTATCGGCTCTGCAAACAGGAGCAGCACTGGGCATGGGGTGTGCAAACACCCAGCTGTAAAGATGGGAGACTGGCTCCTTGCATCCTCAGCTCTTTGAATGCTTTACATGAGACGTAATCAGCAATAGGTTGGGTTTGCTGGGGGCTGTGGCAGGTCCCCCCCGGGCAGTGCCAAAGTCCATGGCCCCTTCTGTACGCAGGGGACCATGGTGGCTTCTTGGGGAGGCAGGGGACAGGCGAGACCCAGAGGTCCATGTTGCCGAGGGACATCCAGCAGCTCAGGGACCAGTGCCCAGCATTGCCATGCTTCTTCAGAAAAAATAAATAAATTAAAATTGAAAATCTGCTTCACTGCTAGACCCCGCATTCAGCAGATTTCACCCCAAGCAGCTCCTGCAACGCTGCTCAGGTTAATTGCCAGGAGAGCATGTTGTATTTCAGCTATGACATTTCTTTGCGTGTTTTAATGTATCCTTATAATGACTTCCATGTACTTCTGTGCAGATGGGTGGGAGACAGGAGAAAATGAATAATATGCTTCCTTCTAGCATGAAATTCTGAGCCTGTCCTCCAATGAGTGCAATTACTGTGTATATGACTCCTGTAATCTGGCTAATACTGTTAAGTATACTGGAGATTAAGGGATTTTGGGCTGCAAAGTCCATTTCATCTATCCAGGCCTGTGCAAGGGAATACGAGCAGGAAAAGAATCTCGCAGAAGCCCCTGGACTGAGCAGGGCCTGGCCTGCAGGTGACCACCCCACCATGTCCCCTTGCTGCTGAAGTCCTCTTATGTGTGGCTCTCAGCTCTGGGTGGGGGGGGTACGGATGTGGAGGAGGGTGACCAGAGCCTCTAGGGCCAAAGCCCCTGCGGCCACAGCCCTAGGGCTCGCCCCTCGCTGGTGGCTCCCAATCCCCACATGCCACCATCCAGGATGCTCCTGACCCTATGCCGAGCACCACTGTCATGCTCCAGGAGCACTGGAGCGCTGAGCCCTCCCTGGTGCAGCACGCCAGGGACACGGTGGACACGGTGCAGGACTTAAGCGGTCACGGTGCTGCTGCTGAGAGTGCTCTCCAGGCACGAGGGGAAGAGCCATTATCTCCGAGCTGGGGAGTTAATAACCGTGCCAGAAAATTTCTGCTTTGGCCAAGGCGATGGCCTCTGCCTGCCCCGCAGAGAGGAAAGCCACAATGCCAGCGTGCCCCTGGGGGCAGATGTCGCTGCCAGCCCCCAGCCCCGCTGCATCCCAGCTCCCCGGCAAGGACTTGCCCTGGGGGTGCAGGCTGAGACAGCGGGGGACACCCTGTCCCAGTGCCTAGAAGCAGGGGAGCAAACCACCACTTTGCAGCTCCCATGCCCAAGGAAGCCTCAAATATAACCCTCCTATGGAGTCAGCATCCTTCCCTGGTTCAGAACGGGCACAGCTTGAGCCGGACATTGCTCCTGCCCAGAGGGGAAGCCACAGCAAGCTCCCTCCAGCTCCTCCACCTTGACGCAATATGAAGCAGAGCAGATACAGGGTTGTTCTGCGAGCACAGACAAGTGAAGCAGAGCAAGGAGATGGCTTTCACCAGGAAAAGCTGCCCTTACATTATGAGCTCAGACACAGCCTTATGTATCCCCAAGCAGCAGAGGAGCTGTATCTGTTTTGATCCAGGTTTGATTTAAAATGGAGCATCTCCCTCAGCATCACTAGTGGGGCAGCAGCAAATAACCTCGTTTGCCTCTGGTTTGTCCCTTTTGCCACCCGCCGTGTGCCAAAGGTCCCAGGGCTGCACATCAGAGCTGCAAATCCTGGCTCCCTGCTCTCCGGGGGCTCGTTGCTGTGATGTGCTGGGGCAGCCCCCGGCTCTGGCTGCGTTCCCCTCCCCGTGCACCCCTGACACCGGTGCTTGCCTGCCTGACCAGCTCCGCACCGTGCAGTCCAGCCGGGGCAGGGGGGGATACTGGGGGAAATGCTCCCTCCCTGCGCTGGAGTGGGGATGAACCAGCACAGAGCCAGGGAAATGAGAACCTGCCGAGGCATAATGCCAATTCACCGCCCATTAACTCCCTGCAAATCCTCCACTCCCTGGCCTTATCTTCCTCTGCCATGTCCCCTCGCTCCCCCTCCTCCTCCTCCCAGGCTAATGGGCTTTTTGGACTTGGATACAGCTGTATAGGTACCCTTGGCTGTGCTTGGGAGCCCCTAAATGGTGGTGTCTGTGGGGAGGTCTGATGGGGGACATCCCCGGCACCCCTCGGACACCCTCCCGGCACCCATGGGCGATGGGGCTGCCCCACGCAGCAGAGCTCATCGCCAGACACTCGCTTGCTCTTGCGGATTGAATGTCAGACTCTGAACGTTAACTTTTATGGCGTAATATATCCAGCACCAACCCATGGTGTCAGGAGGTACCCCAAAGCTATCAACACATCTGGATGCGAATGATTGTTTAAACACCCCACACGGTCCTGTGCATATGGGATAGATTTACTGTCACTTCTTGTAAAATTAGGAGGGATAAAAATCAAACAGCTGAGCAGCAAAGTCTGCTGGGCAGCAGGGGAGCAACCACCAGCACGGCTCAAGGGCTTTGGCTAAAAAGGGAGCTCCGGAACAAACACCAGTGAAGTTCACCGTGAGGCATCTTTGCTTACAGTTCCTGCCTGAATAGTGAATTTGACCTGTGAGCCCTCCTGACCCCCGGCAGCCCGGCAGAGCGCTGGCTGGTTTTGAATCAGCACTTTCTGAAATCAGCCAGATTTCAGCGGCCCTTCGCTGCAGTGCAGGCAGGGCAGGCAGGGCAGGAGGGACAGGCAGCTCCTATCCCCATGGGTGCTGCCCGGTGTAGGCAGATGAGCTGCCCCGCAAGGTTCAGTGAATTTCTTCAGATCAACCATGGATGAAAACCACTGACAGCCAAGCACAGGGTGAGCCCCGGCCGCTTGTCCCGGGCTGCTCTCCCAGCGGAGGTGGCTCACTGCCCTGCCGGCCACACAGGAATTCAGCGACTGTCCATGACACAGAGGAAACAGCAGCCCTGGAACTGCCCGAGAAACAGCTCCTGCTCATTCAAGGCCCCCTCGTTCCTCTAGCAAGACCCAACTTGTCTGCTCCCCACCTAATTCCCCCAGGAGCTAAGTCCGTGGGCTTGCAGCCCTGGCTTTTCAGAGGAGAAAGTTCCACCTCTTCAGCAGAGAGCACAGGTTTTACGTGACAAACTGAGTTCAGCCCAAACATCAGTTTTCCATCAGAACCTGTTTGCCCAGGAAATTTGTGTCCAGCCCCTTCCATCGAGCAAGCGCAGCTTCCTACATGAGGAAGGGTCTTGGAATAGCGGAGCATTCCTCAAGACAGCAGCTAAATGTTGGACCGGAGCTGGTGGCTGGAGGCTGAATCTAAGCTCAGACTAAAAATAAGGCACCACTGTTGGACAGTCACAGGTACCATTGCAGCCACTAAGTTAAGAGTGAGAGGAATACTCTGTCTTCAGCTATCTCGAGGAGAAGAGAGGCTGTTCCTCCAAAAGAGGTGCTATAAGGCTGCTCACAAGCAATGTCCAAGAGTTACACGTGTCCCCATAGGAGCCTGGGGCACCAGCAGTGGAGGGGCTGGTTCCCACCAGCACTGCGGAGGGGGACAGCAGAGATAGGACAGGGTGCTCGGGGATGGCACGGCCACTGCGGTCTCAGCTATGGCACCCATCTTCACCACCAGCCTTTGCTCCAGCTCAGCAGGTCACATCCATCTCCGGACGCGCTGAGGCGCGTGGGATGGGAGAGGAAAATAGCTCATAGCATTGTCCCCAGCTCAGTAACCATAACCCCTGCAGCACCTCTCAGCCCTCCCCAAACTCCCTTTCATTGCAGCTCCTACATTTTTATCTTTAAAAACTACAACAGGCAGGGTTAAAAAACAACATGACAAACAATCCCAGGGGAAGAATACACCAGCCCTTGAAACCCTATCCTACATTTGAAAGGGAGGGATGGAGGCAAGGCAAGAAAGTCAGTGTAAAGCCTCATTACCATCAGAAATCCTCTCTCTCCCTGCCCTTACCTCCCCGCTCATTTCCCTATCACAGGGGACACAATACCTTTCTTCTCTTGAAACATGTCCCATTTTTGCAGAGACCGGCCCCATCCCCACTCCCAGCACCAGCTCCCAGCACTGGGGAACAAAAGCCGGGCTCACACCTGCCCGAGCGGGCGGTGCTGGGGTGTGAGTCTCCAGGCCCGTATCACCCTCTCGGGAGCAGTTTTTATCATTATTATTATTAGCCTACTTTTTTTTTTTCCTTAGCTTCAAGATCCTTTAGTCAGTCAAATTATACTCAGAGTAGCAGAAGTGGCAGAAAATAAAGCATTATAAGGGTTTCAGGAAGTTATTTTCATCTCAAGGAGCGTGTAAGAAAGGTTGACAAGTCTTTATTCTGCTCTTACGGGATAATCTGTACGTTCCCAGCTGATATGGGGGGAAAAATTAAAAGCATCAGAAGAAATTACAGGAAGAAGTGAAACCCAGGTCTCTGCATAAATTGAAGTAATGTACACCTTGGCTGACAGCTGAAGGCACCAGAGGGTGAAATGTCAGCACGGGGAAGGAAAGGGGCGGCTGGGGAAGGGCTGGACAGGGGGGGCTGGGTGCAGGGCAGGAGGCTCGCTCAGCCCCCTCTAAGCTGGTCTTTTCTCCTGCTAAGTGGACCTGTCACACCTTTCCAGTCCAAAGCATCACTGACACAGCAGGTGGAGGAGGGAGGGAAAGCAAAGCAGCTCAGCCATCCAGCAGCGTCTCCCGTGCTGCCCTGGGTCGCTGGATTCATCCTCCTCCTGTCTGGCTGCTCCAATAAAAGCTCCAAGAATCAAGTCGGGCATGGTACAAATTTTCTGCAAAGGCTTTGGGCTCTCACATTTACATGCACAGTGTGGGGCCCCAGGAGCTCCTAGCAGCCGCCCGGCAAGCGCTAAACAAACGCTGGGCCGGGAACGGAACGAGGGTGCTGAGGAGGAGGCTGGGACCGCAGGGGGATAGAAGAGGAGGAATCATCAACTCGTCTCCCCGCCGCCAGCCCGCGGGGATTAGAGATGGATGCACTCAGTGCTGGATGGCGAAGGGATACGGAGCCCAGCTGCAGGCAGGCTCAAGGCAGTGGGGTCCTGAGCAGCACAGAAAAGTGCACGGAGGCATTTGTGGGGCAAGAAAGCCTTCCTCCCGGCGGCGCTGCCCAGGGCAGAGGAACAGGGTCCCCCTCTTCCCGGCCAGGGTGCAGGGGTCCGAGGCAGCCCCCCTCCCAGCAAGGCAGGGCGGCCAGCCCCGTGCCTCTCCGGCTGCTCGGTGGCTGAGCCACACGGTGCCGAGGCGGTGCTGTCACCAGTGATTGATGGCACGGTTCAGGAGGAAATAAATTCCCAGGCTTTCGCAGGAGGTGAACTGGGGGGTGTATCCATCTTAAAGATACTTAATGAATGTGCCACAGCCTGCAGAGTGGCAGCAGATACATCTCTGCAGCCAGCACTCCCCACGCTGTTCCTTGTGAGGTTCAGGCACAATTTAACAGCTTCTTATTGATTTTATTTATGTTCCCCAGGCCCTGGCAGTGTCTATATTGCCCTAGTCCAACAAGAGCCCCCTAGTCATGGTGGGGACCTGCACTTGCTTTTCCCTTCCTGCTCCTCATCCCTCACCCGCCCTGGAAGGGGCAATGCAAAATCACCTTGCCCAGATTGGGACAAAACCTGGTGTTTGCCCAGAAAAAATGCAGGTTTGAGCTCCTTGAAACATATTAAGGTTCACGTGGGCTTCAGCTCAGCTCGTCAGGCCAAGGAAGAGGACGATGGAGGATTACTAGAGCAACGGTGAGCACCGGCACGGCACTGGGGCAAACGCTGGTGCCACCCACACAGCCCTGGCACCAAGCTGTGGGCTGCATCTTTGGAACTCAAAGCAAAATAAAATAAGGACCTTATAAAAGGCACGTGTGCCAGACAGACTTTGGGAAGTCTTAGCTTTTATGTAGCATAGCAGACCTTCATTTTCAAGGCAAGAAAAATGGCAATCAGCAGTTCTGGTGCGTGGCTTGGCTTTGTTTTTCCCTCTTTTCCTTAGGGGGAAAAAAAAAAAGCACGAAAAGCAGCAAAGAACAGCAGAGACCCAGCTGACCTTTCTGGCTAAGAGACCTTGTCTGAATCACTGGATGGTAACAATGAATGAAATGCCAGTGCCCTGCCTTATAAATACCAGCTTCCTCTCGGGGTGAAATGCCAGCTTCCGAACGTGGAAATGCCGCAAATAAAATGTCACCCTCCCCAAGGTGTGAAATGCCAGCCTGCTGCAAGTTGCCGGGCTCACCCACAGGGAGACGGGCAGGCTGAGGCCCGCCACCAGGTCCCCAGTCTCCTCCTGTTGGGGAGCTTCTCCAAAGCTCACCAAAGGCAACGGCGTGAAAGGGGACAGCTCTTCAACGTGGGACAGCCAGCGCAGCGGCAGCCCTCCAGCGTTATCCTGAGCATCACAGCACTGGGCGGCTCAGAAAAGCTGCCATTGGGGTTTGGGGGTTTTTTCTTCTCTTTTCCAGTGGCTACGAGATTTGTCAACATGGCTAGTGAACCAAACAAATCACATTTAAAGATTGGTTCGGATCAAGCCAAAACAGTTATTTCCAGTTTTCTCAGCTAAATGGAAAAACAATTGAGCATAAGAAGATTTTGCCATCTAAAGAGTTTATCACAACCTGAATCCCTTAGTTCTCAGTGAGGACTGTTGTTGCGGGGTTTAATCCTATTTATTAAACACGGGAAATCATCCAACATACTGTCCTTGGGTGAAAAAACACTTCCTGTGAAGCAACATCTCCCCTACCCTTCCCAGGGCCAAGCTGGATAAAGGTTTGGCTGAATCCAAAGCCACGTTTTTCAGCAGTTCGTCCTTTCTTTTCTGCCCACTCAGCATCCTCCTCTCCCGGCACCAAAGCCCTGACACCAAACCCACACAAGGTCCAGGCAGCAAAGCAGGAGGGACAACCTCCCCGGGGGACCAGCAGCACCCCCAGGACCATCACTGGGAGCTGTAGGGCTGCGTAAATGTAACCAAATCTTTCTACCTGATAAAATTACGTCGGGAAATGAATGAAGTTGCTTTTTGTCGTGTGGGAATTGGAGCTGTTCTCTTTCCCCACACCCACACCTTTTTTTTTTTCCCCCATAAATGTGTGA
>NW_009260435.1:2735672-2739029 GCF_000687185.1 Egretta garzetta | reverse complement strand
AAGGTCTATTAATTTGGCAAGTTCTGTCATTTGTTAAGCAACACCTAAGAGGGAAGCGCTGGGCCGCAGCAAGGCAACACAACCTTCCAGGGAGACCAGATATCATTTGTGCTTAGAGCTGGTCAAGAGCCCTCTCACTAAACAGGTTTGCTCCTTGCGTGACGCTTATGGCTGAAATGATTGGAAAAAACACATTGGCTTTGATAACCTTCCGGCGGAGCAAAGGCATGGCTGCATCCCTGGGCTGCAGCTCTGCCTGGCAGCCGCCAGGACCAGTAGGACCTGACCGGCATGGCAATGGGAAGCAACTCGGCCACCTCTGGCACTCAGCTCTGGCTCGGCAAGACATCAGTGCTGGCCCCAGCTCCTGGTGGTGGTTTCGTGCCCGACCCCTCTCCCTGCTTTGCAAAGCAGGAGGAGATCTCTGCGGGAAGAGGTTTTAATGCATCAGCCTCCATGTGCATCACGTCCAGGGCTTTCCCCCAAAGGCTTCTCTGTAATGGATTTAATCCTTGACCTGGAGCGATGCTGCCCTCCCAGAGGTGCCTGGGGAATCGGACTCCCAGTTCTTCCCCAGCTTTCCTGCCAGGAAAAAGCAGCCAGTGGGGCTGGCAGCCCCGGCAGCATCGCACCCCTGATGCCCTGGTGCAGTACGGCTCACCAGCTAACTCCCTCCCAGCATCGGCAGCGGCGGGACTGCCGGCACAGGAGGAGGAAGGCTCACTGCCAGGGGAGGCAGCCGGGTCAACCTTGCCTCCCGCATCTTGGGTGAGGGGGTACAGAGACACCCCCCCTCCCCAGCGCTCGCCAGCCAGATTTTAAGGCCTTTGGCCACAAGGCTGTGTGCCTGTGCCCCTGCTCTTTGCCCTTTCCTGGGATCTCTCCCTGTCATTCCTGTCTGTGTTGGCAATCACCCCGGCATCCCTCATCTCCTTTTGTTATCACCTCTCTTCCTGCATGGCACCTTCCACCTCCTTCCCCGCTCCTGTCCTTTGGGCAGCGGCTCTGGGGCCAAAGGCAGGCTTTCCAGCTCTTTTCTTTCCAGCTCTTTTCTTTAAAAAACCCCAACAACCTAATTCATTGCAAAGCAACTACTTCATGTCTGACACGGAAGGGAGTTGGGGATTTATGTTAGCGGCGGCACAGAGGGGAACCCATGGCTGGAGCGGCAGCGGGAGGGCTGGCAGTGGCAGGCAATGCTAGCACGGCTGCTGTCGGAGCCCTGGGGAGTGATCCCCCAAGAAGCACGTCTCTGCGGGGATGCACAGATCCAGTGCTAAGCCCAAAGGATGCTTCACACCCTGATCAGGAGCACGGCAAGTGCTCCTTGCCTTGAAAGCAGCAGGAGCCAAGAGGGGAACTACATCTCATCCTGTGCCACACCAGCACCTGAAAGCGCTGGGAAAGTCAAGATGGGCTGAGCCTCACTGCAGTGGCAGTGCTGGGGAGAGCCTGGCTGCTCTGGGCCAGGTCCAGGCCAAACAAGAGCTTCCCCATGTCCCCCAAGAAGCGAAAGCAGGGGGGCCCTGCCACAGCATGCAGCTCCCTTGGGAGCTCTGGGGGGATCAGTCGACCAAGCCCAACAGGCAGTGATGTTCCAGCCCAACACGCAGCCAAGGGCACCTGCAGACGCCAAGCAGGAGCAGTGGGATACCAAACATTTCTCCGGCTGAACACCCGCGCCCAGCCATCCGCTTCTTTCCTTGGGAGATGCCACCCTGCAACGCTCCCTTTTCCCACCCTCCTACAGGGACACACACTTTTTCCAGCTGAGCTGAGGAACAAACAAGTCATCACCCACTCCAAGTAGGTGGGTTGGCAATGGCCAAGGAAAAGATGCTTTATGTTTGGCGACAGTCCATGGAGCTAACTCAGCAAAGCC
This sequence comes from Egretta garzetta, assembly GCF_000687185.1. NCBI lineage: Eukaryota > Metazoa > Chordata > Aves > Pelecaniformes > Ardeidae > Egretta > Egretta garzetta. The sequence continues at coordinate 2,737,147 of NW_009260435.1, read as the reverse complement.
AGATGATAGGCAGCAAAGCCACCCTTTCCAATAATAGCACTGCGCAGCATGCAGATCACTCTTGCTCAAGAGATCTCCAAGGGCTTACTGCGAACTTCATAACACCCCCGTTTCCAGCACACAGGAATGCTGCTTACAAAGCTCATCATTTTCTAGCCTTTAAACACTCTGCTTCTGGCCTCCTGCATCTCCACAGCTGCTGGAGGCCCCAGTCAGATCCTGTGCTCACGCACAGTGGTGTAAATGTGTTTATCCACAGCTAAAAGCACGTTGCTGGATGCTACACCGGTGTCCGAGCGTGCTCTCAGATGCTCACTGGCACATCGCTCCCTTCGCCTCTGAGGTGACAACAGGCCTGCAAGACTCCAGCCCACCTCGCCGATGTAACCTGGCTCTGACACTGTTCTCCACAAACCCACGTTTTAGCTCCAGCAAGCTCAGAGGTCTGCAGAAATGCCTCCTCTCCTGAGCTTACACGAGACATTTCAACCACCCAGCCTTGAAATCAGATGCTGCACCTTTCTTCTGCACCTGCCTTTACGCCACGGACCAAGAAGCAAACGCTCTGAAATATGCCTTAATCCTTGCTCACAGAAGAGTCTCTTTCCAGAGTAGCAAAATTATTTTATTATAGGAAAAGCGCAACCAGGGACCGTGCTGAAAGCCCTTCCCAAGCCATGTGCAAATAACCACACGTTAACAGCCAGCAAACCCCTCTTGCTGGCAGGCAGCAGAGCAGGGCAGAGCAATGCGGGCTTGGAACATCAGCTCTGCCCAAGGCACGGCCAGCAGCGGGGTCTCCACATGCCTGGAGCCCCCCCATCCTTCTCTCTGTTCCCCAGCATCTGCTAGTGGGGTCCCTTCATGTTTTACCCCGCACTGGGCTCATTTGCTCTCCCCCAGCCTGGTCCTGGGAGCCCGTGCTCCTCTGCGCCCGTGTGGGAGCATCAAAAACCTCCCCAGGTTTCAACACAGAGTCCCACAAGTGGTTTAGCTTGGCTGAACCGGCTTTTTCCCCAGAAAAACAAATTCTGATGGACGATTTCCAGCCAGCTGGAAAGGAGCATGGTGCCTGCCAGCACTTGCACTGCTCAAGTGTTCCCCGGGGGTCTGGACCAGACCTGGCACAAGCATAAACCAGCATCTACCCTGGCTGGGAGGTGACCGGCTACAAAGCTGGCAGTTCAGCCTTACCTTGGCTGAACCGGCTTTTTCCCCAGAAAAACAAATTCTGATGGACGATTTCCAGCCAGCTGGAAAGGAGCATGGTGCCTGCCAGCACTTGCACTGCTCAAGTGTTCCCCGGGGGTCTGGACCAGACCTGGCACAAGCATAAACCAGCATCTACCCTGGCTGGGAGGTGACCGGCTACAAAGCTGGCAGTTCAGCCTTACAAAGCCGTGCCGAGGAAGACGTGGGGTTGCCATACTCCGTAGCTCCCAGCAGAGGAACAGCCCTGCCGCGGCTCTCATTTG
>NW_009260435.1:2731774-2734494 GCF_000687185.1 Egretta garzetta | reverse complement strand
GGGGTTGCCATACTCCGTAGCTCCCAGCAGAGGAACAGCCCTGCCGCGTCTCTCATTTGGGATGTAACGCAGCAGGGAGGCGTGACGGCCCCGGGCGAGCCCAGCTCTCCCACTGCCACTGGGGTTGGATGCAGGGCTGATTAGAGGGATTAAAAAGCAGCTCAGCAGCTGGTGGCAGGAGGGATGTGCTGGCAGGGGCCAGGCTCACCGGCTTGTGGGACGCCACAGGGAGATCTTGAAAGGAAAGGAAGATCTGAGTGGGCACATCGCCGCCCGGCTCCTGCTCTAACGAGGGACAGGAGCAACCCGCGGTTAGCAAATAGCTCCCAGATGAAAGCAGCTCCATTCCCCGGATCTTGTTATTATTTCACAGATGCTCCTCACATACCTTTTCTTTATTGTTATTTTTCTAAGGTCTCTCTTTGCTCTAGATAAACGGTGCCTTCATGGCTGCAGGCGGCGGCGGCAGGGAATGCAAGGCAGCTCCTGGGGGCTGTGGCCCCGGCTGTCTGCGGCCCTGGCAGGGCCAGAAGCTGCCTGAACACATGTACTCCACCTCTGGGGATGCTCAGATGTACCAAGCAGCAGAGTCTGGCAGCAAATACCCTGCACGGGACCTCAGCCAACCTCCCCGGCCCCTTCCGCTCCTCACCGGCAGGACGGGCTTGCAATGGCTGGCTTCTCTGGGAATTGCTAAGAAATCCCAGCATGAAAAGCATCAGCAAAGAGCGAACTGTCATGACCCAGCCTTTACCTCTGCCTCCGGGCACGATTGCCATAAGACAATTTAAATCCAGGCTGAGGAGATCTTGCCCAGCCTGCCCCAAATCTGGCAGGGAAAAAAAAAATCCTCCCTCCTTGAAAAGCTAAATCTGCTAAATGGCAGCCAGCCACGGCTCTCCCTTTCTCTGCAAAGCAGCCCTGACCGGGACGGCCTCAGCCAGGGTCGCAGGGCAAAGGGACCGTACAGGGATGGGTTATCCTCCTGCTGTGAGCCAGGGCACCTAGCTTGGCCCTTGGCCTCTCCCAAACCCCAACTGAGCTTTTGCAGGGTTAGCACAACAGCGGGGCGACAAGGGAAGGTAGCAAGGGGGAAAGGGAAAGGATTAAAAATAGATTCCAGTTTTGTTTCAACTATTGTAAAATAAAAGGTTCTGCAGCAACTATCACTGAACCAAAAAGGACGCCTGCGTCTCGGGCCATGAGGCAGCTGAACAGCAGATGTATTTTTCATTAAAAGACTCGTTAATATTGCAGGTTCCTGCTGCGGACCTGCTTTCCTGGCTCTGGCTGATTGCCAGAGAGCCAATTCTCCCCCTTCCCTTGCCTGGTGAAAAGGGGCCTTTGCTTCCCCAGCCCCGAGCACCCCCTGCGGCACACCGTGTCCCTGCCTTGGTGTCCCCAGGAGCATCTCCGTCCCCCACCAGCCTCCCCCTGCATGCCCTTGGCGCTGCTGTCAGCGGGTAGCGAGAAAGCCCCAAGTCCAGCACAGTCACTCCAGACAGGGCGAGCGATAGCGTGCCATTGACCTGGCGAGCAAAGGTAAATAAGAAACAAACCATCTGGCATTTGAAAAAGAAGAAAGGTGAGAGCACTCCCAACTTCACAAGCCCAATGGCTGGTGGTAAAGGGAACTCATTTCCCCCTAATGAGAGATGAATACATTTCGTTAAGTCAAATTTTCTCATTAATCACCTTCGCATCGCCTCTGTCTCCCTCATCGCCGTCAAGCCATGATAATATATGAAGAACATTCATTTATCCCCCAACTTCCCACTCAGTAAAGATATACAGTGCTGTGGAAATGGATTTACCCCGACTCCCAGCACAATAAGGCTAATTTAGACGAGCCGTTGAGCCAAACCCTTCTTTCTCCTCTCTCCTCCTTTTATTTTATTTTAAAGCCAGCAGGCGCTGGGCTCAGCAATTAGAAGCAGAATGTTGCAGGTCGGGGTGAAGGCTTCTCCCCTCCTGCCTGCTCCTCTGCCCGCGATGCTGGGCTGGAGCTGCTCTCCTTGGCTACCGACCCTGGGTGCTGGCACCCAGGCGGGGCTGCACCGGAGCACCCAGTCCCACTGGCACCTCCTCGCAGCATTTTGGGGCTCTGAAAAGCATCACAGAAGCCACGGACATGTGGGGGCATCTCGGCAGCGGGGTGTCAACACAGGCGATAGCCTCCCTCGGTCCCCCCCGTATTGGCTTTTCTGTCCCTCATGTTTCCCAAACACGTTGTATTTTATTGAAATCGTATGCAAAGCGCTGCCTCTGCCTCCCACGCAGCTGTTGATTTTGCAGCAGGGCTCTGTTTGTTCGAGATTTGCTCTTGCAAGGAGGGGAGGAGGGAGCGGAGGGCAGCTCTGCGAGGGGGTACACGGCCGAATCCTGCCATTTTTAAAAAAACTAAAGGAATTGGAGTTAATTAATTCTTAATTAATTATCAGGGACTTAAACGCTGAGAGATGTGGAATGCAGAGGAGAAGAAAAAAAAAGGCAAAAATCCCTGGTTGTTGGACACGTTTCTTCTGGTAAAAAATAAATCATGCTCAGATGATTTTGGAAGAAGGCAGGGGGAGCAGGCAGAGCTGGCTGGAGCCCGGCGGGGCAGCCCGAGTGGTGGGTGCTATGGTGGGCGCAGCCTCCAGCCTGCCGGCGCTTGGTCCTCCAGCCCAGCCTGTCCATCATGGGAGGGACATTGCCTGCGGTCAAAGGAGCGGCACCGG
>NW_009260435.1:2727244-2730601 GCF_000687185.1 Egretta garzetta | reverse complement strand
CGCCCGCCCGCCTCCCGCCGCTTGGCCCTCCACCCCAGCCTGTCCATCATGGGAGGGACATTGCCTGCGATCAAAGGAGCGGCACCGGAGCCAGCCACCCACAGAAGTCCCCAGGGTTTGCCAGCTTGCTGGGAGAGGAAATATCAAACCTGTCTGGAAATCAAACAGCAGAATCGGAACAGAGGGGAGAAAAGAAAGAAATGATGGGGAAAACGAAACCTAAGCTGACACCCTTTGTAATAGAAAACGTCCAATACGGAGAAGCATCACCCCCAGTGCGGGTTGCTCGGGGGACAACGTGCTTTCTCATCACCCCTCGAGGCTGCAGCGGTGTGCGATGGAAATCCAAAGCGACCCGGAGCAGCTTCCCCAGCCACCGCTGGCCATCAGAGAGGGCCCGAGACAACGGCAGCCACCGCTCTCCGGCTGCAGGTTTCTGGCGACGAGCTCCGAGGCATGCAGATGCGGCGTGCGTAATTAAAAAGCCCGTTTGCTGGGGACATGAAGGACATCGAGCTCCTGCCAGGAGGAGCGGTGCAGGCAGCCCCTGGGCTTTTCCACCGGCAGCAGCGGCGAGGTGAACAACTCCTGGCATAAAAAGAGCCCCGCTGCTGGAAGAAATCTTCCCGCAGGTATCAAAAAAGCCCTGATGGAGCCCAAGCCTCACGTTTCAGCCTCAGGATACTGTCCCCTCCAGCCCTGCGGAGCCCCAGCGTGCTTCGCCACCCAGCTGGTGGTGACAAGCAAAGACCCAGGAAACCTCGCAGTTGGCCCGGAGCAACCACCGACTACGCATGGATGAAAAACAGACCAAAAAAACCTGAGGATGCAGATTTCATGATTCGCTAATATCTCCTTTGAAAGCAGTACGTTATCCTGAACATTAATGGAAGCTAAGTCAAAAAAAAAAATAACTGTTAAAATTGGAAATGGGATGCCACTTCTCTGCTCGTCATCGCAGTGATCGCTTGCTGATCTCCAAGTTAAAGCCATGCTTTAAAAATATTCACACGCACATGTCAGGCATGGTGGAAGCAGGACCTCCAGCAATTTGCACTTCTATCAGTTAAAAATCCATATAGGAATCGGGAACCACAGGCAGCAGAAAGCACTCGCAGTCTGGCTGGAAAGGCCAAGGCAGGTAGAAACAGAAAGCGAGGAAGGAGGGGACTGGGCGCAGGATGGATGCTCGCGTCCCTGGAGGCTCTCCTGCCCCAGCCTGACCAGTTTGGGGCAGAGTCCTCCAGAGCAGAGCAACGTGGCACACCAGGAGCACACGGGGCATGAACAGGGACCTCCCAAAGGCTTCCCAAGCCCTTGAAGGAGAAAGATGGGAGCTTTTATGTCTGACGTGGGATTTTCCACCCTCACCCGCCAGCGGCACACACCAGGAAGGTTCACTGCGGGGCTGGACCTGAGCGCAGGGAGCTGGCCACTGTTCCTAAGCCATGGCCACAGCTCCATCTCCACGTGCCCACAGCCACCACTGCAGCATGGGCAAGGATGGAGGAGGCACTGCGGGCACCCGCAGGAGCTGGCGCCTCGTCCTCCCTACCCAGCTCCATCCCAGGCAAGACAGTGGAATTAAGTGCAAGTTATAATTAAGACTGGATGTTTGAAGAGAAACATAATCTCCGTTCCGTGGGATTCGCCGGCACAACAGTAATTAACGTCTCATTAACATTCGCCTAATTAAGCAGTTTATGAAAGTGGATAGATTTGCATACTGCTCCACTTCAGCTTCAGTGCATCCAGCTATATCCCAGCACCAGAGTTAACCCTTCCAGGACATTACCTCCACAAGTCTTCCCAGCATCTTCCCACAAGGCCTCGAGCTGCCACGGCTGCGCATCTCACTGCCTGGTGCTACCCAAGCCCGGGTAAAGCCTCTCCTCGACATCACCTCTTTTCCAGACAAACCCATCCCAAGCCCTTCAAACGCTGGTCATCTATTTTTAAAGCCCTCAGCTGGTTGCAATGCTTTCCTCCAGTTTCTCAACACGTTCATCAGCGAAGCAAAAAAGACTCGAAAGAGTTTCTGAGGACGGGGAGAAATGTCTCCTAAAACATCTCATGCTATACTCATTTCCAAATGTTCTTTAATGTTTAAAAGGAATTACTTCAAGATTAAAGAGATGCTCCAAATTCCGAACACCAGCTTAAAAGCGGGATGCAACAAGATGTCTCAGCAGCTTCCAAAAAAGTTTTGACTTAGGGATTATGTTCCCTCTCTAATTTAAGAGTCTTCCCCTCGTCGGGACGAAAGGAAAAGCAGCAAGAGCAGTGACAACCCCCAGGCCTCCAGCTGATGTCCCGTCCCTCTTGGGGACGGCAGGGACCAGGACCACCTTTCCTGGGCGGATCCCAGAGCAGCAAGGGACATAACGCAGCCCACCAAATAAGACGCCTCCCACATGCAGCCCCTTAGTGATAAGTCACTTGAAGTGCTGGACATAACGTTTTCCGCTGTTCATACCAGCTTTCTCTTCTGGTTTTGAATTAGTAAAGCCACCACATCCATCACATGCTTAGAAAGACCATGGGCAAACTCGCCTCCCCCAAGCCCAGCATCTCTGGTGGGGGGAGGAACTGAACTCTCTAGTTAGTGGTTAATGCTTGGAGTCAAGATGCAACTTTGCAGCAAATACAGTGGGAGAGAAAAATTCATGACACAGCCTTTCATTGAAAATCAATAAAGCCCAGACCTGCCTGTGATATACACACTCAATTTACTCCCTGCCTGGCTTGCTGCATCCTCACCACCAGCCCTCTCGGATCAGTCCAGGTCCTCGCTGGAGGATGCAGTGCTCCTGCCCACCTCTCCCCTCTGGGTCATGGCACCGATGCCACCAGAGCCACGTTAGCGTGGGATTGTCACCTCCCTGAGCCTGGCAGTCCCGGGCTGGTGGCCCCATGCCCCTGGCTGCAGCAAGCTGTGCTCCCGTGGCTGGGATCCAGCGCCCACAGCATCCCCGGGAGCAGGAGCCCAGCTGTACCATCTCACGGCAAAGGCAATTGCAAAGTTTTCTTCCATCTCACAACGGGTGCCTACAGCTACAGCAGAGTGCCGTGCCGGGCTCTGCTGGGGAAACGCTCCTGACTTGTACGGCCCCATGCCCCTGGCTGCAGCAAGCTGTGCTCCCGTGGCTGGGATCCAGCGCCCACAGCATCCCCGGGAGCAGGAGCCCAGCTGTACCATCTCACGGCAAAGGCAATTGCAAAGTTTTCTTCCATCTCACAACGGGTGCCTACAGCTACAGCAGAGTGCCGTGCCGGGCTCTGCTGGGGAAACGCTCCTGACTTGTACTTGAAACACCTCTGTCTGCAAAGCACATCTTAATTTTCCCCATGCTCCAG
>NW_009260435.1:2726163-2726505 GCF_000687185.1 Egretta garzetta | reverse complement strand
CATCCCTTGGGCATCTCTCCTGCAGCCAGCTGCGCCCTGACACCAGGGTGAGGGGCTGACACCAAGCCAGCAGCCCGGCGGGATTTGGGGAGAGGCCAGTGCCTGGCTGTGCCGGGGGAAGCGGGTGGTGGTCTGGGGGCTTTGCCTTCGCGCCGGGCTCTGCAGCACAGCCTGACCTACTTTCTCTGGTGGCACAGCCATGCCAGCTTTGGTTTCTTGTCCCCTTTAACATGTACAAATATCTTCTTATAAACCGGCAGCGAGATCATGGCAGGGCTGGCCAGGGCCCCCTCCCTGGCTCCTCACAGCGCTGGCTGCCCTTCCCTGGCCTCTGGCTTGCTG
>NW_009260435.1:2719490-2726062 GCF_000687185.1 Egretta garzetta | reverse complement strand
AATTCATGGCACATCTCAGCCAAGAGGAGGATTTATCGATCGTCTTATCTGTGTCTAATCCCAGCCGGAGCGCCGCGATAAACGAAGCTGGCTAAATAAAATGCCTTCCTGCAAGGTCTCAGTGTTGGGAGCAGCTGGCTACTGGTGGGGTGTAAAGGGGGGAGCAGCCCCCCAGGGATCCCAGACCCACCTGCACAGGGACGAGCAGCCCATGATGGCAAAGGCATTGAAGCGAGGATTAACGCGCCGTGCTGCGAACACCCATCCGAAGCTGAGGGCAGGGGTGGGGGGACAAACCAAACCCAAACCACTCCATCTAATCAATGGTAAGCAGTTTAAACTCTGTTTCTCTGCAGTTCGGGGAGCCCTAATTCCAGGCATGACCTGAATCTCTTTAAAGAGAGAAGGGAGGGGGGCCAGGCAGGCAAGGACGGGGGAGAGCCCAAAATGCTGGGGGTGCCAATTTGTCCATTCCCTCTCTGCAGAACGGCATCTGGGAGAAAAAGCCACTGCTACGAAAAGAGACCCCCACAAAGCAGAGACCCGACAGTGCGTGCTCACAGAAATCCCTCTCTGTTATCCAGCCCAAACTGAAAAAGCTTGACACAAGAGCAGACATGCTGCTGTCTTTGCAAGAGGAGCCCGGGGTGCAGCAGGCAGAGCACCAGGCCACCTCCTTGGCACCACCAAGCCAGCAAAGTGCGCTCCAGCCCCCCACGACGCAAGGAGGGAGCAGGGGAGACGTGAGCGAGCTCAGCCTGAACGCGGCACGGCTGTATCCAGGTCAGCTGGTGAGCCTGCCGGGAAAAGCAGGCTCGGGCTATAAAAAGCACAGGCGAGATGCTGGGAGCATCCTAGAGCGGCGAGGAAGAGGTTGGGGTGGCCCTGCCCTCTAAGCAAGGGGTGCCAGGGTGGCGATGGGCTGCAGAGGATGGCACCGGCCACATGGGACCGTGGGCAAGCGCCCTTCTCCCTGGGATTTCCAAAGTAATGATCCATAAGACAGCACTGACTAAGAGTTAATGCTGGTTTTTCAAAGGGAGACAGGGTGTGGAGGAAGGGGGACTGGGACTGCTGACAGGGCAGGGTTGGCAGCAGGAAAGACGCATCTTGGCATCCACAGCTCCGTGCTGAGGAGGAGGAGGAGGAATTGCCATCCCCTGCAGCCCACCAGTGCGTGGCACAAGCAGCAGTGGTCCTTCAGCATGGAGGTGCCGTGGGGAGCACCAGCCCAGGACCCCACTCTGTGCAGGAGCAGATAGCCCGGCTGCACTGGAATGGGGACAAGGCCACCGACTCAATAAGTCTGTCATCCCTGCAAGCCTATTCCTGGACCAAGGCACGTGCATGTGGCCAAGAGCCTTTCCTTTAGCTCGGCACAGCCCCAAATCCACTACAGCCAACAGAGGGAGGCAGGGCTGCGCTGGGCTTTGATCCCAAACTGTTCCCACCCTGCTGCCCTCCTGTTACCCCATCCCACAATGCCCCACCACTCTCCAAAGGAGAATCACAAATCTGCCCTCAACCCCTCCTTGGACACCTGAGCTTTGCCAGACCCTGCACCAAGCACCACAGAGCAAAGGGTTAATGAGTGATGGGGGGAAAAGGCTGGGATGCCCAGTCCCCCCGTGCCTCCCAGCGGGACCCGCGCGGGCAGGCATCACTGCAGCCACTCCAGCCCCAACTTCGGTAGAGCCTGGCAGGGTGTGCAGGGAGCTGTCAGGCCCCATAATGACTCATGCAGTCATTTCTCCCTTCAAGCCAGAAAAAAGAAAAAAATTAAAAAAAGAAAAGAAAATCAGACAAGCAATTGAAAAACTGGAGATAAGCAGAGGGGAGAGGAGATGGAGGCAGCTAATGAGGTCCCCGGCCCCAGCGTGAGGTGCAAGGAGAGCACAGATGCTGCTCTGGCCGGCAGCGATCCCACCCACCGGCGCAAGGAGCACACAAGGGACGTTGCTGCCTGGCACAGCCCCGGCATAGCTGGCGGGGACACACGGGGCAGCCCCCAGGAGCTGTCCCCAGGGTGGCAGAGCAGCCAGCCTCAGGGCCAGGACCCCCGGCAGCCCTGAGGCAGCATCCACACCGTCACATTAGCAAAGGGATGGTAGGATACCCTGGCCCCATGGAAACCTGGCCATGCCACAATGAGCAGACTGGGAATTGCTCCCAGATTTATTTTTCTCCCCCCTCTCTAAAACACCCACGAGCTTAGCAATGATCAGCTGGGGAGGAAGCCAGAGCCCCCAGCCCGACCCTCACAGCCCCCCAACTCACCCCACAGCTGAGCCACCCCCTGCCCCAAGGACTGAAAAGGGAGAAAACCCAAAAAACCTTGATTCTTACAGTTAAAATCAAGTGTGTCACTTCTATCACAAATTGGCCTGCCTGACTGGCAGAAATAGCTCTGTTAAAATATATATACCTTTTTTTTTTTTTTGGTTGCCTTTCCCAAATGAGTTCAAGAATGGGGAGGTTTTAAAGTCCCCGTGGACTTCTGCTCCCTTCTCTGTACTCAGCAAGGTAATTACCTGCCAGGAGCCCAGCGGTGGGATGGCTGGTTACACCGCTAATTAGCAGGAACAAGCCAGTCCGCCAGGGCACCCTGGGTCTGTCCCCATCCCTCTCTGCCTCCCTCCTCCTCCTCACCCCAGAGCGCACAACAGAAGAGCATCTCGTGTTTAGCATTGCAGCCGGGAGGGCCTTGTCCTCCTCCCTTGGATGCTAGAGGTGCAAAGGTACCCCTGCCCACCCAAGGGACGAGGGACAGAGGACAGAAGGACCCCAGAAACTTAGCAGTTGCCAAGATGTTGCTCCTTGCCATGAGGCTACCTGGGGGATGAGGGCACAGTGGAGAGTGCTACTTCTGCTGGTACCAAGAGACTTAAACAGTTCATAATTTAGAGTCTGCTTCAGCCTCTTCTAGGAGGGATGCTTAGGAAGAGGAGGATTCCCGAGAAGTCTCCTCTTCCCAAAAGGAAAGGAAAAAAGTCCCGAGCTTTGAGACATTTAGCTCGCAGGAGAGGCAGGGCTGCTTTCCATGCCTGGGCTTCTCTCCTTTTCGCTCCTCACAAGCTTCCCCGTCTCCTCACCGCCAGCTGCTGCCACCAGGCAAAAGTCACGTTTAAATAAGCCACCCACTTTGTTTGCAGAAGGGCACAGCACACATTGCCCAGATGCCAGGGTGACCGTCTGCTGAACAGCATGGAAAGCAACCAGGGGGGAGCGCCAGGAAGATGCCCCTCTTGCACGTGATGCGCCAGGAGGAGCATCCTCTGGTGCCTGGCCCAGCAAGACGTGCACTTTGCGAGATAGGAGGGAGCTGTTGGAGCCCAGACACCCCTACGAGGATGGCTTAGGGCTGTCAGGACGTCATGCAGTCATCCTCTTCGCCAGCCGCAGGAATAGGATCTCGATGGAGCATGCAGATGGGCACGCTCTCCATCCTTGGATCTCGGAGTGCAGACCAGCTCAGTAAGCTGAGGAACGCAGAGGACAGCTCAGGCTCTCCAGATTTACACCCATCCCTTCCTAACGCTCCAGTGCAAGACCTCTGAGGTCCCATGTCACCAGGAGCAGGGGCCTTGGATCTCAAGAGAGCAGCAACAGCAAGAACTGGGGCTATTTGCAGCACTTAAGCTGGGTACCCAGCACAGAAAGCCTCCCAACCTTCACATCCTGAAGCTGTTTATCCAAAGCTCTACCAGGACTCAGAGAAGAAGCCCCAGATCATTGCTTCAGGGGCTCCGAGACTTCACTGGACCGCACACAAAAGCTGTCCTCCGTCCTCCATCCCCCAGAGGCTCCCCTCTCTAGCTGTATGTCTCACCCTGTCCCATGGAGCCCAGGGTAGGGCTGGTGCAAACCCAGGGCTTGCATGTTCCCAACATCAACCCCTGCCCACTGCCTGCTTGCTTCAGCTCACCCAGCAGACCCAGAAGGGAGGACGGTGGTCCTGTGTACCAGGGCTGCCCTCAGCCTTCCAGCCCCATGGAAAGAAGTCGGTGGGGCACCTCCTGCCATTAACACGTGGGATCCCGGGCAGCCCCCAGAAGCGCCCAAGGTGGGACAAGTACAGGGCTCATTCCCATCTCCCCATCTCTATAAGGAAGACAGCTCTGCCCCCCACTACCCCCCCTCTTCCTGCAAGGCTCTGGGGCTCCCAAATGTAGGGAGCTGCTCAGAGGCTGCACCACCCCAGCTGGACGGGAGGAACAGGCACTCACCCGGACACCGTTCCTGGATAACTCAAGCTCCTCTTCCCGTTCCCCCCATTCAACCAAGAGCAAGACCAGCCTGCAAGCAGCCGCACGGCAAGCCAGCGACCGCTGCTCCACGCTCACCTGTGCTCTGCCCCTTCGGAGAGCGGCTTGGAGCTGCTCAGCCTTTGCAACAAAACTCCCCTCCGCAGCAAGACATCAGCCCTTGGGTGCTGCTCGCCCCTTCCACGCACTGGCTGCTCTGCCTGCCTTTGGGATTTTTTTCCTTCTCTCCCACACCCCCCCCTCCCCACTTCGAGCGTTTTGAATGTGCAGATGCCCCAGCTTCTTAAAATTCAGCCTGGGGGCGTGGGAAGTGTTTTGGAACATGCCCAAGCTGTCTGCTCCATGCGTGCATGCTGCTAAAAACGATCCACCTACAGCCCCCATCTCCTGCACCGCTTGTCAGCACCGCCATGCCTTTCCAAAGATAAGCAAGCTTACACACGCAGCCGGGGATCAAAGCACCGGGAGCAATCCCACCGGGGCGGGGCGGGGGAGGGGGGAGAAACTTCTCTGCTGAGAGTCACCAAGCAAACTTTTTACGTAGCAGCGGTGAACGCACAGGATGGATGGATAGCCCTGGGAGCGACGCCCTTGAGCCGGTGCCACCTCCATCCCCTCCGCATTACAGCGAGGAAAGAGCATCACCACTGCACAGGTAGAAAACAGATGCAGAAAATCAATTCACTTGCTATTAAAGGACGTAGGAGCAGGACTGGGAGGTGAATGCAGCCCCAGTTGTTATAATGAGGGTGTTGCGGCGATGGCCTGTGCTATAAACACACATTTAGGATGCCCAGCTCGGCAGCCCTGCCCGACAGCTGAGCATCCCCACGGTAGCGCAGTCCAAGGGAGCATAACACTGTCTCCTCCCAAACAATTCCCAAGTGCTTTACCAACAAATAAACGAGATTTAACGACTTAACCTGTAAAACACTGCCAGCGAAGCCCAGCTTGCCTAAGATGCTAGCAAGCAGCTCTCAATGGGGCACCCACCCCAGGTAACAGAGCAACACCAACTGGCAGCAGTTCAGTATCTGGCCCCAGCGAAAAAAAAAAAAAAAAAAAAGGAGAATATATAAACCACTGAGGCTGAGATCTGGTCAGGAGAGCCAGGCTGAGCCGTCCTGCCATGTGCAGGGTGTACAATGACGGGCCCAGGTCCTTGAGGGCCGAGGACAGCGGGGCCATCTCCAGCCCAACAGCCCGGCTCTGGATTCACAACACAAGCTGTTCAAAATCAGTGACAAGGTTGCTTTTCGCTTTGCTTTTAAATCCCTCTGCAAATTTGAGTGAAATTGATATTTTCCTATCAGAAACATGAAATTTCAAACCCACAGAACATTGGATTTGAAAGCTGACTTTTGTTGGGAAGGTGCCTGTCTCTTTGTTCATAAAAGGGCTCATTTTTCCTGGAAAAGGGCCCAGATTTTGAGTGAAAGATCAATAACATGCAGAAAACGGGTCCTTTTATTTAATTTTGCCACGATACCAAAAAGCAAAGAAAGAATCCAATGCTGAGACTGAATGATTTCAAAATATTTTGCATTTGTTTACCCCACTGTGATGCTGGAGCACCTATTCAAAGGAGCTCAAGCAGAAGGATGCAGCCTTTGGGGCTCCCTTAGAGCATCCCCCTACCCCCAGCACCGCTCCAGCCCAACTCAAGCCCCTTTTGGGAATTATTTAGAGATTTAAGCTCTGCGTCCTTTGCCCTGCCTTGGATGGAGGCCAAGGAGCTCCCTCATGGAAACGCTCGAGCGTGACCCTCTGCCCACGCTAATGGTGGGGAAGGGGGGGACTCAAACAGTTATTTAAATTACAGCCTGGGTGGGGGGGAAGAAAGAAAAAAAAAAATACCCACCACGACGACACAGCATTCAAGATGCTGTGCAACAGTCATGACATGCTGCATCCTCCCCGATCCATATGGGGGAAAACTAACACTTTGGCAAATTTATGAAGATGTGTGAAAGTGATTATATTCCTGAAAATATCTTAAGTAGAACGGCCTACCTGGCATATTTTGTTAGTCATGAAACACGCTCCCTCCACCGACTGTAGTTTGTGGCTTCCCATCTGCTTAAATACTTTAAATACTGAAACTTTCTTCTATTTTTTTAAGCCGGAATAGCATGCCGGCGGCAGCAGCGTACTGCTGACTCAAGGGTGCGGGATGGGGGCACGCTCGCCACTGGCACAGGGATGCAGAAGGGGCCGTGCCAAGCAGGTGGGAGAACAGAGGATTCACCCCGTGGTGTTAAGTCCTGCCTCCGGCCAAGCAATGCAAGAGGTCAGCTTGTACTAATT
>NW_009260435.1:2714776-2719449 GCF_000687185.1 Egretta garzetta | reverse complement strand
TATCTTGGGACACACGTGTGCGTGAAGGGAAAAGGGTAAGGGGTAGAAATGCCCCTGGTTTGCCATCTTCGTTTCACTTTGCCAGAAATAAAAGGCAACAGCTGTAAAGTTCACAAGGCCCCACTGCTGAGCCCAGCTTTTAGTGAGAGATGGGGTGTAGGGGCACTTGGTCCAGGGCAGGTGCCACCCTGACCCCCCCGATTCCTGCTTTCACGGGGCACAATGCCCCTTTCATCCCAGGGGAGCCGGGGAGAAGGCTCCGAGACACCAGGGCTCACTAAACCCCGAGACAGCGCCGGCATCCTCCCGGAGAAACCCAGCTGCCTCCCCCCTGCCCTCTTCTGCTCTTTACTTAATAGCTGCTATTTTAAACCCCTGGCTGGAGTGGCTCTGACTGCAGCTTGGGAGGTGGGGTGGGCATGCACGGGGATGCGGCCAGAGCTCAGCTCCACAGCAGCACGCCGGGAGGAGTGGGCAAACCCCGGCGCTTCGGCAGCGGGTGAGAAGGAAACCCAGCCAGAAGTCCCTACCTCAAAGGAGATGGCCAAGGAAGAGCTGTAGCAGCAGAGAAATATCCCCCAAACAGCTCAAAACATCCCCGCCGAGCTTCCCTGCAGGTGCCCTTAGATGTGCTGGAGCATCCTGCACCCTGGGAAAACTCTGGGGAGAAACACCCACCAAGCATTTAACCACGAAGGGATAATTTTTAGTTGTTTAAGCAGTTATCTACCGGTTGCACAAGGCAATGGCAATGGCATCCCACGAAGCAGCAGTGCATAGTACTCACAGCGCAACTACAGCGTAATTACTCTTAGCCTGATTATGGAGAATGATCAAACTCGATGGGAGCATCTCGGCCGAATCACCTCCTCCCCGGGGCGCGTGGGCTGTGCTATAGAAACCCAGCTATAGATACACATAAAGCGGAGCAGCGACCAGTAGAATATGATGAACATTTTCCCAAATGGCAGTGCAAAGCCGAGTATTAGGTGATTTATGGCAGATTCCCTCCAAGTGAAAATCTCTCCTACCATGGTGGTGTTTTTTTTACAGCTCATTTGGCTTTTGATTTGCTGAACGGCTTTCTGCTGTTTCCCCTTGCAGGATGGGGCCTCATCATTTGTGTTTTCTTACAGATTATTTTTTTTTTTCCCTCCTAGGAGAAAGCCATCTCTCCTCCTGTTCTCCATGAGCCTAATTCGGCATCCCCAGCTGGTGTGCAAGGGTATCAGAGTTACTCCCACTTTCCAGGGGGATAAATCATGTTGGCGGCAGGGGTTTTTATTCAAGGTCCAGTACCTGGAGGAGGAGTTTCTCCTTCCACATGGAGAGAGTCCCCGGGAGAAATAATCCCACCGGAAATAATCCAGCGCAAAGAGGGTTTATTGCATCTTTTTAAAGGCTCTTTCTTACTGACAATTGATGAGTTCATAGCTAGCAATATCCATTAGAGGGTTTATTTTATTTCTTGTTAGAAAACAAAATAAAAAGGCAGAGCCCGAGAAGAGTAAAGCGTCCAGCAAGGGAGCTGCAAGAGCAAACCAAAAGAAGAATATTTTGGGTCAAACGTGTGCGTGAAGGGAAAAGGTTAAGGGGAAGAAATGCCCCTGGTTTGCCATCTTCGTTTCACTTTGCCAGAAATAAAAGGCAACAGCTGTAAAGTTCACAAGGCCCCACTGCTGAGCCCAGCTTTTAGTGAGAGATGGGGTGTAGGGGCACTTGGTCCAGGGCAGGTGCCACCCTGACCCCCCCGATTCCTGCTTTCACGGGGCACAATGCCCCTTTCATCCCAGGGGAGCCGGGGAGAAGGCTCCGAGACACCAGGGCTCACTAAACCCCGAGACAGCGCCGGCATCCTCCCGGAGAAACCCAGCTGCCTCCCCCCTGCCCTCTTCTGCTCTTTACTTAATAGCTGCTATTTTAAACCCCTGGCTGGAGTGGCTCTGACTGCAGCTTGGGAGGTGGGGTGGGCATGCACGGGGATGCGGCCAGAGCTCAGCTCCACAGCAGCACGCCGGGAGGAGTGGGCAAACCCCGGCGCTTCGGCAGCGGGTGAGAAGGAAACCCAGCCAGAAGTCCCTACCTCAAAGGAGATGGCCAAGGAAGAGCTGTAGCAGCAGAGAAATATCCCCCAAACAGCTCAAAACATCCCCGCCGAGCTTCCCTGCAGGTGCCCTTAGATGTGCTGGAGCATCCTGCACCCTGGGAAAACTCTGGGGAGAAACACCCACCAAGCATTTAACCACGAAGGGATAATTTTTAGTTGTTTAAGCAGTTATCTACCGGTTGCACAAGGCAATGGCAATGGCATCCCACGAAGCAGCAGTGCATAGTACTCACAGCGCAACTACAGCGTAATTACTCTTAGCCTGATTATGGAGAATGATCAAACTCGATGGGAGCATCTCGGCCGAATCACCTCCTCCCCGGGGCGCGTGGGCTGTGCTATAGAAACCCAGCTATAGATACACATAAAGCGGAGCAGCGACCAGTAGAATATGATGAACATTTTCCCAAATGGCAGTGCAAAGCCGAGTATTAGGTGATTTATGGCAGATTCCCTCCAAGTGAAAATCTCTCCTACCATGGTGGTGTTTTTTTTACAGCTCATTTGGCTTTTGATTTGCTGAACGGCTTTCTGCTGTTTCCCCTTGCAGGATGGGGCCTCATCATTTGTGTTTTCTTACAGATTATTTTTTTTTTCCCTCCTAGGAGAAAGCCATCTCTCCTCCTGTTCTCCATGAGCCTAATTCGGCATCCCCAGCTGGTGTGCAAGGGTATCAGAGTTACTCCCACTTTCCAGGGGGATAAATCATGTTGGCGGCAGGGGTTTTTATTCAAGGTCCAGTACCTGGAGGAGGAGTTTCTCCTTCCACATGGAGAGAGTCCCCGGGAGAAATAATCCCACCGGAAATAATCCAGCGCAAAGAGGGTTTATTGCATCTTTTTAAAGGCTCTTTCTTACTGACAATTGATGAGTTCATAGCTAGCAATATCCATTAGAGGGTTTATTTTATTTCTTGTTAGAAAACAAAATAAAAAGGCAGAGCCCGAGAAGAGTAAAACCAGCCACAGAGACTGAAGGCTGACAGCAGCTGCCTGGCAGACAGTGAGTGAAAATGCTCTGACAAGATGAAATGTTTTTTCTTTCATTGAAATCACTCGCTTTCCGAATGACTAATACGCAGCTATCGCACCATGGATATTTCCAGAGTGATGAGATGTTTTTAAAATATCTCACCGTGCCTCAAAATATCTCACTCTGGCTCAATAGATCATCCAAAACACCACCCACGGAAATCATAAATAAATAGATACTATATTGCTGTTAAAGAGCAGACTGGCCAGGGCCAGGGCAGCATCCTTCATCGGCAAGTAAACGAGGCCACTGAACTCCTCACCTCGCTCCTGCAGTGAGGCTTTTTTGGAGACAGAGGCACAAACATTTGCAAGCAGAGCTGGACACCGTCTCTTCTCCCCAGCACCTTTTGCAGATCTGTCCCACGCAGATTAGCTCCTCCATGTTGCAGCTCCCTCCTTCCACAAGCAAACTGGATGCGAGAGCTGCAATGGACTCTACAGTACCAAACACTGGCACCGTGGTACCAGCAAGTCACCAGCACCACCACAGCGGCCCCCAGGAGGGTGACTGATGGGCTCTGGCCCGAAGGGCACCCCTGGAAATCCACATACTCCCTTGGGCACCCCCCTTGCCTACGCAACAGCATCAAAGCCCAAGCAGCAGGACCCAGAAATGCTCCATCCTATTCCCTACCCCAAACATCCAGTGATGCTGCCGAGTCCCCTTTGCATGTTGCTTCCCTGTCAGCAAGCAAAGAGGGTGGGGAAAGGACACCCACACCTTGGGAACAGCCAGTGTTCGGGTGACGTGCCAGTGGGGGTGCCAGCCTGGCAGCCCCTGCGTCACCTCAGCCCGGCCCACCCGGTGGGGGGTCCCAGCCTGGCATGCAGCACTGCATTTTGGAGCCTGGAAACTCCTGCCCTCATGACATGGCAAAGGCGCAGAGGAATTGCGACAGAGAGGTTGCAAAGCCGCCCCCAGGCAGCTGATTTTTTTTTTTTTTTACACATTTCAATGCACTCACTCCAGGCTCAGAGAGAAAAAAACAAAAAAAAAGCAGCAAAATGGCAGCAAGAAGGCACGGAGTGGGGGGACGCATGGACTGACTTGCCTCGCATGTGCTCCAACCCTGCCAGGGGGAGAGGGCTTGTGCCAGGCCCCAGCACAGTTCTCCCTGCCAGGAAGGGACCAGAGTCCCAGCCCGGACTGGGATCTGGGTGCAAAGACAACTCTACTCAGGAGCACAAGCAGAGCTCCCAGGGTGCAGATGCACTTTAAAAGCTCCCTGAATCCCGACGGCCCCAGCTGAGCCAGCCCAAGCCCAGCTGCGGGACCCCCGGCTGCAGCCCAGCCCAGCACCGTTCCCACCGCACTGGCCGCCGCTGCAGGGCCCCCATCTGCATTTGCTCTGCCCTAGGGACCAGGCAACACTTTGTTTTGCTGATTGAAGGAAAAGATAGCCAATATCAATACAGTCTGGGGGAAGAAAGGATCGAGAGCAGCCCTGCCGAGAGGGACTTGGGGGTAATGGTGGATGAAAAGCTGGACATGAGCCGGCAATGTGCGCTGGCAGCCCAGAAGGCCAACCGTA
>NW_009260435.1:2697839-2714744 GCF_000687185.1 Egretta garzetta | reverse complement strand
TCAGCCTGGAGAAGAGAAGGCTGCGGGGAGACCTGACTATGGCTGTTCAGTGCTTCAAGGGGGCCCATAGGAAAGATGAGGAAAATCTTTTCAGTAGGGCCAGTTGTGACAGGACAAGGGGTAATGGCTTTAAACTAAAACAGGGCAGGTTTAGACTAGATCTAAGGAAGACATTCTTTACAATGAGGGTGGTGAAACCCTGGCAGGGGTTGCCCAGAGAGGTAGTGGAGGCCCCATCCCTGGAATCATTCAAGACCAGGTTGGATGGGGCTCTGAGCGGTGTCCCTGCTCACTGCAGGGGGGTTGGACTAGATGACCTCTAGGGGTCCCTTCCAACCCAAAACATTCTATGATTCTATGAAATCGTTTTGAGGAACCGAAAATGAGCTCCTTTGCTGTTCTCAGCAAGTAAAAAAAATTGTTCAGGTCACCCAGGCTGTACTGGTCCCAGGCTGTTTCCTCTTTAGAGTCATTTACCAAAGTGCATTTTGAAACTTTTGGAGATGAAGCAGCTTTTCAGAACAGCCGAGTCAAAATATATCCCTTGGAAACCAGACGACCTGATGCTTGTAGTCTTTTTTTCGAAAGGGCTGCAACTACTTGTCCAACACAGCAGGAATTTTTTTCTTTGGGAAAGGAAAACACTTTGCCCATAGCAATTCAATCCTGCGGCTGACGGCCATGGGGAGCCCAGCATGAGGGTGCTGCAGGAATGGGCCATCAACACCCAACATCACTCGCACAGCTCTGCCAGCCCAGCCAACCCTAGTCCTTCCCAGCAACCTCTGCCTGGCTTTTCCCTCTGGTTCCCCTTCTTCCCAACAGGAACAGGCAGCACAGGGGGGCTGGAGAGAGATGACAGAGATACCACAAAGGCTGGAGAGAAAGCCAAGGCCCCGCATTTCCAATGAAGATAGCTCCAACATCTGTCCTCAGCCAGAAATGTATTCACCCACACAGACACACTCATCAGATGAGGCTCTAAAATATTTACTGCCCAAATATCAATCCTCATAAAGTGAGGCAGCCATTTGGGCTCAGGGAGGGGGAAGGAGACAGGGCGGGTTGTCAATAATGTCATAACCATGGGCAATTTTATGTATCTCTGGAAATGGCCAAGGAAGACGCAGTTTGACAGATGTGCAAACGGGTAACGCAGGCTTCCTAGTTATGAGCATGAGGATGTCAAGAGGAATAGATGAGCAGTAATTCAAAGTATATTGGGCTTAGAGAAGTACACGGGCATCGTAATGAATACGGGATGGGCACTGCGGTGGAGGGAAGGCTGGAGAAGAAGGCAGCAGCAGACTGGTCTGGGAACGCAACCCCTGCCAACGCCACGGAGCAGCAGCGGGGACCCAGGTGAGTATTTGGTGGGTAGAGCCACGGTGCTGTGAGGTGTTACTGCACCAAGGGACACGTCAGCCTCTCTGGGGCTTCCTGGGGCTGGACCAACCTCCAGGCTGACTTCTCCATCTTCCTCCTTCCCAACTGCATCTGTACACAAGCCTCTCCCACCGTGGTGCCGCTTTTCCTTTCCCATGCTGGGAAACTCGAGGTTTTGGCCAAATACCTGCATTTTTCATCAAGAACAGTCAAAAAAAACCTCACCAAGAAACCGAATGAAGTTTCAAGTTTAGGCTCAGCAGAACTGTTACTTTTTCCTTTTTTTGCTTCCAAACTAAAAAACAACCCCCAATGCCGCAGCAAGGGCCGCCGTTGCCCCCAGTGCCGCCTCCGAGGCGCAGGCACTGCTCGCACCTATGACTAGTGCCTCGTCTGGCATTTCCCCATCCCACCCCGGGTGTTTTAAAAAAGCAGCATCACACAGACACACGCTACACCTCCAGCCACACGCTGCCGCCTCCTGTGCACGCTCCTGCCCCACACCCATGGATCCAAGCAGCACGGAGGACCACGGAGGCTGGCCGGCTTCCAGCACAAAGCCAAAGTGCTGGAAATGAAAAAAAATGAAAGAGAAACGAACGATGCTGGGACATGCTTCTCCTGGGTGTTTGCTGTGCCAGAGGACTGCTGCAGCACATTGCAATGGGGAGCATCAGCTGGCCCTAACCAACCTCGCTCAGCGAGCCCAGGGCGGCACGCACAGACATCGCGGCTCCACTCTTTTTTTTCCCCAAGATTCGCCTCCTTCAGCATTTCTGGTGGTGAAATTCCCACTCCCCCACCTCCTGCAGTGCTCTTCAAAAGAATACAGTCATCGACTGAGGTGGTGGAGCCAAGCACACCCTTCCTCCCTCTCAAGTCCCCCCTGCAGTTCCCACAGAGAAGTTCATCGTTTTTCCACACCCCGGTGCTTTCAGAGGGGGGGGAATTACTCATGAAGTAGTGTGCACCAGCAATCCCCACAAAAGTGATTTTTCTTGTGGAAAAATCCATGAATCACTGTAAAAGCCTGGCTTGAACAAGAGGCATGCTACTTACTGCTGTTTATTAAAAAGAATTAATCAGCAATCTTTTTCCTGGCTGATTTTATGAAATATGACTTATCCCAACCATTCACTAATAAGTTATTGCAACATCCAGCTGCAAACTTGTGCTCTGGGAGCTCTCCCCACAGCTCATGGAGCTTGAATAAGCTTGAATCTTAAGGAAACATTTCCTACAAGTCTCAGACCTTGTATTTTCATCCCCAGGAAACACTTCTGGCACTGTTTTGTCCCTGCAGATGATGAATAATCCCACCGGAGCCAGGGAGCTCTGGGGTGTTGTAGCCCCTGGGCAAGGGGTAACACCACCAGGAGGAAGGGGCATGGACAGAGCAGGAGCTGGACGCACTACACATCTCTGCCTGCCTTAAAAACCACTCTCAGCCACCACCCTGAGCAAGCCAGGAAGGGCAGGCAGGGGCTGGCATCGCTCTGCACGGGTGCAGCGGCTCTGACACAACGAGGCAACCAAGCAGCAACAAACCCGTAACGCAAACTTCTTTCCCAAAGATGTCCTTGCCGATAATTTAGCTTTTTTTCTCCTGGCAGTGCCCCCCTGTGCACAAGAGCTCTGCAAGGACACGGCGTAAGAGCAACAAACTTCAATGCCCCCAGTTGCAATAGCAGAAGAGAGAGGGAATTGCATTTCTTACAGCAGCGGTAACTTATCGCGGGGAAACTTTTCCTGCTAGTGAGGCTGTTCTGGTCTGAAATGCAGTGAGAGTTGAGAGGGGTGGTCCTGCTGCCAGCTCGTGGCAGGTACAGGCAGAGGGCAGGCAGGCGTGGGAAAAGCAGCTCAGGAAGCCACTGTCACGGTCCCAAACTCATCACTTTGCATCTCACTGGAGTTTAGCTTTCTAGTGCTAGCACTGTACCAGCGAGCTGGCTTGCCTTTATTTCTCCTTTAAAAAAAAAAAAAAAAAAAAAAAAGAAATCCCACTATATCAGCTATTGTCTCCTCTGCCTCCTCTTGCCTTTGGCTACGTGCTGGTTTCAAGGCATCTCCCAGCAGAGCTGCACCTGCCATCCAATCCTAGGCCTCTGCAGAGGATTTTCTGCATCAGTGCCCACATGCTTACAGGTCCCAGGGAGCCTGTGGCTGGCACTGCCGGGGGGGGCTGGGGGCACACCGCTCTGCCGATGGGTGCCAGCTGCTGAGCGGGTCACCTGGGCTGCAGCAGCTGGAGGCAGAGGGAGCAATTTGTGTGCTCGCCTGGAAAGGCAGACATCCTCCCGTCCCTCGCAGAGCTGCTGAGAAACCAGCTCCTGGCTTTTTTCCTGGAAGTTTAACTCCACCATACTTGAGCTGCAAGGCGAAGATGCAGAATCCCTGCTCCCTTGGTCCAGGCACTCCCATGGCAGAGCCAGAAGTGAGCCAGCTCTGCAGAACCAGCTTCCAGGGAAGTGCTTGGAGGGTGCCGGTGTGCAGCCACCTGAGACTCCATCTCCCCTTTTGCAGGGACACACAGGCCCAGGCTGCAGTGTGGCTCTGGCACAGCCCCTCAGTGCCCAGCACATCCCAGGGCAGAGCCACTGCTCCCCAGCACCAGCCCTGCTCCTCATGTGCATGCCAGGCACATGCATCCTGGCAGCTCGGGGCCACTCTCCCTGAATTCAATCCATGTACCCAAGTGGTGGCAGCAGGACAGTTTGGAAAAGCAGAGCAAGAAAAGCGAAAGCGCGGGAGGCCCAAAGCCACAGCTGAGCACAGCACGGCAGCTCAGGCTGCAAAGCCAAAGCTGGCAGCATCACTCCGGTTGCCTGCACGACCTTGAGAGCCTGGGACAAGCTGCAAAGATGAGAGGGAAAGCCTCCAGCAGCAGCTCTGCTTCCTGCCAGGGACAGGGAAAGTCAGGCAGGGTACAGAGGGATAGGTGTCATTTGGGGTGTGCCACCTCAGCGATGGACCTCACCAGATGAGCCAGGCTGCTTTTACCTCTGACTCAGGCCCTTTCCCAAAAGGGGAGCATAAAGTTTTCTTGATAAGAACTCTTTTTCCCCCCCCTGAAGAAAACCAGTCCTTGCTATGGCATTGGCCCATGACTTTTTGTCAACTTCAGAATCACAGAATAGTTGAAGCTGGCAGGGACCCAGAGATCACCTAGTCCAACCCCTTGCTCAAAGCAGCGTCAGCTACAGCAGGTTGCTCAGGACCATGCCAAGTCAGATTTTGAGTATCTCCAAAGGATGGAGACTCCACAGCCTCTCTGGGCAACCTGTCTTAGTGCTAGAGCAAGTGCGAGCAGGCAGGTGAGCGAAGAGAAAGCAAGAGATCTAATCAGATTCAAGCCATCTTTGTATCAGGTAGATAAATGCTGTCATTGATCATTAAATCAGTGTTGGAGGTGGCCCCAGCAGAAAGCTTGAGCATGAGCATACAGCTCCCTGCTCGGTCCTACCTGTCCCTTTCATGTCACCCTTGGGATAAAAGTTGTGCTGCAAATAATGCTGCAGAGAGAAGCACAACAATTTGTAACACAACTACAGTGAATTATGATTCTGGCCATGAACCTCTTTTTAAAATTCCATGTTTAGGAAAAGATAAGAATATTCTCCTGAAAAGTACAGCTGCATTGGGATTGCTGCAGGGGGCTTTATGTTGCACCATCTGCTTGAAAAACTTGAAAACCAGTTGCAGATTTCATAATTGATGGTCCGTACATCAAAAAAAAACCCCAAGCCTTGCTTAAAACTCCTCTACATTCACATCCTCCAGACAGCAAAGTTTATTCAAGGTGGCGGTCTAGAATCACGTAACTCTCCTTTGCACCCGCTTTACAGGCAAGAGGAGAGCTGCAGCGGAGGGTGCTGCTAGAGGCACTGCCATCTAGGAGCTGCATAAAATGGGCCCAGCCTCCTCCTGAACAACACCCCCCCCAGCCACCCCTCGCTCCCCCACCGCAGGAAGCCTCCAAAATACCCCAAAGGCCTTTTACAGTGGGAGGAAAGGCAGCACATGCTTGGGAAGCCTCCAGAGCACCGTTAAGAGGCAAATTATAGACAATTATCCTCAGAAGTACACCAGGGAAGCTGAGGCAGTCGCAAGGCACCAGTCCCACCTAAGCCCGGCTCCTCGCAGCAGCCCAGGCTACATCCCAGCTGCAATTCTAAAGCTAATTCACAGATGGGATTTGGTCTGCGATCAACGGGCTACCTCAGGAGCTGCTCCACCTTCAAAATCACCTTGCAATTGAGAGACAAGGGCAGTTCTCACCCTGACACAGCACCCTGCAATCCTGGCAAGCCGAGGGGCAAACTGCAGGCAGGCAGCTGAGCACACTGCCCCAGGAACGGTGCCCACCCGGGCAAGGCAGACCCATGAAATAACCCAGCTTTCGCTTGCATTTGCAAACCCCTTGCTTTTCACAGCCAGCCAGAAATTCACAGACAGAAAGGATGCGGTCCTTACCTTGGGAGGGAAGCGAAAGACTGGGTGTGGGCACAGCTGGTTCTCCCTGCCAGCAACGGGCACCTTCCTGGGGGAGCAGGGAAGCCTAGCAGCGCTGGGGGGCTGCGGCCGGGGGGCTGCTCCGGCAGCTCTGCAGGCGGCTCATGGCTCTCGGGCACAGGGGACTGCGGGTAAGAAAGCACAGGAGATGTCAGGCTGGGAACGCAGCCCACTGAGCAAACCCAACCCCACAGCAAGTTTGACTTGAAAGTTAGGAAGGTGAAGAACTTTAAATACTGAGATTTTTCTATATTGCTTTTATTTCCCCCCTCCCCATCATCAAGGAAACAAGAATCAGGTGGGAACCTCATTGGTCTCACACAGCTCTGGATACTTGAAGAGGGACCTTGAGGTGCACCTGCCAGTCATAGGGTGATATCTGGGAGCTGTTCCCAAAGGGTGGTGCTATACTTCCAGCATCACTGGTGGGGAGGGAGAGAAAGCGATATACCACAGGAAATGGAATTTTGGCATTTCGCACTGAGTGGGGACACGGAACCCTGTGTAATGGGACCCAGTGGTCAGAAGGAGCTAGGAGATAAAGAAGTATTTGCCTTAGCAGAACGTGAGAAGAACTATACCTCTGAAGAGGAGCTAAAAGATGGACAAAAGGGGACCATCCTGACTCAGAAGGCCGAGCCAAAGGCTGGATATGTGCTAGAGAGCCACGAGGTCAGCAGAGATCTGCATTGGTAAAGGTGGTGAGGGGAGATCATGACCACCGACTCAAATCAGACCCAAAGGGACTTCCCCCCTGACACACCAAGGAGTATGCATACTAATTTACACAGCAAATGAGGCTAATTGAAATATCATTAACCAATAGCAAATGTTACAGTGATCGATAGCCAATAGGTATGAACTTAGGCGGGTTTGGGTTAATCAGGTAACAGGATGAACACATGGCAGTTTTTTGGAATGGTGTGCTCGCTTTGTGGCGTTACCACCCAGCACCCATCTCTGCACAGAAATTAAATAAAAGCAAATACCTTGACTCAGTGTGTGAACTGGTCATTGCACACCAGATAAAGAACCCAGATTTGGGATAACAAAAGCAGGAGCTTGCCTGGGACAGCAGCCCCCTGCCCACATCAATGCACGCAGCCAAGGACATGCAAGGGAACGGCCCCCCAGCTCCACGGGCCCGGCTGGGGGTCTCACAGGGCTGGGGGAGCTCTCGTCTCCGCTCCTGAGTCAAGGGATCCCACTGTCACCTTGGAAATACTAAGAGAGAGCAGGTCCTTGACCTGCTGATCTGCGAGCGCTCCTCCCCATTTCAATGCTGAAAGAGAAGCAAGACCCTTTCCTGATGGAGGAGGTGGCACCTTCGCCCCTCAGCTTCACATCCTCTAACCCCTCTAACCAGCTTCACATTCGCCTGCAGCTCTACCCTCCCCAGCATGGGTTTGATTTAATACACTTATTTAGCGGTGAGGTCCCCAAGGCAGAGCTCACATCCTCTTTTGCGTCTCAAACAGTTTTCAGCAGTCAGTGTTTAACAAATTAATAATAAAGCAATGCTGCCTTGAAAAATGGACTCTCCCGTCCTCAGAAAAGGGGCCACATCTCCCAATTACTCTGAAGGCCACTGCTTTAGACCTTTCTGAGCAAATGATATTTAGCTGCAGCCACCTTTTAATGGGAATGATGTGATCCTGCACCAGCGGCAGTCAAGTGTATCACATCTTAAGATATCCCCACGCCGCCCAGTGAGGGGGTAGGGAGGAGGAGGCATGGAAGCAAGTGCTGTGAGCTTAGGTGTTCTTTAGCAGCCATCCCCAGCCTGAGGACTGGCATCCTAGCCCAAGTCACCAGTTACACTCAGTGGCTCTCAGTCATGCAAAGTATTCATGAGGTTCATGGTGGAGGCTGGCAAATATTTGCCAAGGATTCTTCCAAATCTCCAAGCCCGCCATGCACTTGCTGCAAATTTGTTTGCTGATCGTGGTCCTTGCGCTAATTTGCAAATGGAGAGCAAAGAATAAGACAGCCGTACTGCATAGGGGAAGGCGAGCGAGGAGGATCCTATTCCATGGGGAAGACAACTCCACCAACCCTAACGAGGGCTCAGTAATTAACAACTGCAGCACTGGAGCACAGGGGGATCTAACACCCAGCTCCCAATGCTGGTTGTGGCCGAGGGAAGTGGTCTCCCAGCGAAGGCAGCAGAGAGGGGAATGTAAGGATGCTGCTGGGGATGGTGACAGCTGCGTGTCAGCAGCACCTCCAAGGTCCACGGGCCGCGATTTCCCGAGTCCCGGCTCCCTGCGCGGGCATGTTGCAAAGGGGTGGTGGGAAAATCCTCTCCCCTTCCCCGCTCCCCCAGCTTGCTCCCCAGAGAGATTGCCCCCAGAGTTTCTCCCAGAGCTTCTCCTCTGATCTTGGCACCTTACCAAGCTCCAGCCCAGGCTAAGCATGTTGCTAATTAGCTGTGCTAATTAATCACAGTTTCCATTGTTTATTCTTTTGTTCTGGCACAAGCACCCGCGCTGCCCAGCGTGGTAAGATGCCATAGCGTTCAGGAAGGGCCAGTGTGGCTGCAAAGCGAAGCTGGTGGAGCTGGGCCCCGGGGACAGGGAGCGCTGGCCGCCCGAGGCTGCTGCCTGCCCCGTGGGGGCATGGAGCAGGCTGGAGCACACGTACCACCAGCCCAAGTCCCACCTGTGGCCACCAGCACCACCACACCCTGGTCTCCCGCTTTTCAGCCCCGGGGCTGGCTGGCTGTCCCTCCATCAGATCCCCCCAGGGAGACGCCCCACGCTTGCTCCCAGGAGCAGGCACGGCAGCTGGAGCTGGCACACGGCCCCAGCACACAGGCAGCCATCCGCCTCCCCCCGGCTAATCCCCCCGCGTGCCAAAATCCTGCCTTTGTGCTGGTCGGATCCACTGCCCAAGCATTAGGCACCCCCAATCCTGAGCTAATCTCCGGAAAGCTCCCTCACCGGGGTGGGGGACAATGGGGGGGTTCCCCTTCCCCAGGGCAGCCCTGGTACCCCAGAGGCACAGGGGGGCAGGAGGACACCCCAGTTGTGACTCCTTGCCGGTGCTGGCAGGCTGTACCAGGGATGAACCCGACAGACCATTACCTCTCCGCTTGCTCCCTTTTGTCAGGGCTTTTTTAAACCAGGTATTTTTGCAAAAAAAAAAAAAAAAAAAAAAAAAGATACCAAAGGGAGAGAAAAGAACTGTTAGTCCAAGGGAGCCTGTGCTGTTAAATACAGAGAAATCCAAGTCTGGAGTCCAACAGAGGCCAAGGTTTCCAGGCTTTGACACAGCTGACAAGCAGGAGCACAATGAGAAAATACGCACATGGAAATAGCCAGGCAGGATAAAGGATTTACTGCCTCTTTTACAGAAGAGAAAAGAATAAGCTTAAACACTCCATTTAGGAGTGGTAAAAAAAAAAAAAAAAAAAACAAAAAACAGATCTGCAGGAAGAATATTTGAGCAGCAGGATTACCGTGAGTTGAAGAAAAACCAAATCCTGCCTGTCCTGGGTACAGGAGGGGATGGTGCTGCAGCGGGGCAGCAGCATCCCCAGGGAGCTCCTCACCCGGCCTCCCCTTATCCCCAGCAGCATCTTGCAGCGAGCACAGACACGACACGCCAAGTCCCACCTCAGAGCCACCTGGCCTGTTCACTCCTGCCCTGGGTCAGACTGGCACGAGTACAGCCCAGCTCTGGGCCAGAGCATCCCAGCACAGCCAGCATCCCGGCACAACCATGCCAACATCTGCATGCTCCCCTGCCTGCAGCATTTCTCCTGGACAGGTCCTGGCAGCAAGATCACCCTCTTTGCCCAAATCCCTCTCTAAGGTCCACTGCCCCAGTGCCACCCACCCCAGTTAATGAGGCTGGGGCTCCCTGGCTTTCAGACAGATTTTTCCATGATGGGAAGGCTCCAGGCTCTTGGCTGCCCTCTGTTTTGTGAGGAAATCATCTCAGAACGCCTCCATAGGGCCACGGCTGGGGAGGTCTGATGGAAGGAGAGCCGGGGCTGGCTTTGGGGAATGGCTCCCTCCCACTGCAGGTTTGTCCTCGCTGAAGAGGAAAGTCTGGAGTTCCCTGAAAGTTTCCTCCAACTTGTGATAAAAGAGAAACGCTTGGAGGACAGGAACCCAGTTTCCCTGATGAAAGTATTGCAGTGGGGTTTTTTTGGGTTTTGTTTTGGTTTTTTCTTTTGAGTAGCATCAGCCAGAACAGAGCATTGTAACCAGCCAGGCAGAAGGTCTTACCCTTTCCATGGCAGGAGACCAAGTCTCCCAGTTGGACACCAGAAAAGGATCCACCCCCGGTCCTGCTGAGAAGCAAGTTAAAAGCCAAAGCCATAATTTCTGGGCTGAAACAGTGCAAGATTCACAAACCTACTCACCCCCCCAGCCTGGAAGTCCTCACTCCAGAGCAGCTCAGGCCATATTTCTGAACCCCCCGGGTGGCCGGGAGCTGCTGGTGGGTCATTTAGTCCATTCCCACTTTGGGAACGGGGCTTCACCATGCCTAGCATGTACCTGATGGCTACGGTCAAGCTTGGCCTTCAACATCTCCAGCAAAGCCAGTCCTACAACCTTCCTTGGCAGCTTACGTGCTGCTTAATTGCCCTGATGGTTAGGCATTGAGGGTTTTTTTGTAAAAAGTGGCTGATTTCTCAGCAGTAACAAATACTTGGGAAAGCTTTCTCTCTGGCAAACTCTCTCCATTGTTCATCTCTTTCACATAAAACATTCCTAATGAAGAGGGAAAGAAGGATCTTGGCTTCTTTCAAAACAATCTGAAATATTATATTAAAAACATGCACTGACTGTTGACATATTTAGTGTGTTGCTTTATACAGCAAATTGCCCGAGCTTATTCAGAGCTTGACACCATTAACTATGTTACTGGGAGGATACTGCTGCAAGAAATCCCACTTCGGGGAGGTACGGAGCACCTTGGAGCAGCCAGATGGCCCTGACTCTGTCTTCGGTGAGAGCTGAAAGCCACCAGCACCATCCAGCCCCCAAAGAGAGGGATGCACAAGCACCACTCATCATGCCAACATGAGGATCGCAGCGGGTTTCAGACCCATGAATCCTCCCTGCCCAAACTCCTCATCTAAACATCTCCAAAGGTCCAAGGCTGGGAGGACACAGTATGTACCACACCAGGCTCTCCCAGTGATGGGCACCCGTGCTATGGGAGCAAACCTCAGCATTCATTCCCCTCACCACACCAAGTCTAATCCCTTGAAAATGGGCCGCAAAATCTCAGTTGAGGAGGTTTGGAGTGGGAGTCACCTGGGTTTCTTCCCATTCAAAAAGAGACAATCCACCCTCAGTGCACACAGATGCATGCACACACAAACAGCTGAGAACTAGAATCACCAAACCCCTACAATTTCTGTCCTTCAAGCAAAATGCTGTTCAGCACTACAGCCCCCGGACCTCAGCCCTTCCCACTGGAAGCACGAGGGATGACCCCCAGCTCAGGCAGCTGCCTGCAGAGGCCGGCTGGGTTTGTCTCCCCACCTGGCATATGCAGGGTCCCTACAGAGGGGACCTCTCCCCGAGCATCTCTGAAGTGCTCTGGGCACTGCAACAGGATTTTCCAGATGTTAAGCTTATGCTCAGAAAACAAACAGAGGTAGAAAAAGCTTTCATTACAAGGCTAGTCTGTGTCCCAGTACAGCTCTGTGGGCAGGCGAAGATAGGAAACGGTGCCTGAACAGTCTCTCGCTGGAGGCTGGCGTGAGGTATGGCTCTCTGTCGACACATGGTCCATGGTTGTTTTGCAGGGCCAGGAGAAATGAGTGGGTTTTCTGGCACATTGGCTCTCCTCCAGGGACCAAATGTTTTGATGCCAACAAGCCGCTGCACCCTTTCCTGCTGCAAGGGTGCTCAGCTGAGGCCTTTGGGTGCCTCCAGGGATGCTGCTGGCCTTGGCAGGGACATCCCAAGGGTGACCAGCACCCTCCTCCCAGCACAGGAAGCACAGGGAAAGGAGGAGAGGGAACCTTCAAAGGCTGCCATGAAAATGTCAGCACTGAGAACTTACTAGGATTTTCTTTACCATGTTCCCATCTGAACAACCTGCCGTGCCATTAATTATCTGGCCGTGAGAAGGCACATACATGTCAGGCAGACACTCCTCCACGTGTCCGAATCTGCTCCTGCCAAACCCCTTGGCTTTTAGACACACAGCAAATTTGAGCCTTCTTAGGTTCAAACTGAGCTTCAGGCAGGAAACATCCTGCACCCACCACCTACACACGCCCTGATGCTTGTGAGGGCAGTGGTCCTGGGGAGGATCCCATCTTCCCCTCCAAGCAGGAGACTGACACCTGATGGGGTCTCAGCACAGGGCAGGGAATTCTGCAGCTGGAGCGTGCAGGGAGCACCTCTAGGTGCAGTTACCTGTGACTTAACTCCACCTTCAAGTTGGGTCCT
The DNA here is from genome assembly GCF_000687185.1 of Egretta garzetta. Classification (NCBI taxonomy): domain Eukaryota; kingdom Metazoa; phylum Chordata; class Aves; order Pelecaniformes; family Ardeidae; genus Egretta; species Egretta garzetta. Next base: position 2,702,424 of record NW_009260435.1, on the reverse strand, counting down.
GGACACAAGGGCCTGCTTCCCCAGGACAGGTTGGTGCAGAACCAAAGAGCAGAAATGTTGCCCCATGCCTGGATGCAGATAAAGCCACCCAAGCAGGGCACGGTCCCTCAGAAGCCATCATGCCCCAAGCTCTCTGACCTTCTTTGACTCAGGACTCCAAGCCCTCCGAGAAGGTCCAGCAACGCCTTATTGCTTCCACCCTCTCCAGACCTCCTTGGGTTTATCAGCACCAGCGAGTGAGCAGGCTCCCTGCGGCAAGATCCACCGAGCAAGAGGCGTCACAGTGGATCAGCGGGACCTGGGGTTCCTCCTCATTTATATTCCCCTCCAGCCGCAGCCTTCAACATGGCTGACGAAGGCAAGGCAAGACAAGGCCTACAGAGAATGCCTAAAGATTATTTCTCTCCGATTCCAATTTAATTTCCATCATTAATGCTTTTGAAAGCCCAACACATCATGCAAACAGAAAGAGCATGTTAAACATGTGGGCGGTGAGGCTGCAAAACCAAGACGAGCACATGCCTGGCCCAGGTACCCAGCCAGCCAGGGAGACGCGGCACCAGCAGGCACCCTGCCAGCAGCACGGCCAGGGCAAGGGCTTTGGTGCCAGCGAGCATCACCCTTGCTCAGCAGAAGCTGCAATGGAAGCTAGTTATCCCCCATGCCCACTCCAGCCTCCTCCCACAGCCCTGGAAAAGAGAGAGCATCATCCTGGCAAGCAGAGGTACCGCAAGCCCAGGCGCTGAGCATGGCACAACGGCAGAGAGAAGGCAGGACTGCAGGAGAGTGACTTACGTGAAGGATGAGAGGAGCTGGAGTCTTCCATAATGTAGAGAAAATTGCTTTTGCCAACTATCTGCAGTTTTAAAGCAATTACATTTGGGGGGAAGCCGAAAGCATGTTCTGAGCGCTGCGCACATGGCAGGTGCGATTTAAAATGCAAGAACTGAGTAAGAAAAAAAATAGAAAAAGAAAATGCCTTTTTAAAAAAAAAATATTTGATGGAGTAGATACTGAGTGGAAAAAATATGTATAACTGAGGGAGGGGACAGATCCTGGAGGCAGCCAGACACCCCAGCAATGGGACAAGTGAGAGCTCAGAAGAGGAGCCTGGGCCGTGCACTCCTACCGGTGGTCCCCTTCTTCCTGAGCACGGGGAACCCTCCTTGGGAAGCCCTGACAACGCAGCAGCTGAGCTCTACCAGTGGAAATAGGCTTTGCCTTAATTAAAAAACCATTCACCCTCTGCTCCAGCTGCTCGTGCAGGAGGGACGGTAACAAGCAAGAGCTGCCACAGCGCCGGCATCGGGGTCAGGTCTCGCTGGGTTTAAACACGCTCGGGAACATGCTGCCCTCAGATGAAATATGGAGCCACCTTAATACTTCCATTTATGGACCTGCAGGCTGACCCAAACCCCAGTAAGCATCCCAGCACCTACCAGTTAAAGCCCTTCCAGGCCCGGACTTAGACTGGGAGGCAACAGCTTTATCTGGCCATAGATGAGAAGCTCCTTCAAGCTATAAGAAATACTTCTGATGTCCTTCCCCTGTCTTAAGCCATCACCCTTCACCACCATTTTCCCCCTCTAATCTGCTGGAATTAGGAAGGATCCCAGGCCATAAGCACATCTTCTCTAATTACCAAGGTGGCAGGGGCCAAGCTGCCCTGATCCCCGTTGCTGCTGCACTGACTGCTGCCGGCACTGCTTAGAGATCCAATTTACCAGGCAGATGCCCCTTTTGCTTTCTGGCCACGCATCTTCCCCTCATCTTTATCTGCTCTGGGGACAGGTGGGGGAAGCGGAGAAGAGGCATCCGCAGCTGCTGGTGACAGAGCCCCTTTTCAATGGATGCTGTTCCGCTGTTATTACCAACTCTTGCCAAGTGGAATTGAGACATGAAGTAGATTTGTGCCCAAGATAATGGCGTTTATTAGACAAGCTATTGAGAAGAAAACAAAAGCGAACAGTGGAGAGCCACTAAGAGAAACGCTTAAAGAGAATCCATCAAGAATACAAAGAGGAGCAGTGTTAATAGTTGGTGCTTCCCATCAATGATTAGAACCTTGAGCAGTCCCTTAGCGATGCGGGGAGAGTGAAGGTTAGTGTCACCCAGCAAGAGGTGACAGGCAGCACCAAGGTGTCCACACCTTCAGGCAGAGTAGCACCTGACCCCTCCTCATCCACGAGCCTTCTCCTCACCTATATGAGCACCGTATGATAGCTATACCATATGATACCTATACCATATGATACCTATACCATACTCTCTTACTATGCACAAGGATGCCTGCCTCCAGAGGCAGGATCCTGGCACGGCTGCTCCGGACCCTGTCGCTGTGCTCTGTGGCCCGACGGATGCAGGACTGGGAGGGAAGGAAAATTTAGTGCCTGCACCCCCCTGGAGCAACCAGGGCACTTCTGATAAAGCCAGAATTGCCTTCCCATGGGGAATGCCTTGAAAATCATGGATCCAGCTAGATTCTCCTGTTGGAGACCAACCCCTTCTCACCAAAAGAGACATGTGTCTGCAAAATCTTTCAATAAAAATGTATTTTTTATGGGGAAAAAAAAAAGGTCTTCCCTAGGCTCTTCCCTTGCATGCTGGTTCACCACCAGCCATCCGGAGCCCCCAGTGGGATTAGCTGGAGCCTGGCCACGGTGTTCACACTCTGAGCCACAGCAGAGATCTTTGGGAAAACATAGCAGAGATCACGGCTGCTAAACAACTGTTGCTCTGGATCACTTTTTTCAAATTTCCAGCCCAGGCAAACAACATAGGAAGCCCCTGGCTCCCTAGTCCCAAGGACAGCCCACAGTTGCTTTCACACCCAGACCTCTTCATCCCAGCTCTCCTCTCCTTCTCTGGGAGGATGCCCAAGGGCCAGGCTGGGGCAAGAGCCAGTGGCGCAGGGTGATGTAGAGGAGGTTGAGCCCAGGCAGGAGCACGAGGGCATCCCTGCAGCCCAGCAGCTCCCAAGAAATTTATTGCTTGTGACACATTGTCAAAGTGAGATGCGCCTCATTAGTCAGAGCTGAAGCAAATGAGAGGGCTCCTTAGCCAATTAAAACAAAAAAAAAAATCAGGGATGCTCCGTGAGGCTCACCACCTCCCCTTCGGCCGCGCCAGAGAGTGGGAAACCAAGGCAAGATATAAGACAGAGACGAGACACAGCTTCTCCCCTTCACCAAGATGGTGAATTCCTCATTTCGAGCAAGCAGCAGCGGCCGGGAGCGGCTAGCAACCATCACACAGTCAGGCTGGATCCAGCACAGCCAGCTGGAAAAACACAGAGGTTGAGGAGCCACACCTGACACTTAGAGTTTGAAAATGAGAGGTTTCATTTCACAGCTCCTGGAGCGGTTTGTTTCTTCAACTCTTGAAACAGAGCTCATTGATTCTCCTGAGTGGCATTCTCTGCTAAAAAAAATCTGGTTTTAAAAGCTTTTCTTTTTTAAATGACGTGGTTTTCCTTTGTGGGTTAAGCTGAGCTGGCACATGCCCTTTTTTTGGTGTTTTTTCCGTGTTTTTTCTTTGGTTTTTTCCTCGGTTTTTTCCTCCAAGATTTATCAGCCTTTGGTGCAGAGGGCACTACAACTCTTCTCTGGCTTGGCAGCGATGCTGACTCTACCAGAGTTTTACACTGCCTTCCTCCACCCCAGTCCCCTGGCACCATCGGGAAGCCCCTGGCCCTCAGCAGCCCGGGGAGAGCTCATCCCAGACCTGCCGACCTGCAGCAGGCTGCTCGATGAGGGGTGCTCACGGCAGCTCTGAGGTCGAGCATGCCCAGGGGCATACAGGCTGTGCTCCCCAGCTGCACCCAGGGTTGCTGGGCAAAGCCTCCCAACACTTGCAGGAGGGAAAAGGCAAACACGGGCAAAACAGGCAGAGGGACCATTTTGATGCCAGCAGGCATCTGCAGGCAGAGCATCAGCTTCCTCATCACAAGCCAGCTTGAAATTTTACCAGAGCACAGATGCGCCTGTTAGCAGAGACACCCCAGCTCGCCGTTTTCCAAACAGGCACCAGAGAAACCTGGGAGCTGAAGACGGAGCTGCGGATGTTGGATGGATCAGTCAGATGGGTCCTGCTGTCCCTGCACCGGGGGCCAGGATGCCTCAAGCAGAAAGCAGGTTTCACCTTACAGGGGACACATCCAACAACTGGCAGAGGCACCCAGAGAATCATAGAATCCTTTAGGTTGGAAAAGACCTTTAAGATATAGAATCCAACCATTAACCTAGCACGGCCAAGTCCACCACTAAACCATGTCCCTAAGCACCACATCTGTATGTCTTTCAAATACCTCCAGGGACGGGGACTCAACCACTTCCCTGGGCAGCCCGTTCCAGTGCTTGACAACCCTTTTGGGGAAGAAATTTTTCCTAATATCCAATCTAAATCTCCCCTGGCACAACTTGAGGCTGTCTCCTCTCATCCCATAGCTTGTTACTTGGCAGAAGAGACCAACACACACCTGGCAACGACCTCCGGGCAGTGGTAGGGACCGATAAGGTCTCCCTCAGCCTCCTCTTCTCCACGCTGAACACCCCCAGCTCCCCCAGCCGCTCCCCATCAGCCTTGG
>NW_009260435.1:2689311-2696030 GCF_000687185.1 Egretta garzetta | reverse complement strand
CCCCATTACGAGCAGCCAGCAGCGGCCGGGAGCGGCTAGCAACCATCACACAGTCAGGCTGGATCCAGCACAGCCAGCTGGAAAAACACAGAGGTTGAGGAGCCACACCTGACACTTAGAGTTTGAAAATGAGAGGTTTCATTTCACAGCTCCTGGAGCGGTTTGTTTCTTCAACTCTTGAAACAGAGCTCATTGATTCTCCTGAGTGGCATTCTCTGCTAAAAAAAATCTGGTTTTAAAAGCTTTTCTTTTTTAAATGACGTGGTTTTCCTTTGTGGGTTAAGCTGAGCTGGCACATGCCCTTTTTTTGGTGTTTTTTCGGTGTTTTATCTTTGGTTTTTTCCTCGGTTTTTTCCTCCAAGATTTATCAGCCTTTGGTGCAGAGGGCACTACAACTCTTCTCTGGCTTGGCAGCGATGCTGACTCTACCAGAGTTTTACACTGCCTTCCTCCACCCCAGTCCCCTGGCACCATCGGGAAGCCCCTGGCCCTCAGCAGCCCGGGGAGAGCTCATCCCAGACCTGCCGACCTGCAGCAGGCTGCTCGATGAGGGGTGCTCACGGCAGCTCTGAGGTCGAGCATGCCCAGGGGCATACAGGCTGTGCTCCCCAGCTGCACCCAGGGTTGCTGGGCAAAGCCTCCCAACACTTGCAGGAGGGAAAAGGCAAACACGGGCAAAACAGGCAGAGGGACCATTTTGATGCCAGCAGGCATCTGCAGGCAGAGCATCAGCTTCCTCATCACAAGCCAGCTTGAAATTTTACCAGAGCACAGATGCGCCTGTTAGCAGAGACACCCCAGCTCGCCGTTTTCCAAACAGGCACCAGAGAAACCTGGGAGCTGAAGACGGAGCTGCGGATGTTGGATGGATCAGTCAGATGGGTCCTGCTGTCCCTGCACCGGGGGCCAGGATGCCTCAAGCAGAAAGCAGGTTTCACCTTACAGGGGACACATCCAACAACTGGCAGAGGCACCCAGAGAATCATAGAATCCTTTAGGTTGGAAAAGACCTTTAAGATATAGAATCCAACCATTAACCTAGCACGGCCAAGTCCACCACTAAACCATGTCCCTAAGCACCACATCTGTATGTCTTTCAAATACCTCCAGGGACGGGGACTCAACCACTTCCCTGGGCAGCCCGTTCCAGTGCTTGACAACCCTTTTGGGGAAGAAATTTTTCCTAATATCCAATCTAAATCTCCCCTGGCACAACTTGAGGCTGTCTCCTCTCATCCCATAGCTTGTTACTTGGCAGAAGAGACCAACACACACCTGGCAACGACCTCCGGGCAGTGGTAGGGACCGATAAGGTCTCGTCACTGCCCTGCTCCTGCTGGCCACACCATTCCTGATACAAGCCAGGATGCCGTTGGGCCTCTTGGCCACCTCGGCACACTGCGGGCTTATATTCAGCCACCTGCCGACCAACACCCCCAGGTCCTTTTCCTCCAGCCACTCTTCCCCAGGCCTGTAGTATTGCATGGGGTTGTGGTGACCCCAGTGCAGGACCTGGCACTGAGCCTTTGTGGAACCTCAAGCAATCGGCCTCGGACCATCGAGATGAGACCTCTCTCTCCTGAGGTGAGGCACGGTGCCACCAACCAGGAGCCACCCCTGGCCAGAAAGGGGACGACTCACCCCTGAGGCCACCTCCTGCCCCCATGCCAGGGTGAAGGCTGCCAAAGCTTGAGCCCAGGCAGGGTCTGGAAGGGAGACCTGCGCAGAGCGGCCTCATCTGCACCCCACAAGTTGCGCCCAGCACCCCGCGGGGCGCCGCACACACCCCAAAAGCACCCCCTGAAAAAACCAGCAAAGACCTGAAACATTTCAGCAAGGCAGCGCCATGGGGGCCGCAAGGAGCCAAGGCGGCTCAGCCTGCCCCGCGCCAGGAGGGCGGGGGCCCGGGCTCCCCCAGCCCAGCAGGCCTCAGGCCCTCATGGCACCTGCAGGCACTGACACGGGCGCCTGATCCCTCCCCTCCCTGCCCCTGGCCCAGCACCAGGGAGGCAGAGCCCAGCCCAGCAGCATTTCCCTAAATTAAACAATCAACAAGAGCCACTGCAGATTCCCCTTACACTGCAGTTCCTTATTAATCCCCACAGTAAAAACAAAGGGGTGGGGGAAAAAAAAAAATTGACCTAAGAAGGATGCTTTCTGTTTAAAGATACAAATGGATGCTAAAAGCAGACAAAGGAGCCGGAGCAAATGCATGGCAGGAGGAGCAGGGAGCAGCCCAAAGGCTCTGGCAAGGGAGGGAAGAGCTGTGGAGCTCCTGCCAGCTGTGCCCCAGGAGCCTCTAACACACGGGAGCCATCACGGGTGCAGGCAGGGAACCTGCAGGGCAGCTCGGGCTGCACAATCCTGCACCCCTTGCAAGGGCTCCCTGAGGAGGGGGGGCACCCCCTCACCACCCCTTTACACCCCCCAGCCTGAACTGACCCTCTCCTCCCAGCAGGTCCACGAGGCCGGCTGGGCTGGTGGCTCCCATGGCAGCAGTAGGGTGCAGCACGCCAACCTCCAGGGGAATGGTCAGGCAGCAAAAATGCAATTACTCGCCTGGAAAAGGGCCAGGACACTGGAACTAACCCCCTGCGCCCGGCGACTAATGTTGCACGATGCTGGTTTAATGAAAAACGGCCATTTGAAGCTTAACAGCTCTCGCTGGCAGGTTACCCCCTCTCTTCCCACTGTAGCTGCTTCCCGTACAGTGCACCCAGCTAATTAATTACAGAGCACAATCCAATCAGTCAGGCCATCCTATTGCAGTTAAAGGCATTTAAGAGATAATGCCATGAAACTCCAGATGGACTGGCCTGACCCCAGCCTCCAACACCACCGGGGTACTCGAGAGCTGCTGCCGCTCCGGCCAACATCCCAGATCCAAGCATGCCGCAAGAAGACCTTCAGAGGTTTGCAATGCTCCCTGTGTGCCCCTGCTGACTTTCATGAGACCTGTGCTGTCCTATTCCACTCACACCTCGCCCCTGGGCAGCCTGGGCTTGCAGAGCACACGCCAGCCTGGCTCAACACAAGCGCAGGTGAGGGAGGTGCCACCTGCCCTGCTTCTGCCCTCTCTGAGTTTGCTCTCAACATGGCAGAAGGACAGATTTGAAGGCCAGATACCAGCTCGCCTTTTCCCTGCTGCTGCCAGCACGTGCCTCACATATGGTCAGCTGGGGCGGAGGCTGCCTCGAGGTGCTGTGCACCACTGATGCTGATGTGCCAGGGCAGCCTGACCCCTTCCCACCTCACCAAACAGCTCTGCTCCACCTCCCTGCTGCTCCCCCAGGTACCAAGAGATGAGAGCCACTGCTCAGCAGCAGAGCCCAGCCTCACTGGAGATGGGCTTGGATGGCAAGTGGAGGCAGGAGGGTGGCTAAAGCATTGGGATGCTGGGCAACCAGCCCCTTTATGGTGTTGGCATTGATGTTCTGATCTCCATACAGGATGTTCTCAGCTTTGCAGGGATGGCTTAAATCTCCTCCCTGGGCTAAAAGCATGGGAGTTCAACCAGAGTCTGAAGTGCTGAGGAGGGAGAAGTTATCAGACCACTTTGACAAAGGTGGGGGTTTGCCTGAGCTCAGCCCATTTGGTCCTGAATCAGCCACTGTGCCTTCCACTGACCCTGGGAAGGGGTTAATTCACTGGTGCCCTTGGTAACTCAACCAGCCTTTTTTAATTAATCACACCCATGTTAGGCCCCATCCTGATCATGTATTGCTGGTTCCCAAGCCACTCACTGCAATGGTATTAAGGAAAAAAAGCCCACGGTGACAGATCCTGAGCATCCCCACAAAGACTCGGTGTCGTTAACGTTGCTTTGTGCCAGCTGCGCTCCCAGCCGCCTCATGTTCAGTGATGAAAGTGGCTGATTCTATAATTTACTTATCCTACCCTTGGTTAATTTTGCCTACCCGGGGTGAGGATAAGCTCTTGGATTTGCAAACATTTTGAGGATTGTGGTTTTAATTTTTTTTTTTTCCTTATTGTGTATGCATGCGTCAAAAGCTCTTACACCTTGATCCAAAACCCAAAGTCTAGGCGGGGGATGTATACCAAGTCTAAATATGCTCCTGTCACAGGTGGCATCAAAAGCCTGTTGCTGTTGAAATGAGGATCTCTCGTGATCCAGCCTATCTCATGGGAGCTTCACCTCCAAGGAGGAGTGAGGAAGGGTCTCTGCCCCTCAGTCACCCCTCTACAATGCCTTTGTCAGAGACTCAGGCACAGGTGACTACAGCTAGGGACAGAAAACCTCTTCTCAAGGCTGTCCTCAGCCAAGTGATCCCTAGCCAGACACCCAACTAACCTGCATCAGCATCAACAGAACGCAGGCCACAGCGATCAGCGCCAGAAGCATCCACGAGGTTTGCACCCAAACAACAACTGACGAGCTTTGCTCATGTGGATTTGAGAAGGAGGGATGCGACTCTGGCAGGACTGGAGCACGGCTGCAAGCAAACGGCAGCATTCACCAAGCGCAAATGGAAAAGGGACAGTGCTGAGATGACATCTAATAACGGGGTCTTCCTGACCACACGGTACCTGCACATCTACGAAACTCACCATCTTGCCAGAACGTTTACTAAATGTCTCCTAACAGTGTCAGCAACAGTCACCAGTGATTAGCAAGAGGAGCCAGGACTGACAGTGGCCAGGACAGATGAGACAAGATCAAGCCGAGACCCCTAACGCCTGCTGCTGTTCAGTGCTGGTGGGACCCGCATGGGGGCTGGCTTGTTCCACCCGGCACCGAAATGAAGTACAACTAAGTCATTATCTTGGACCCTAAACCAAGGGACATAATACAAGAACTACACAAGACCACAGCTTCATCCAGAAAAGCAGTGGCACCACCTCCTCACAGCCACATCCCCTCAAACGAGTCAGCAAGGATAGGGGGGCACCATTTCTTTAAAACATCTGTCCCATGCCACCCCTGGGAAGGTCAAGGACAGAGAAGAGCTCAGCACATCTGGATGAACAATAAAAACAGAATATTACGTCCCTCCTCCTACTGGTGTGTCCTAGACCAACACACTATAGGATCTGGCCACAGAGAGGCCTCGTTTTGTGGTAGCGTATGGCCACAGTGGGATGCCACAGCTGGAGGACTGCATGGAGGACCTTCTGCTCTCCAATCTGAATCCAGCTCCAGGGGACAACGAGCATGGCACGGATGGGATGGGAGAGGAGGAGACAGATGCTCCATGCGTCCCTGCAGCCCTGGCAGAGCGGGGACATACCCCGTGGGCACTGAGCTCCCCTGCCTCAGCCTTTTGGAGAGGGAAGAGGCTTTTCCCCATGGAGTGGGAGAACTGAAACTCTTCAAATGCTTATCTCAAGAGCTCCTGTAAAGCATTTCAGGGATTTTGGCAGGAGGAGGGAAGAGAAGCTGTTCGATAAACCCTGCGGCCATCCCACCATACCTGCCTAGAAGACAGCTCCCCAGTGCCCTGGTTCTGGAGATAATTCCCTCATTCTTGGCTCCCCGGCTACCCCATAAAACAGGGCACATCTCCTGATGGCCCCGCAAGGACTCCCTGGGGAACCAACTGGAAAGATAAGCAGAAACAAAGCGATGCTGGAAAAGCATCAGCCCCTTGGAGGACAGTATCAGCCTGAGGTTGTGCTACCAGCCCAGAGCACCCGCTCTGCACCAAGCCCCCAAAGCAACACCCCAGAGAAAGCTCTTAAGCCTTCAGCATCCATCTTCCCTCTGCCACAGCTGTAGCACCAGGATCACTGCTGGAGCCTGCACCGTCCCATTTTCTGTACCCTGATATGAACCCTTCCGAGGAGTCGCCAATTAAACCACTGAACTGTTCTCAGCTCAGCCTCCCATGCATGAAAACGTCCTGTTATTTCGCACCTGCCAAGAGCTGTGTCCCAGCAGATTTATCTTGAACTGACACTTGAGGATAATTAAACCCCTCTCTCTCCTCTGTTAGCAGCGCAGCAGATAAAAGGAGAGCCCTGGGGCCCTCCAGTTGCTGTTGCGGTGGGTTGCTCCTGTACAAGTCGAGGAAGATGAGAAGAGACTCCGTTTCTCAACAGAGACATGGACAGAGGGCAGGGAGGCAGCTTTGCAGTTTGCCCTAATTTGGCAGGGGGAGCTGAGCAAGACTTAAGACGCATGCAGGCAGCTTCCCTAGCAGGGCGGATCATCTGGTGAACGGAGCGTTGGAAATCAAACGTCTGGGATCGAATCGAACCCCCCTCATTGCTAAACCTAGGGCATCAGCCATTGCTGAGCCTTTGGTCCCTAGAGATCCAGCCTGGATGGTCCAGGCACCCTTCTCATCTCCTCCAGCCTAAGCTGCCCAAGGCAGGGACTGGCTCTATGTGTACCGGCAGTGCTGTGTACCAGGTGCCCCACAGAGTCAGCCTGAAGTTGGCGGGTTTTGGGGAGCAGGTGGCAAGGCAGGCAAGCAACTGGCCTGCCGGCAGCCCCGCACCAAGCTCTGCCCTTCTCCCGTGAGCGCTGCCTGAGGTTACTGGATGCATCCAACCTCAAAGCCGAGCTTCGATCGTGGCGGTTTTGAGGTTGGCACTGAGCATCTGCCATCGCTCCGGGCTGGGCCTCCAGCAGCTGGGGTGGTGGGCCGATGGCAGGGGGCTGAGAGCATGGTGCCCCCCACCTGTCTGCCCTAAGGAACCTTTCGGGGGGTGTGGCGGTCCCTCATCCCAGCCCCACTGCAGGGATGCTCCGAGGA